>NC_086173.1:67294508-67604821 GCF_023053635.1 Elgaria multicarinata webbii | reverse complement strand
GTGGGACCATGCATTTCCAAAGGGGAAAAATAGCTCAGGCTTCTGAGCCTGCTATTAAACCACACCGCTTCCCTTTCATTTATCTCCAAAGAGCAGTGTAAACCTCTAAAACTGCCTTTAAAACATGCTTTCATAAGAAAAGTAATTAGAGTGGTTTTTAACACCCCTATAATGTTAGTATTGTCTAATAAATCTCTATTTGACCCTTGCAGCAGTAGAAAGTAGAAGAGTGCAAAAGCACCATATATTGTAGCATGAGAATAATGTGACCCATTAAGACACATTTCTCAGTGATGCCCAACAGCATCCTCTCCAGGTTATGACTGAAGCAACAGCAGTTTCTGTTATTGCTCTTCATTACAGCAAACATTCTGAGAAAGACAAAGGGTGAAGGGGCTTTATATATATATATATATATATATATATATATATATATATATATATATACAGTGACTCACTCACGGGTTATCAAAAATGTATAGTATCTCTATAGGTTCTAGAAATCCCAGGCTGTGGAGCTCCCTCCCTCTCTGCTGTCCTTCTGAAGACAAGCAATGACCACTTTATTCAAAATGTCTTTGGCCTATAAGTGGGTCGGTTGGATTGGGTGCTGTTTTATTTATTTTTTTATTCTGTAATTGTTATCTTTTTATTTTATCTTATTATTTTAATCATGCCTCTAAGCCGCCTTGAGTGCCATTTTGTAGTTAGAAAAATGGGGGTGCAAATCAAATCAAATCACTCAAAAAATAATTGGAAATTTATGTATCATTCATTCTAGAGAACTAATATTTGGTACATATATAACTGACCAGAATTACAATCCAAAAATTATACATACAGGATTAGTCCAGGATCTGCTTTCCATGAGAGGGAGGGATCTTCCACAAGAAGGGCTCACATCACAGAAGGTCCCCCCACTTGATTTTGGGGGATACCCCACACACCACAGCTCACCCCATTCAGAGGGTCTGCTAACATTTTCAGGATGGGGGATTGTGGAAAGGAGAGGTGGGGAAGTCCACTTTTGCTAGCACAGGTAATCCGGTGTAAATCTGGATCCAGCCCACTGTTTGTCAGTTGCCATTATCCATCTTCTCCCCTATTAGCTTAGCTTTCTTCCAACCTACCTCCACCACTACACTCCCAATGTTCACCCCTTTCTTTTCCGTCAGCCTTGAGTGTAAGGGACTCTGCATTACCGGATCCCCTCCTCCTTGAGCTCTCACCTCAATGTACACTTCCCCTTGCAGTGTGGACTGTTCACACATGTCCGCAGCTTCATTTCGAGCATCAGGAACTAGCCTTGCTGAGAACGTAGCCAATTTCCCTATGCAAAATACAGTTCTCAAAGAAAGCTTGCAGTCTTGTTGTCCTCATTATGCTGACTTTTAGATTGCATTGCTTTACCAAGTTAATTCCCCCAAAACCAACTTGTGCATTTTAAGTTCTTCTTTGTAATAAATAAATGCACCAAGTGCTTGTTCTGGTATATGTGTGTGGATCCTTGGGTGGAGACATCTCCTTTTCTTCTTTAGCATAGATGCTCTATGACCAATGTTTAAAGATCCCTACTGGGTTTAACAAATGTGTGCATGTGGGAATGTCTGCACAAACAGGAGCACATTTGGTCATGTGCACATTCAGCAACGTAGTAGAAACAAAAGAAAAAGACAATGTCTAATCCTATTCTCTGCTTTAGCTCTTGTGGCTCAAAGAGAGCCTTGTACAGTTGTTTGGCACCAATTTCAGTGGAGTTCTACATGAGGCCAGAAGGGCAGAGCTGTCCACCATCTGTGGACAGCAGCACTGCCATTTCTATTAGGAGGCCATGCCAAGGGCTGTGCATCTCTTAGCCTTTCTCACCTTGGAAGTGCCCTGCCATGGTGCTCTTTAACAACACAAGAACCCAGATGGACTTTCAAGTGAGTATTTCAAAAGAGGTACATCCATTTCATTATTTCAGATTTTACAGGTTATTTCAGGATTCACTAGGCTTTGTGTGGGAAGCACAAAAAAGGCAATAGAATTTTAATTTAGTTCCCCTCTACAGTGGGAGATGCTGGAGAGAAAAATGGGGGTGGGGGAGGATAAGCAGACTGTAATGAAGAATCAACAACCAACATTCAAACACTGTTCTTTGTATTGTTTACTTCAGTAGATTTTTTAAAAATCCTTTAGGGGTTATGCTGTGGAACATAGGAAGCTGCCATATCCTATGTCAGACCTTTGGTTTACCTAACTCAGTATTGTCGTCACTGATTGGCAGCTGCTCTCCAGGATTTTAGGGAGGGTTTTTTTCAGCCCTATCTAGAGAGACCAGGGATTAAACCTTCAGTCATGCATATTCAATAAATAGTCATTGGTAGGTGTGGTTAGACACACCAAATGAATTGCCAGTAAAACAATAGGGCAAAGTATTTGATGCAGTGAAGGGAAGATATGGTGAAGACAATGCTTGAGAAAAGAAAGATAGATAGATAGATAGATAGATAGATAGATAGATAGATAGATATTATAAACAGTGCAATATATATGAGAAGTAGAAAATTATGAATTATTTATCTATCCATCCATCTATCTGTATACTAGACCCACTCAAGGCGTATTTAATTACATGGATCTAGGAATGCGGTATCCATTACTTAAGGGTGATTATGAAATCACTAGACCCCCTTGGAGAGTTTATGTTTCTTCTTACCACAGGGTCACTGGTAAACACATTAAAAAAGGAGTCTAGATATTCCTGCCATAATTACTAAGACTGAATCCCCCCAAATGTACTAAAACTCAGTAGCTGCTACGTCAATTTAGGGAACAATCCTGTGTCCCCTACACAGTGTCTGGGGGACATACGATGTTTTGATTTCATGGCTCTGAGGTCAGAAACAGGACTCCCCCTCCCCCTCGTAGTCAGCACAGAGAGAACGATGCCAGAAAACAGAGCATGGAGATGGAAGAAAGGAGGTGTTCCCAGAGGTGGAGAGTGTGTGTGTGTGGGGGGGGGAAGTGGGCCAGCTGTGTTGTGACATATCCTATGTCTGCCTCAGCCTCCTTTCCCCCCCTTCCCCGAAGCCCATCTAGCTTAAATGCAGAGTGGGAGGCAAAATACAAAGAAACACAAAACAAACTGTCAGTTCTAGCTCAGGATGGGTGAACATGTAATGTTTGAATTGTTGAGGTTCTTTCTCAAAGCTCATTTTGCCTCGTTTGCATTCCTGAATATGAGCATCTCTCCCCCTCCATTTGTAATGTTCATTTTCCCTCCCATTATTGGCTAAATCATGTAAATGGGAATTTGTGCACTTGTGTGTATGCACACTTTTGAACAGGAATGCAACTTCAGGAAATTGTGAAAATTCCTGAGAATTGTGTTACTGTTTGTGTGCAGGTTTGCGAATGAGACATGATCACTTGATTTGTGAATGAAATTCACATACATCCTTAGTTCTAGCAATAACAAAATAGATAATCCATAGCAAGAGGCAATCATTTCTAACTTAGAATTCAGGACTCTCTCTGCTAGCTTAGCAGAAGCACAACATAGTGGACACAGCTTTGGGCAGCTCCTTGAACAAGCCCACTCCCTTGCCCCAAGCAACAACCATGGTTCTATATGGTTATAGAAAAACATGGCTGTGAAATGAGTTCAGGGACACAGCATCATCCAGCAAGGCACAACAATACACCAAAACTAACTTGGGCATGTTCGAGCCAGGCAATTCACAACTAAATTATCAGCCTAGCAAAAATGACAGAAATAAACTGCAACGTGACCTATGAAAAATGGAGGCAACCCTAGCAAGTCGGGACAGAATGAACAGAGGATTTTATTTAACTCAGACCACTTAATATAATATATCCCTAACTGTATGCAACAGTGGTGGATTCGGGGCAGGATCTGGGTTGGAAGTCCAGGGCTCTTTTCCGCAATATAAACAGGAGGGCTCCCAAATACATCAGAGTTGGCATGCCATATTTTAAAGTAAAGTAATATACGTGATCATCTAAAGAGGGAGGGAAACATAAGATTATTGAGTCCAGAGTCTAACATTCCTAACAGCACCATTGGTGCCATTAGCTTTACAGTGTCTCCAACGAGCACAGAAGTTAAAGGTGGACAGATAGACAGATAATTTTCTCAGTGACAAACGGTCATTAAGGGAATAAGATGCTACTATATTTCCCACTCCATGTTTCTCCTCAATCACTCTGGCAGCTTGTTTGTTCCCAGTAGGAGAGGAGATATCTAATGTGTTGAGATCGTAAGACATACATCTTCTAAGGCAGTCATTCTCAAATGTTAGGAAGGTGTCAATAGGAGAAAACAGTCAGTATTTTTTTCCTAGAGCTGCCAATGAGATTTCCTCCTAAAATAAGCTCTGAAGGCAAAATGGGAGCTCCTTGTAAAGCAAAACACCTAGGGAATTTTAATGGGAAGTCAAGATAATTTTGATAAGACTTACAAAATTTCTCAGCGGGATTTCACCTATCTCTTAAAAATAATCATATATATATATATATATATATATATATATATATATACACACACACACACATATATACACACATACATATTTGCTTGCCTAGCCTTTTCTTTCTACATCTAAACTATCACCAAGTCCTGTAACTCCTTTCCTGAATCTCTGAGCCAACCCCTCCCCTTTGTATTTACTCTTAGTGCTGGGTTTAAAGATGAACGGATCAGGCTATTTTTTGGTCCATGTCAGTTTTGTATCTGTTAATTCAAAAATCCATTCTATCCGGTATCCATATTAACCTGTATCTGTTTAATTAAAAATGGTGGAGGGGGGGTTGTGCATATTTCATGGTAAAACAGACACTTTTATATGGTCATTATGCTAAAACATGTATTTTATTTGTATGTTTGGATGTTCTTTTATGGCAAAAACTGCATTGTGGAACCAGAACAATAATGGTGATCTGATCTGCACGTTATTTCAGAAGCAGGTAAACAGAAGTACTTCTTTACACAGCACATAGTTAAAGTATGGAATTCTCTACCACAAGATGTAGTGATGGCCACCAAGTTGGATAGCTTTAAAAGGGGGTTGGATAAATTCCTGGAGCAGAAGGCTACTAGTCATGATGTCTATGTGCTACCTCCAGTACCAGAGGCAGTAAGCCTATATACACCAGCTGCTGGGGAACATGGATGGGAGGGTGCTGTTACACCATATCCTACTTGTCCGTCCCTAGTTGACAGCTGGTTGGCCACTGTGTGAACAGAGTGCTGGATCAGATGGTCACTTGGTCTGATCCAGCTTGGTTCTTTTAATGTTCTTATGGTATAAGGCACTTAATAAGGTTGCCTGAATAGGGCTCATGCTAGTGGCAGGGCCCCCTCCCCCTCCCATTTTTCTGGAGGATGGGGAGACATTTTATGTGTGTAGTGGCATATATTATGTTAGAAATGGCTTTTTTCCCCCAATCCTCATCAGCCACTGGGCACAGCCAGCGAGCCATTATGGAATGGGCTGTAGCTCAATGGAATCCTGCCCAAAATGCTGGAGAGCTGCTGCCATTCAGTGTTGACAATATTGGGCTAGGTGAACCAATGGCCTGACTTGGTATAATGCAGCTTCCTGTGGTCCTGCATTCTTCTGCAGCTTCCTGAGTGCTGGGAGATATTTCCTCTTCCTGGACCAGATCCTCATGGATATAATGCTATGTTACATAGCACTGTTGTCACAGGAATCTGGATGAGAAGAGAACATGTGGCCTGAGACTCAGGAGGGTGCAGAAAGACTCACCAGTTGTGTCCAGTGGCTGACAAGCCATCTTTCCTCTAAAGTAAGCTAAACCAGCTCCACTGAAATTCTGAGAAATCTCTTCCATCCATCCTTAATCTTCCAAGACCTACCTGGCTCTCTCTCTGGCCTTAGCTAGACCTACCTGGAAGTCTGGGGGAGAGGAGGGGAGACCCTATATTGTGAATAATGCAAGATCTCACCCCTGTTTACATGTAAGGTGTGACAACCTCAGGAAGAGAGGCGTTGCATCTGCCATTTTTTATTTTTTAAAGAGACAGGAGTGCAGGAGTGCTCGAGTGACTAAGAGGAAGGGGTGTTTTTTAAAAAAATTGATTTCCCCTGCTTCCCCCACCCTACCCTCGATGGGCGCAGCTCCCGGTTCCATGTGAGTAATTGCGCGGAGCCGGGTAAACCCACTGAAATGGGCCACACACTCTGCGGTCTCGGGCTCAGCCCAAGACCGCGGAAAAAGTGGGGCCAAAGGGTAGGGCTGTATCCCAGGGCAATGGAGGGATGATCCCTCCCTGATCCCAGGATCCCCTGTGCATCATGTGGATGCACAGGGACGATCCCGGGTATCACCCTGGGATATAGCCTGGTCTAGCTAAGGCCTCTCTCTCTCTCTCTCTCTCTCTCTCTCTCTCTCTCTCTCTCTCTCTCTCTCTCTCTCTCTCTCACACACACACACACACACACACACACACACGGATGAAAATAGCTCAGCCCAAAATATTGGCCAGCTCTACTCCATGCAAACAGGAAGCTCATACGTCAAGGAAAAGGCTAGTCAAACATGCCCAATAGTTCATTTTTCCATTTGCCTATGGTGACAAGTTTTCAGATGAATTGATAACCTATTTTATTAAAATAGTGTGATACCAAGCAGATATTTTGACCCATGCATTAGTGTGTGTGTGTGTGTGTGTGTGTGTGTGTGTGTGTAAATGAGAGACAAATATTCTACAGCCTTTGTAATTAATTAAAAAGAAAGATGGAGGAATCAGGACAACCAAGGGAAATAGACATCTGCTTTAATAAATGAAATTCTACTGCACCAATACAAAGAGCCATTCTGGAGATTATTTGAATGAAAATAATGTAATTGCACAAATAGGCTAAGCCTGGTTTGTGAGCCCAGGAGAATGAAAAAGAAGGAGACAGGCAGCAGTCATGGTTCTTGTAGTTGGTGGCATGTGGTGAATAATTGATCATCCCTTCCGTCCGTCTGATGAGTTCACTAATTCTCTCAGTGCCGCACTTCTACAAGTGTCACGATCACTATTAAACCAGCAGAGAAGCCCAACGAGCCCTTGAGATTTCCTACCCTCTGAGATGTTTTTTTAAAGTGCTGAATGAAAAATTAAATGCAGAAGGACGGAAATGGCTCTGAAATCTTCACCTGATCTGCACGCTGTAGAGTTGTGCTCAGCAGGCTCCTTGCTATATCCAACTACCGTGTAACAATTCAGATAACCAGCGAAGTGGGAGCGACTGGGTAAGCACAGACATGCAAACTCCTCGTATGCATTTTGCTTATAGGGCCTCTGTATTAAAAGTGAAATATACTGAGTTTTTAAAAAAGACATTGAAGGATTTGGGCTCCAGCAATGGTGGGGATTTTGTATAAAATGTGTAGAGACTTCGTAAATACACCCATAGAAACATCATGAATTTTTATCATTTCTAAACACAACAGGACCTGAAGAGAGAAGAGGGAGAAGACTAGGGTAGGTTGTAATAGGAAAACTGATCAGCAACAAATGCATATATGTATCACATTCTACTGGAAATTACCGCATAGATAGAAGAAAATGTTCAAAATATTATTTTCCGTTTCTCTGCCTGTGTATATTAAGTTTCAACAATACACTGATATTATGTTTGTATTGTAAAGTGTGTTCAAATTAAAAGAGACAAAAGCAATGGATTTAGGCTGTGTGAAACCCCACTGATATGATGAAACCCTATGCATGCCTAACTCAGAAGTGGTTTCTCACACATTTGATTTTTTAAAATCTGAAGTTCTGTCTGTCTTCATGGAGAACTTTGTGTATTTGAGTTAAAAAATGGATGTAATGAATTTCTCACCCATCTGCACCAACCAAATTCAATAGGTACAGTTATTCCCAACATGGAGAGGATCATGATGTACATGCCTGCCATGTAGCCATACAGATGAGAGGGGTGTTTGAGAAATTCAGTTCAGTTTCTTTTTGATCAGGGCAGGATCTACACTACTGGTTTATAGTTTCGAGAACTGTTTGGGCCCAGGACACA
Organism: Elgaria multicarinata webbii; assembly: GCF_023053635.1. NCBI lineage: Eukaryota > Metazoa > Chordata > Lepidosauria > Squamata > Anguidae > Elgaria > Elgaria multicarinata. The sequence continues at coordinate 67,596,770 of NC_086173.1, read as the reverse complement.
TTTCATATACCATTTTCAAAATGTTTTCAAAGTGTTATATCCTGCTTTGTGTAGATCTGGCCCTGGATTTACCCAGTTCTCACCTTCTGGACCAAACACTGACTTGGGCTAGATCTACACTATCCCTTGTTGACATGGCAACAAGGAAGAGGGCCTTTTCATTGGTGGCCCCCAAACTATGGAACGATCTCCCTGATGAGGCTAAGTTAGCTAGGGGTGTGGGTGGGTGGGTGTGGGTGTAAAAAGAATGTGGCTCAACTCTGGCTTAGTCAGATTACAGTATTTTCTTAAGATTTAGGGCTAGGTAAAAACTGCATAGTTGTCCCTTCTCACAGCTTGGCAGATTCCCTGAGTGTGTCCTTCCTATGGCTTGCTCAGTGATGCCTTGCATCAAGACTAGTGCCTTGCACCTTCCTTTGGCAGAGCCCTTTAGGCTCAAGGACTATGAAGCTTTAGACTGAAGGACTATGAAAATCTGTTCCATCTTTGTTTTGTGGATTACCAAGAGTATTTCGTTCAATCGTCCACTCATTGACGGAATTGATGGAATCAGAATTTTTTTAGGATGCACATGGATTTTGTTCCACTTGTGCAAGTGCTAGGGATGTCAGAGGAATCTGGTTTGAGGGTGGAGCTTGGTGAGTTTTCACCAGTTTGTCCCCCACCCCCAGCTGCCGGCTCATGGATCGCTGAGCTTGTCGAGTTGGGCAAGGCCACAGTTTAATGCTATTTTTCCTTCTTCTTTTCCCCTTTTTTTCTTTTTGCAAACTGAATTTTAGACCATTTATGCCACTTTGCACAACTCACACTTTTTACAACCACAATTTTGGCAAATCACAATTTCCATAATTTTGTGTAAAGTTGCAAGCTCTCACCAGGTGCCCACAGCCTGTCTGGTGGTTTGCCCCATGCACCTGCCAGGTTTGGGCAACCAGTGGGAGTCCTATGAGTGGTGCATAAACTCACAGGACCATCCATAGCAAGAGCACTCTTGTGCTAACTGCAAATGTATGTAAATCCCCCAATGCGTGTACAAAAAACAATCAGCCCACAACCCCGCTCCTCCCACCCCCAATGTCCCTGGACTCTTCCCATCCCAGTTCCTTCCCTCTGATGACCCCCACTACTCGCGGGGAAGAGGGAAGAAGCCAGGATGGGCAGCCACACAACCCGCAGTCCTTGGGATCATCCCGGGACCGTGGGAAAAGCCACAAAGAAAAGGGTATGGCGATATTCTGGGGAAATGCAGGGATCTTCCCTCTCTGCTCCCAGGATCCCCTGTGTGTCATGTGGATGCACAAGGACAATCCCAGGATGATCCCTGGGATATCGCCCAGTGTAAATATGCCTCAAATTTTCCCTCTGGAAGTATTTTATCTTTTCTGATACCTAAAATCCAGATGTGTATTAACATGCCCATCAATTTTACCCACAAAATTTCCTTCCTGCACTGAGTACAGCGACCTGGAATATACGGTACCTGCCTTTCATAGGCACTTCACATATGCCCATTTGAGCTCCATAGCACCCACCTGGGAATGTCTGATGCCTAACTTTATTGTGTTTTTGTGGTACAAAGTTGAGAATATCCAGTCCTGCTTTCCAGATAGGGAATAGAGGCCAGGGAAACTGACTTGTCCAAGGTCACATACAGTTAGTCTTCGATGGCTGGGAGTAGTTTCCAAATATCTTGAGAAGCAAATAAGTGGTTAGCCTCAAATTAATCATTCCTTCCTCAGATGAAAAGGAAGCAAGATTCTTAAAAAGGTCTAGATAACTCTTCAAGCAATTGAGACTAAAACAGCAACACATTCAAGCCATGAGTCTGTAGTAAATTGGATAAAGGAGGATGTTGGCTTTCATAATGAAAGGCAGAGAGGAATTTGGGATAATAGTGATGAAAGCAAGGTCCTTTAGGAAACAAAGTGAAGGAATTTAAAGAAACCTGGACACATTCTTCCTGTACAAAAGGTGTGTGTATGTTTAAATGCCAAGGGATTCTTCATTTTCTATGATTGCCTTTCCCTGGTAATGAGGCCCATTTCTATATTTGAAGGCTCCCTCTTTCTTGAAAGCTGTCCAGTCCAACTTTGGTGGTTGAAAGATGATGAGCAAAGACAGTGGCCAGATCTACACCAAGCAGGATATAACACATTGAAAATGGTTTAAAACCTGTATATGGAGTGTGTCTTGGGCCCCAACAGTTATCAATACTGATATAAACCATTTTAAAGCAGTAGTGTAGATCCTGCCCTGGTTGCAGGAACCTGACAGTAGACCAAGCAGGCACATGGTTCACTTGGTCAGTCTTCCCCATTATGGTGTGATGTATTTCTATTTAAATTACAGTAATTAGTTCAAAATGTTGGTCTCTACAGATACATCAACATACACCAATCCAGTGGAGGCTGGTGGCTTCAATTTTGGTGGAGCTGTGAATCCATTCTGGATTTCAGATGGAACCAGGCAGAACTTTAAAACAACTATCCAAAATGCTCAACCCTATACCCCCAAAATGGGTCCTGCACCTTGGATAGTTTCTTTAGAGTTCTGGCTGGCTCTGACTGAACACCAGAATGATTTCATAGTCCCATGGATCTTGGAGCCACTATCCTCCACTGTGCAAAACTGTACCTTCTTTTGACTCCTTTTTGTTATGGTTTTCCTACTTTTTGATGATACCTAAGTGACCACCCTAACCTGGAAAGAAGTAGTAGAAATTGATATCCATCCATGTATGGAAAACACATTTCTCCCATTCTTCTCTATGAGCAGGCACATGACTGCCTACTCTTTCCCTCCCGCTCTGGAAGCCATTTTCTTTTTTGTTTTTTCATTGAGAATTTAGGCTTCCCCTTAAGAAAGCAGTACCAGCTACAGCAGCCTTTTTGTTGGAGTAAACAAATCTTTGAGGAGTTATATTTTTGAAAAGTATTTCCTAGAGCAGGAAACCTAAGTCTGAAGGTTTAACTGTGCACAGTGTTTCAGTTTAATAGTCAGGCAGGGATAGAAAGCTATAAGGAAGGCACTGAGGTAATCTTACACTGCTCTACAGCTTCTGGATGTGGAAGGGTATACACTTTTTAAAGTGACTGGGGACTTCTATGGATAGTAAAGATGTGAGCTGGGAAACAACAACAAATGGCTGAAAGCATGCATCTTCATCATGTCTGAAGAACAGATTGGCTCACAACTTTTGTTAAAAGCCATACATAAAGAACAGGAATATCCAGAATGGCCTTCACACTTGTGTAAAGTTAGAACATGTAAAGTTTTCGGAAACTGCTACCAATTGCTAAGTGAGATTTCCTTCCTCCTCTCTAAAGAGTACTTGTGTGCTTGTCTGAAAAACTGAGTGCAGTTTGTCGGATGCAAGACGTACTTCATATATGTTTGACTTGAAGGTGTGCAACAGGAACTGAACTCAATACTAAATTTAAAAGTATGTGATTACTCAATACTTTTTAGAGGTTAGGGCATAAACTTTATGCACTGCAAAGATATTTATATGTACCTCTGAAATGTAATTTGTTTCCTGAACTGAATTTGTTTCCTGCTGTGAGCAGATTACCACTTTTTACTGTTTTTATTAGTTATTGTAAACTGTCATAATTTTTTTAATTGAAGCAGCAGTATAGAAATGTTATAAATAAATAAATAAACATCCATACAAAACCAGCAATATGGAATATAGGGAAATATTACTATTCCCCTATTGTAGATATAGCTGAGACTCAGGCCTTAGATAGACCTAAGGTTTATCCCGGGGTCATCCCTGCTTGCTCCCAGGATATCCTGTGTGTCATTTACATGAACAGGGATGGCCCCGGGACGATCCCGGAATAAACCTTAGGTCTAGCTAAGGCCTCAGACTACATGAGCTGAGAGATCAGGAACTTGCCGGTTCTAAGGCCACCTAGGAAATTCAGGACTGAAGTGATTTGAACATGTGACTTCTTGGTAGTGATGGGTGTGAACTCTCCTCATCTGGCTCTGCCCCCAATAAAAGCTCATTGTTTAGCAGTACTAGGAACAGGACCTTTTCAGAGGTGGCTTCAAGCCCCAACACCTCTGGAACCACCTTCCCAGTGGGGGAAAATGGTCTCATCACTGCTGGTTTTTAAGAGAACATTCCTGAGAATTTTGTGCATGTTTTACTGGAGTCCAAAGCATGAGCTCAACCACCTTCTGTTCCAAGCATAGAACTTCATAATGGGAACCAAAAGTGCTCTTCTACCTTTACCTATTTTCTTGCCAAGAATCCAGTATCTGACACAAATCATCAAAGAGTTAGACTTCAGCAGAAGAAATCAGAATGTGTGATACAACCACCTAAAGAAAGGGTCTCTGCACAACTACCTAGTTGGACACCCAAGGCTTTTGAGAAATGGTTGCATTCCTGAAGTCTGTAATGTTGAGAGGTCCACTCTGTGTTTTTTCTAGTAGTTCTAATGCAATCTAGAACTATTCTGTTTCTGACCAGATCTATACCAAGCAAGATAGAACATTTTGAAAGCAGTTTGAAAGTGATATATGGAATCTGTCATGGGCTCCAACAGTTGTTACTGCACTTCAATACCATGATCAAGCAGTCATGTAGATCCTGCCATCTGTCTCTGTCTCTCTCTGCATTGCAACCTAGACCTACTTAGGCAGCCTGAAATATTCCCATAGGCCTCATGCTATATATTTGTTTCTGCTCAAGTCATTTTACTAAGGTTGTCCCTTGCTATATGCTTTAGCTGACTTTTCCTACATCCCTGAATACCCTCTTGTTGTTCCGCTGTGTTTAGTCTAAATGGTGTTTAGTCTTTTATCCTGAAGGAGGCTGCAATTCTAAGCACACTTATTTAGAAGTAAGTTTAATTACAATCAATGAGACATGGTTCCAATTAACTTTGGGGATAACTGAACATCTACATCATTAAAACAACAAGAGCCCCTTTCAGACCCCATGCCGCTTAGTTGTGCTTACATAACTTGTTTAGATTTAACAACAACTGCAACAACAACATTTCTATACTGCCCAATAGCTGAAGGTCTCTGGGTAATTCACGACACTTGAAGAGGGCTAAGGAAAAGTCACATGGGAAGACAACATTTAGAGTGGAAAGTGGTGGGAAGGGAAATTATCTTCATTCCTGCTGCCACTCCACCCTAAATTCCTCTTCTCAAAGGAGCTTTTCAATTAAAGAAAATGGAGTTGGGGGCTCGGAACTCAGTTACACATATTTGCATAGGGTGACCGTATGGAAAAGATGACAGGGCTCCTGTATCTTTAACAGTTGTATAGAAAAGGGGAATTTCAGCAGGTGCCATTTGTATGCATGTAGCGCCTGGTGAAATTCCCTCTTCATCACAACAGTTAAAGCTGTGGGAGCCCTGCCCTCTTTTGAATCTGCAGCTTCCACTGTTGTGATGAAGAAGGAATTTCACCAGGCGCTACATGCATACAAATGGCACCTGCTGAATTTCCCCTTTTCTATACAACTGTTAAAGATGCAGGAGCCCTCTCCTCCTTTTCATATGGTCACCCTATATTTGCATGTAATGAGTATGTAGTCTATGCCCTGAATTTCATATACAAATTTGGAGCCAGTATGAACTCCTCCACATTTGTTTTCATCATAAGAGAAATGGAAATTATCTTCCCTAAACCATATATATATATATATATATATATATATGCAAAAACTGTTAATAATTTTGGAACTGTTAAGTCACCATCAGTGTTTCTTTGTACTTTAAGACAGAGTTTCGTAGTATATTATTTACAACCTTGTTTGCAATGCTAAACCTATAAAAGTCATGAATAGCAGTGCCAGCCAGTGTTTACCGTAACAGAAATGTTAGAAATCATGAGGAATTACTGAGCTGCTTTGCACAATTGCAGAATGGTTAGTAAGCCACAGTGGCTTGTTAACCACCCTGTAAATGCAGGTCATGTCCCAGGGGGATTAGCATAATTAACCTTGGCAGCGAGGCTTTTTGTGTCATGCAAGCCTGGCCAGAGTGACATATAACTATGGGTAAGAAGCCATCAGGAACCCATGGACTGTTATAGAACACTGGGTGGCCAGTTACCATGGCAACAAACCACCCTGGCCAGGTTTGCACAACACAACAAGCTGTGCTGCCAAGGGTAATTTTGCTAATCGTCCTGGCATGTGACTGGCACAAGCCACAGGGGAAATAAGCTACCATGGCTCATTTCCCTAGCCATGATGGGCCACCAAGTTAAGCAGTAAATTAGCTGAAGTTTTAAGTTATTAATTGCAAGCGGAGAAGGAAGTCCCAGAGCTTGGGATTAAATAGGGCCTCTTTATTTACACATGGAGATTCTCCCCTCCATGGATCTGTGCATGAAAGAGCGGGAATCAGTTTATTTCCTCAGGCAACTAGCCTCCCCATCAGGACGAGCCACTCAGCTTAAACAGGGGTCGGGTGACCCGGCCCCCTTTTCAACTACACTTGCGTGTTTGGTGAGACCGACCCACGTACTCTTGACTCAGGCTGCATAGCCAAGTAGATGAGACAATAAGGTCTCCAAAGACAAACCATATCCTGACATGAAAGCTACAAAGCCCCCGAGGAGCAGGACCTCTGGAATGCCAATCACCATAAAGGTGCCAGAGTGCTCACGGTCCCTATCCTCACTTCCCCAAATTCCTGCACAACCCTGCCATTTATAATTAACCAATTTATCTTCCACTTCTAAAGATTGGATCCTGTATGGAGTAAGTGAAAACTTGCACATTACTAAATGACAGGGAAAATTCCTTCTAGCCTCCTCTACAAAGAGAATGACTGGTTATTCCCATACTGGTTTATAGGGAAGGAGGGTGGGGCTGAAATCAAAAGAGGCTGATAGCCTTGTGAGGCAAGCCTTTATACACTTGGCTCCACACCCACCTTATGAGGCTGTACACATGCTGAGCATGCGACGCGTCTGCCTTTATTTCTGGCTCCCCCCCCGCCCGGAAAAAACGTTTCCTGCCCAAGTCGTACCAGCTGGGCGGTGATCAGGCTTGTACTAGAAAGGGTCACTTAGGTACCAAAGAACAGAGATTTAGGATATCTCAGCAGAATTAACTGGCAGTGTCCTACAATTTTAGCTGGTGTGTGTGTGTGTGTGTGTGTCGTTTGACTAAAAACAGGTATAGTCTAGACTGAAGACAGACTAAATAAAACTTTACTGAACTTAAGAAGCCTAGGAGTACATGAGTGTTGTTTTTTTTAACAAACTCATGTGAATCCTGATACAAAAGGAATTGAGCGATGGAGAAAATGAACATGCCACAGAAAACAAGATTTATGTTCCCCAGACACTGATGTTACTGCTACCAATAGATAAAAAAATTCTAATATAAAGCAATGACAGTATATCTGTACTACCCCCTTTTTTTTTGCTTTGAAGTCTTCAAAAATCAGAAAGAGTTTTGCAAAGATGTGCCACGACTATTTACTCACATTTTAAAATGGGATTTCTCACATGTATAACATTCTTCCTATACATTGTTCCCTTCAGCATGTATTCATTTTATCTGGTATGATAATAATTCAATACAGGCAAGAATTTTGCAATTTATGTTATGACTTTCACTGGTGCCTAGAATATCCATAGTCTGTTTTCATTGTGGTTCCAGCTGAATGTGTTCTAGTTGCCTCTAAGACAGCTCTGTGCCCAAGGTAACCTACAACAATATCTAAAATGGATCATAATAAAAAGTACATATTACAAACAGACTTGGGTTTCTGTTGGCCCGAAACAAGGGGCCTATGATGTGCCTCCATCCCCCTGAATGCACCTCCATAAAAGTGCTTAAATTACGATGGAAAAGTTTAACAGAGTGCTTTGGCTGTTGAGCACTATAGAAATGTAATAAAAAAATAAAGAAATAAGTGTGGAGGGGGACTTAATTTTGCCTAAATCATGTCCTCACTATAGGCTTATAAAAGCAGTAGCCTACAGTGGGGGCATCATAAAAAACAAATAAGGGGACGCTCCCTTGTTTGCCCCTGCTCTGGACACTTCTGTGTGCACTGAGATGGGCCGCCTGCCATTTCCTCCATCACTGAAACTTCCTTCTCATTTCTCCCCTTCTCCCTTTCCAACACTACCCTGATCTTCCTTCGCAGCCTTTGCTAGAACCAGCTGGTGGTGTTGAGTGTATGAACTACTGCTGCCCAGCATCACTACATCATTCTGCTGTTCAGAGCAGAAGGCTTTTTTTATTATTATCAGTGAGCACTTGACATTCCTGCATTCAGCAACTGTTGGTGCTGGGGAAAAGGTGAAAGAGGCAGGAGGAAAGGTGGCTTAGATGGTCAGAGGCTGCATGGAGAGGAAGGGCTGAGAAGGGAGGTGGAGATGGCCACAGTGGTGGAAGAGAAGGCACCAGCCATGGTTGGAAATGGTCCCCTATTAGGCTGTGGTCCTCAGGAGATTGCAGATGATAAAAATAGTTGATGCTGGGAATGCTCAGCAGGTCCAGCAAACATTTTGGTAAACAGAAAAGGTTTCACCTGACCAAGGAAGGCAATATACAAGAAGGTTGCCAATCTAATCTGGGAGGGGAGTCAAATGCATGGATACTACACAGGAAAAGATTGTACTCCTTGCTCTCACAATTCTAAACACAAAGAGTCTTATGGCACCTAGAAAACTAGCAAATTTATTATGGCATAATATTTTATGGATTAGAGTCTACTTTATTACACAGATGCATGAAGCATTACCCTCAGTTGGTGGGTATGCATATGGTTGGTGTGTGCATGTGTTTGTGTGTATAAACTGTAGAGATATGCACAAATGACTAGGAATGTAGCAAACATCCACCAGGGTACACGAGGGCAGTGTACAGCCTCCTGCGTACAGCCCTCATAGGCCCAGGCGGACGTGCCTGGTGCTGGTACAGACCCATGCCCAAGTGCTCGCAAGCCCCAAGAGCACTTTGGTCTGGGCCCACCCTGGCTTCCAGAATGTGCCCTTTCCCTCCCATGGGCATTTCTCCCTGCAATCCTGAATGATGGGGGCCTTATAAGCCCTATTAACACTTGCATTAAAAGGGGCTTAAAGGCTGGGGTCAGGTGGGGAGAAATGCTCAATTTCCCCAGGGCTGAGTGAATTGCATATTTCACCCTCCATGTAAATGGCGGTGGCCTAGCATTGAGGGGAAAACATGTACTTTTCCCAGCCTTGGGGAAATTGCGCGTTTCTGTCCCCCCTTCCCAATGGGGGCCAAGTGTTAATAGGGCCTTTAAGGCACCCTTCAGTAGAGGGGCGGGAGAGATACATGTGATTTCCCCAAGGCTGGGGAAATTGTGTATTTCCCTCACTGCATTAATGGAGGCCGCCATTACTGCAGTGGGGGAAAGGGCTGAAGCAGGGCGGGCAGCTGCCAAGTGCTCATGAACCTTGTGAGCACTCCGCAGGGGCTTGCAGCATCCAGCTCGTGGGGGACGAGCCAAAGCGGCAGGTGGCAGGAGCACTACAAATGGCCACACAAAATTCTCCACCTTAGTTTTAGAGGGATTCTACACGTCGTACTGAGGGCGCTTCCATGCGCCCCCAGTGCGCCCCCAAAGTGATCGTGTAGCTTGCCTGGAGAAGAGGCGAGGAAGAGCTCTCCACCCCGCCTTCTTCCGCCGAGCTCTCCAACTCGGCCGGCGGGGAAGTAGGTGGGTGGCGGCGGCGGCAGCAGGGACGCCTCTTCCTCGTCTCTTCTCCAGGCAAGCTACACGATCGCTTTGGGGCCGCACTGGGGGTGCATGGAAGCGCCCTCAGTACGACGTGTGGAATCCCCCTTAGGCAGAGAAATTGGGGGGACAGTTTCACTGATTTTCACTGAGTAATTGTCAATAGTTCCTCACAGGTAGAGCTCACTTTCTCCATAAAGATTTGGCTTGTTTTGTTTTGTTTTTTGTGCTGCCACAGCAAGCATCAACATAGGTAATTTGGAGTCTCTAACTCAGACAACCTATTAGCCCTAGCCAGGTGTGTGGAGAGGGGGCAAGGGGCAGAGCAGAGCTCTACTCACTGGCACTTCCCTTTCAGTTGCATCCTGTCACCCAGTGTTGGACAGCAAAGTTCTGAAGCATGTATAGGCTGGCTCCAAAGCAGAATCCTGATTGTGGAGGGTTCTAAATTCGGTGTGGAGCCCTTAGAGAGCTGCCTTCCAGCTTTAGGCTTTTCTTGTCCACCACAAGGAAGGTGGTGGGACTGGGCAATAGAAACATATTACTAGTGGTGGGGCCAGCAATGGCTTCCTTGTGCTTCCTGAGGGATAGAATGACTGAAAAGGACTAGTGACATGGTGTGGAAAAAGCAGGGTCTCATAATACTAGAACTTGGCATCATCCAAAGAAGCTGAGAGCTCAGAGATGTGGATCGGACAAAAAGAAGTACTTCAACTCCAAAGTGGATTGGGATGATTTGGACCTTTCTGAAGTGGATTTGAGGTGGTTCAGGCAAAGGCTGAGGCGGCCCGAAGCCAAATTGCACCGAAGCTTCGGGCCACCTCGGCGCTTTGGAACCAGCCCCACCCCCCAGCCTCCCCCCAGTCTCCTTACCTGCTGCCTCCATCACCGCTGCCATCTTGGTTCTGGTGGCTTCCGGTGCTGCTGCCAGAAATGAAAGGGAGTCGGCGCATGATTTTAAGATATTGCATGGCCTCTGCTGTAATTAGTACCTCTATGGCCACCATAGTTTGTGACCTCTATGGTCACAAACTATGGTGGCCATAGAGATACTAATTGCAGAGTTTGCGCTATATCTTAAAATTGCACAGCCTACTTCTAGCACTGGCAGCGAAAGCCACCAGAAGAAAGATGGTGGCAGCGACGAAGGCAGTGGGTAAGGAGACTGGGTTGGGGTGGGGAGCCTTTTCTGGGTGCCAGCTGTGCAGTTCTGCTGCACAGCTGGCACCCAGAAAACTCCTAGTTGCCTCAGAAGGTTCGAATCTCACCTCGTCTTAGGTGCCAAGGTGGGTCGGGCACCCCCAAGGTGGATCGGGGCTGCTCCGGGGGCTACAGATCAGCCTCCAAGGTGAATTGGAGGGTGGCTGCACAGCCCTAATTAGAACCAGTACCTTGAATTGCTCTTGCATTCTGCTTGTGGGCTTCCCAGAGGCATCTGGCTGACCATTGTCAGAACCAAATGCTGGCCTACACAGCCCTTTGATTTGATCCAGCACTGCTCTTCTATGTTCTTAAGTTTTGGGACGTACAATCATAACATAATGGTGTGTTCAATTCATATATCCAATATAGTCGGTTGTTGTTTTTATGTGTTTCTAAAAATAACAAGAAGCAAGAAGATAGAGGGACTTCAAATGAATATGCAGCCCCTGGAGCTTTCATAGTAGGACTCCAGGGGCTGCGTGATCTGCAAGACTAGAGTCTCATGTGTTCATTAGAGTAATGGAATTGTGGCCTCAATGCATTGCTTTCTTAGTTATGCAAAACAGGGAGGGAATGGAGATACAGAGCAGTATGGGTAGGTGAGTGGGGGGGATTCTTTGGAATAAAGTGTTTCTGTTTTACTCCTTTTATCTGTTAGATTTCACAGAAAACCATTCCAAACAGATCGATGCAATGCAACCACATGAAGATAGACCTATCAGCAAGATACCGTAGTCCTAGGCTATATCAAGCAAGAAATGAACAGATGGACTTGTCATTCCCCATTTCGAAAAGGTTGACTCTAGTGATAAGATCAGCTAATAAGCTGATCTTGAGTACCCCTTAAGAAGTCAGCAAGCTATGGCGTTAGAAATGAAAGACTAAATTGGGTCAGACATGCTCTTCTCAAGGTGCTCTGTAGGTCTCATAAAGGTAATAGCAAAATGGATTGGATATTCACTCTGCATCAGCTTCTTGGAAATGACCAAAGTATGTCAATGTGAGATACTACACATGATCTATGAACTAAAAAGGAGCAAGTCAAACATAGATGCAGCTAGTGGTCTATCTTTTCAAGAGCAACATGGACATGGTTCATTACCATGGCTGGATCAGGGAAATGGACAGGTATCCTTTGGAAGTGTATGAATGTATCCTGCCCACTGACTTCACCTGCATTTACTCTTTCCCTAATATATGTGCTTAGGAGTGTTATAACCTTAAAGGCTTCTTGCTACTGTTATTGATAAAATATTTTGTCAATGGGATTTACTCTTGAGTAAGGGAACCAACAGATCACTATTTTATAAACTTGGAAATGCACAGCTTCATATGATCAATGGAAAGGAAAAATGATCCATCGCACTTATGAACTTCCAGGAAATGCATTTAAGGGCAGGGGGATAAAAAAAATCCAAAACAATCAAGGAATGGACCAATCTCATTCAAACTTGGTATGCTGAAAGCTCTATTCAAAAGTTATCACTGTGCCAATTTTGATCTCTTTATCTTAAAATTTACACAGATGTAAACATTTTTGTTAATTCCATTTTAAAAGTTCCTTAAAATCAAGGGTTGAACCGAACTGATTCAAACTTGGGCTGGTTAAAGCCCTCCTTAAGAGCTATCACTGTTCCAATTTTGATCTCTTTATCTTTAAAACTTACTAAAATGTAAACATTTTGGTTACCTTGGACCTGACCACCTTTACAAAAGAAATTAGTTACAATGATTGTTCATCTGCTCACCCTTTGAAAGGAGCAAAACAAACCTTCACTCGTCTTCCCCTGAAAACCTTTCCTAAGAGGCGGGCAGGGAGATTTCATTGGCATAGTAGCGCTCCAGGTGAAAATATACGTGAGCTGAAAGAACACAACGCACAGATGTGAAAGTGCCTCAGCACTCGACTCACTAAGGAAACGGAAGGGGAAACCATGGATGAAACCTGGATAAAACCTAGAGGAGGCTTCAGCAAAATGTTCATATACATAGGATTAACAGAACCAGCCAGTTAGGTAGTTTGCTAGGGATGCCACTGGCCACCACAGAGTGGTGATAGACTGGGGAGGGACCTTTTTGCTCTTACCTTTCATTTCTGGGAGGGGAGGGTGGAGATGGATGTTGCAGTTAGCTCTGTGCATGCAAGAACACAGTCCCTGAGTGGATGGTTGCCCCAGTGAAACAATATGCTGCTGGCAGCATCAAGACCTTTTGAGTACCTCTTGGGTGATGCTGGATGTGTGCCCCATCTCTGCTGTTGCCTCTTCACTATGTTAGGTAAGAATGTGGCAGTCCTTCATCCCTCTGTCACCATGGCATGATGGCTGGCATTTCTGCTTAAATAACCATCTCACCATCTACCACTAAGGATCTGGCTACCATACTGCAATATTATGCATACTGATTTGGGAATATATTGTATAGAATTCTTTGGAACTTACTTCCAAGTAAATGTGCTTCCAAGTAAATGAGTCAGGCTGTAATTCTGCACACTTTTAGGTTGCTTAAATGCCACTGAAATCAGCAAGATTAAGCATCATCGTTATGTGCAAATTACAGCCTAAGCAATTTATGATGGCATCAGGTCATCCAAAGCAGATAAAGAAGGTGGTGAATAATATACACATGCACTGAGTTACCGTGTAGAAAAAGCTGTTAATAAGGTGATACAAGAAGAGGGAAATGCAAAGATTGCAGCCTGATAGCGGAGATGAAATATGTAATCTAAACAAAGTCTGCAATTGCTGAAATATCATGTCATTAATACAAAACTGCTGTAACACCTCCAGTGTGTGTGTGAGAGAGAGAGGGGGGAGGGGGAGGGGGGAGGGAGAGAGAGAGTCAAATAATTCTAATATTTTAAAACATATATTATGAAATTTGAAGAGATGAAACATTAGGCTTGGGGGTAGTTTGTCTTGGGGGAATTTCAAGCACTTATGGATTTGTGGGCTATTCCCAGCTCATTGTGGAAATATTTGTGGCTCACATAGGCTCATCAACAGGAAGGATGGGTATGGATATGGGGAAAATGTCTGCATTATGGGCCGCATTGTTTTTCCTGTCATAAGAACATAAGGAGAGCCATGCTGGATCAAACCAAGAGTCCTCTAGTCCAGCATTCTGTTCACGCAGTGGCCAATCACCTGCTGACTAGGAACCCACAAGCAGGGCATGAGTGCAATAGCACCCTCCCACCCATATTCCTCAGCTACCAGTGTACATAGGCTTACTGCCTCTACTACTTGAGGTAGCACATAGCTAGCTATTCCTTCTCCTCCAGGAATTTATCCTCCCCACTTTTAAAGTCACCTATATTGGTGGCCATCACTACATATTGTGGTAACAGCTATTGTAACCTTACCTCATAGGGGAGATGCTCCAGCCCCTTGATAATTTCAGTTGGCCTTTTCTGAACCTTTTCCAGCTCTTCAATATCTTTCTTTTTAAGTATGGTGACCAGAACTGCACACAGTATTCCAAGTGTGATCACACCATAGATTTGTATAAAGGCAGATGATATTAGCAGTTTTATTCTTAATTCCTTTTCTAATTATGCCTAACATGGAGTTTACCATTTTAACAGTTGCCACACAATGAGGACACTTTCATCAAGTTGCCTACTACAATCCCAAGATCTCCTTCTTAGTTTATAACTAGTAGCTCAGATCCCATCAGATTATACTTGAAGTTTGGATTTTTTTGCCCTGATGTGCATCACTTTACACTTACCTACATCAAACTGCATTTGCCTTTTAGGTGCCCAGTCTGCCAGTTTTGAAAGATCCTTTTCTTTTAACCACCCTAAATGTCATCAGCAAATGCGGCCACTTCACTGCTCACTCCTGACTCCAGATCATTTATGAACAGGTTGAAAAGCATTGGTTCTAATACAGATCCCTGTTGGAACCCTCCCCCCCCCCCATTATTTCCCTCCACGGGGATAATTTACCATTTATTCCTACTCTCTGCTTTCTGTTCCTTAACCAGTTACTGATCCATAAAAAGACCTCTCCTCTTAATCCATGACTACTAGGTTTTCTCAGGAGTTTTTGGTGAATTCAGAGCTTTGCATTGCAGTTGGTGCACACTTTTCTAAACAGTTCCAACCAAATGTTGCAACCTTCATCTAAGGTAACTCCAGGGCTCATTCACACATTGCATTTTTATATGTAAAGTTTTTATGTGTAAAGATCCTTGTGTGTAAGAATTTTATTTTTAAAAAGTGTATATTCAAAAATGTAATGGGTGAATGAGACAACTGTAACTGCCACTGGTGGTCGCTAGGGCAATTATATTTTCTTCAGAACTCCTATACATAACTGTATTACATTATGTACTGACTCCAACTCATGGTGGAATGCTGCCTTCTTGTGAGAAGTGCAGCCTTTCAAATGCTAAGATATAGCTTACTATATGTTAGCATGGAAAGGGCTGCAATTCCCATAATAATTTCCTTGTGCTTCTGAAAAGGACAACAGTTGCATTTGGACTACAGTATATTTACCAGGGGTGCTTTGGAAATCCCCCAATTTTTGTTTATTCAGAAAGCCAAAATGCAGCACAAGATACTTTTAGGATCATAAAAAAATTAAAAGCTAATAGTTAGACATGTTCTCTACAATTGTCTTTACACAAAAAAATAAAGCCCAGTCTGTTCACCAAGTTTCAAATTATAAATAACAGCATATTGTCAAGATAACGTGTTTTTCCAATAAGAAGCTATGAGTAGATTTTAGTGTGCTGTTCCTCTTCTATTATACTCTGCTCTGTAATGAATGAAGAATATAATGTTCAGCAAAATGTTACCCTTAATTGATAGTTGGTGTGAGAGAAAAAACAAATACAACACAATTTTAAAAATAAAACAGAGCATTGGGGGTTATAATTCCATAGAAATACCCTCTCAATGTTTATATATTCATGAATTTATGTAAACAGTCTGATAGCAGGAACTATTTGTAAAATGCTAATAATTTGCAAAAGAACCCTCATCCCCATTCAGTTTCTGTGGAGTAGGCACTTCTTGTAACTTATTTACTTAATCATCTCTGTGCACACAGGCAGTTCTATTTCAGTGGTTAAACACAAACGAGCTAAACTAAAACACACAATTACAGACAAAGTAAAATGGAAAGACTTTGAATTATGCCATCAAACTGGTCTTAAATTTTGAATGGCTAGGGGCAGAATCTCTTGTTCTTATCTACTGCGGTGTTCTTTGAAGAAAGCAGACATAAGGGATTGTTGCATGCTCACTCTTATGCAACCCAAGGCTGATCAAATACAATAAATATGATGTAAAGTGTGCAAGAACTTCTTAAAGTAATCTAGGGACACTTGGTGGTTATAAAAAGTAAATTATCTCATTCGTGCTGTGCAAATATATAAGCTTCTGTGCCAGACTTGGGTGGCATGTAGTGCATGATGTAAGCAAGTGTAAAGCGATGCACGTTGGGTCAAAGAAAGCCCAACTTCAAGTACAACCTGATGGGACCTGAGCAGTGTCACACCTTCCCAAGCCAACAGGTATTCAAAGGTCCATTGTGTACTGTCTCTGAACTTGGAGATTCCATTCCACCTTCGTGACTAATACCCATGGAAAAAAATGTCCAATCCCTTTTTAAAGCCATCTATGCTCATAGTAATAATAATAATAATAATAATAATAATAATAATAATAATAATAATATATTTCTTACCCTCCTCTCCATTTTGATCAAGGCAGGGAACAACAGTAAGTATAAAACACATAAAATTATTTAGTGCACTCTCGCCACGCCTGGTGTGCAGATTTGCAGCACGGTACTCACATGACACCGTGCCTGTCCTGCTGACACCCCACCTCTTCCCCAGCCTTTTCCAACTTTTCCTAGAACACCTAAAGTCTGGATTATTTTCCCTAAGCATGTTTTCCTTTGTTGGGTGTGTGTGCTGTGATGGGAGCCTTGCTGTTGGCTTGAATGGAATGCATCAGGCCCTGGCAGGGAAAAGGGATCTCTTCCAGCAGCTGGCTCCAAGCCTCAATATAAAACCCAAACCTTGCATACCAGGCTGGAAAGTGTTTTTTAAATCGCACAATGCCCAAATCTCTGGAAAAACAGGTTTGTACTCCCCCAATACCCCCAAAGGGCCAGACTAAAGAGTTGTTCCATTTTTGCAGGGCAAAAAGGCGGTCTGGTTGAAGTACTCATCTGACAGGACCTGTCTTGTTAAAGGGGGGAAAGAGCAACCAATGAACTGAAAGGAGAAAGAGAAGGGGTGGGGTGGAGTGGAAGAGCAAACAAGTGAAAGAGCATCAAAGGTAAAACAAAAAACAAAAAACACGGAGGCAAAAAAGGGGGGGAATATGTGTGATGTCCCTATTTCCCCATCCTTTTATCTACAAACAGTAATCACGTGGATGCAACTATAAGACATGTAATTGAGGCGTGGTCAGATGTTAAATCAGCCAAAGCTGGTAAAATGCATTCCCTGGACCCTGATGCTACCTGTGCTTCCATGGTCCTGTCCAGACCTTACTCAAACCTCTGAATACGCTTACCCTAATGTCAGACCTGAATATTTCACTCTTGTCTCAAGCACTGACTAATTATGTAAGGGCAAACTTCACACTTGCAAATTAACTTTTTTTTTTAAAGTGGACATATTGGGGAAGTGTGCTTTCCCCCACATTGGTGTTATCTTCAACTTGAAGTAAGCCTTGCTCTAAAGCTCAGAAGAACCGAGATTCATCAGAGTATAATTTTGTACTTGAGCATGTTGCTAGCATAATGGCAACAATTTGTACATAATCTTCAATTCGCTAAGTAAGCTGTGCTCCACTATATCATGTAAGAGGAATAATGGATCCCAGTTCTCATGCTAAATGTTTCAGTTTATTTGTCTGTTAAGATTTTTGTACATCTGAGGTATTAGAGATGTCGTGTGTTTTAAACTGCTCTTTTGAGTAGTCTGTACTGCAATGTAGACCAGTGAAGAAAGTCTGCATTCTTCTAAGCCATAGTCACAATTAAATGTTATATATGTTGCTGGTCCTGTGACATTTCATGGTTAGAAGATATATTTTGACAAGAAGTCTAAAATTTTCCATTCTATCACCCTTGTATTGCCATTCCAACTCCCATGTCTGCTCTTCCACATTATTGAGAGCATCTACTCCATAACTACTTCCCCCCTTGCAAACCAATTTCTGCCACCACCTAACCACCATTTCCATTTCTACAGGTCAGGCAGGACCAGGATTGCTTTTTCAAACTCAGCCCTGCCCTAAATTCCCCAGGACATGACTATAGCTTGCCTACTGAGAGAAAGGAGCACTTCATTGCCACAACTAAGTGGAGCTTGGAAGGCTCCTGGGTGGTATAAAACACATTAGAAATACATTGTGTTGCCATTTGACCCCCAGTGCCTTCCCTTCAGTCCATTTGCTTTCTCCAGCAGCTAGTCTATCTGAAGCTGGTGAAGTTATATCAGGGCAATCTACATTATAGAGTAGGGATCTTCAACTGATAGCCCTGGGCTAGCATCTAGCCCCATGTTGTTTTTATCTTCCCACCTGCACCTGCCAGCCTAGGAGGGCTGCTTCTAAGATGACTGGCTAACCACATAGCTGCCTTCCCAGCATCAATACATAGATGCCAGAAAATCCTGTGTCCCATTACACAGACTTGTGGGCATCTTCCCATGAGCACCTGGGAGGCTGAGAGGCAGTCCAGCTTAGCAGTGGTATGTGATTCTCAGGTGCCAGAAAGTGCTGAAACTGATGCTCAATATGGCATGTCTAACACTTCACATACTGCTTCACAGCCTTCAAATTCTGGAATAGTTGAAGAAATCTAAGAAGCAGGATGGAGCTTTCAGTGGCAAAGTCCAACCTGAATGTACAGCATTTCAGAATCAAACAGCGGCCTGGTCCACATGATCAATGGTGCTCACTGTGACTTAAATAACCTACATTGGGTTGTGCTTTGTGTCGGCCACCATGGTCAACATTCAAGCTGTAGTGGGTGGGTGCTATCATGATGTTCAAACCTGTCAAAGATGGATTGTTGCCATGGTTAACAAACCTCCCACAAATCATGGGCTGTTCTCGGGTTGTGGGTGGTTTGCTAACCACAGCAACAACCTACCTTGCACTGGGTTTGCATGGTACAAGGAGCCATGGTGACCAGTCACTCGTGCTGTAAACCAGTGTGACTTATTTAAGCCACTGTGGGTTCTATACACCATGCTAACCAGCCCAATGGTTCCTAGTCAAGCAGCCACTCAGCATTCCTAGAATTAAAATGTGCCTCAAGGGCCTCTGTGATGAGGCCTTTGGATGATAAGGTGGCCACTTATGAACAGCCAAATAATAGGAAACACATCATCAAAAAAAGAGGATAGAAGATGAGCCAAATTTGCCTAAAATGTGAATATGGCTTACTCATGCAAAATAAGCTGGCATGTGCTGATTTATATGCATAGGTCCAAATCTTGAATATTCTAACTTAAATAGAAATAAAGCCTATCTCACCATACATACTGTGGAAAACGGCAATGAGGCGACTTGTGAGCCTGCCTTTCCAGTCTGCTGTCAAGGAGCTCAATGTGTACAGGCAACAGTTTGTAAGATACATTATCTTTAAATTGATATTGGACCGGGCCGCCCTTCCAAAAGAGAAGCATCCTCTAGCAGCCCTTGAAATGGAGGACATATGGCTGCTGAACGAGGTGCTATCCACCCCAGTTCTGGGTAGGGGTGCCTGGGAGTGATACTGGACCAGTCAAAGACAGTTCTACTCTCAGGGTTCTCTCCAAGCTAGCACTCTTTTGGTCAAAACTGAGAACCAGAAAATCTGCCTCACACTGAGCACAATCACTAGTGTTACAGCAAAGAGGAGGGGGGAAATGAATGCAAAAATTCCAAAAGCCCTGATTTCCGTTGACTGTAATTCTCGGGGGGAGGGGGAGTTCAGTATCGACTGTTGAGATTTTCTCTGTTTTGGGACTGTGCACTGCAGCGACTCCATGTCACAGGCTGACTATGATGATGAAGTTGCATCCTGGCACACTGCTGACATTAAAGATCAATGAAGCAACTTATTTGTGTGAAATGGAAAATCCATTAGAATAAAGTATATTGATGAATGATCTGTAGACAAATAAGCACTTATTCAAGCCACTCCAAAGACTATAACTATCATGCACTGCCAGGTTTAATAAATATATTTATTTGGATGAGTTCACTATTGACTGGCTTCTTATGTAAAGTGGCAACATTAGTCGACCATGAACATAAAAACAGAACCTCATAAGTACAGCTCATTCATTTAATAAAATACAATCAGCAGGAGGTGCCCTGCCATTAAGATGTCCTTCTGTAAAGGGGATTGTGCTAAGGGAAAGCCTTGAAGACAAGGCTGCTGAGATAAATAAGCCATCAGGTGTTACTCTTTTCTTTTCCATTGGCACCCTTTTTTTCACACAGACCCTATATAAAATACCACTTTCACTACCACACCGATCCTTTTTATAAGTCAGCATCTTGGGTCTGCTAGGTAGTGTCAAATATAGCATGTACCAACCCACCCCCTTCCCCAAACAACTCATGTGTCAGTTTTGGTTCTTGCATTCACGTGATTGATAGCTCCCTCTCTCTGCCCAAGAGGCACTTTTTCAGTGCCTCTGCACAAAGAACACACATAACCCTTTGAACACTTAGGAAAAGGGCTATATAAATAAATACCATTGAATGTATATGCTATAGAATAGTTGCAAAGAAATGGCCATTTTAGGAATGGATTAAAATTACATGCACCGTTCTCTTTTTCTTTTCACAAGAGACCATTTTCAGGGGCTTTTTCCTCCAAATGGGATCGTATGTTATATTCATAGCATGCTACTGCTCCATTAATTGCATTGGCTTCTCGTCTGTTTCCATTCCAATCCTCTGCCCAGTTCCAAGTGCTGCTTTTGACCTTTAAAGCCTTCATGGCTTGAGATCATAACACTCGAAAGAAACCCTCAAATCTTACAGTCAATTCTTAAGAGAAGGGCGCTGAGCATTATGGTGTTTGTAGTATTTACCATTACTTTATTCTTTTTATTTTTTGTAAACCACTTTAAGAGCTTCAGGTGAAGAGCACAAAATACAGAGAGAGAGAGAGAGAGAGAGAGAGAGAGAGAGAGAGAACAAACCAATTACCCTGAAAGACAGTCAGAAACTGGCCTAAGCCCACTGAATTAATAGCTGAAGTTACATGATCCAGGAAATTTGTGACTTTATAAAACCACCATCTCTACTGATCATGTGTGACAGCTGTGAAATGGGTATGCTTTGGCAAGTTTTTTTGTTTTGTTTTTTTGGCAGATATTTAAGGTAAGAAATTTGTTTGGATAGAGAAAGGGGAAACTAATTGATCCCACAATTCTAATGATCAGCTTACCTAAAACAACAGTCTTGTGGCACCTCAAAGGGTAACAAAGTTAGTATGGCATAAGCTTTCAGGGACTAGTGCACAAGACTGTTGTTTTTGCTGCAAAAGATTAACACTACTACCCCAGAACTTAAATAATGACTCTTCTGAAGAGTCAGGAAACATCAAGAATATCCCCTAAAATTGAAGTTGACATTGTAGGTGTAAAAGGGCTGGAACAGAATTGGGTGCTTCATTATCATTTAGTTTGTCAACCACAAGTATTACCTGATAACAGCTGCCCATTCTACAAAGAAAAAAGCAGTTTGAGACATCGCTGTATTTTCATACAAACCATTGCGGAAGTAATGAGACGAGACAAAAGTATTGGGTTTAAAATAGGGCCACATTTATTAAGTTGAGCAAAGGGTGATGGAGGCCTAAATAGGCATCCTGACTAGGCCACTTATAGGCCGTATTGAGATCGGACAAGCCATTCATATCGAGATAGGTGGTGCTCGTATGTCACCACCAATCCTGATTCCCCTTTTGGGGTAGGGAGGCCTTCCGATGCCACTCCCACTCACATTGTAAAACTTAAATGAGTAAGGTTGGCCTCATAGGTAAACCTTATCCCATCCTCTAGTGCCACAGGACTCCCAGCTGAGGGACTCAGGTGTTACCAATCACTTCAATGGTGCCTAAGAATGCTAACCAACCCTAACCTTGCTCCCGATGCCCGTACACCTGCCCCCAAGATAAATGTGACCAAATTGTACCAAATTAACCTAATTAATACTCCCCTGCTGCCTTACAGTGTCAAGTAGGCAAAAACACTCCCAATCTGAAATTGATTAAGAGTAAAAAAAATCCTACTTGATCCCCCGAGGGGCGACCAGCAAACCCACACTGTCTACAGGGAGGGAAGTAGGGAGCCGTGCTGAGAAGAGGAGGCTGGGGTGTGTGTGCGATCCCCCTTAAGGAGGGAATTGCAGGCCCCTCCCACACAGTGGTACCACATGGAGGCTGCCAATCGTGCGCCTCCACACCTCGTCTCACTTGCCCCCACTCACAACTGCATCACCACGCCCAGGCTGGGCCGGGCGTGGTTGTAATGCCTTTTTCACAATGAAAGAAAACAACAGCTACTGTAGCCGGTTTTGTGCCGTTGATACAATTTTCTTGAAACTCAGCTCTTATTAGTGAAAATTAGATGTCTTGTAGTCTGCTATCAAGGTACATTGGCTTTCACTCTCTTCCCCTCCCCACTTTATGTTATTATTTGAAATACTAGGTTATCCAAGATGTAGCAAGAACTTTTAAAGGCAATGTGCTGAGACCGTGGCATCAACATATTTTCACTGTTAAAGGAGCTAATATGAATTGTAATGAAATTTAACAGATGAAAGGCTCCAGGAAATTTTGTTTCGAAAGTGTTGTCCTAGCTTTAGTAGAAAATTCCTCTAAAATCATTTTCAGAGAGGCAGAAATGTGACAGGAAACAGAGCAATAGAGTGTACCTAATTCATTCCAATTCACAGAGTAATGCATTTCAATTCACACAGCGATGCATTCCAGTCACCAACATGAGAATCCAATCAAATTGATGTTTAGTAGAGTTGAAACAAAAATCATAGAAGTAGAAAGCTGACAATGTCTATTTTGCTAAATAGAGAAATATCTTTTTTTTAAAGTAAATGGGGATATTATATATATATTTAAATATGCATTCACATGTATTTATCTCTTCTTCTTCTTCTTCTTCTTCTTCTTCTTCTTCTTCTTCTTCTTCTTCTTCTTCTTCTTCTTCTTCTTCTTTCCTGTTCGGATGACATGCTAAGCCATGACATTTAAGCATTTTGAGCTAAACATTATGGTTGAGCATGACATATGAACCATGACTTAGCATGTTGTGTGACCCATTCCTAACCATGGTGGCTATATAACCACAGTTTAAACACCTTCACTAAGCATTTGCTGCAAAAGGGTTAGTGGCCTTACTCTGGCTTAGTGTGTCGTCTGAACAGGCCCATTGTAATATTAATATTAGTGTTCATACCACATAATACAAACTGTTCTTAGGAAATGTAGTCAATGTAATTTGATTTGTTATGATATTGCAGTTTTGAAATGTAACTACTTGTCAAAGATAATCCAAGCACTTTAAAAAACTCATATTGGCTTTGTCTAAGATAAGTAATCACAGCTACTTTTTTGTTTGTTTGTTTGCAGAGAATGAGTACAGGTTTCTTATAAAACTTGTACTTGATTTCTGAAAAATCTGGACATTTTCACACATAAGGCTAACAGCACTGTTTAAGTTTAGTGATTGGCTTATAATGTAACACCTGCATTATCCAGAATGCCCCTCTTCTGCTTTCCATTCTGCAATACATTCACAAGAGTGCAGAAGAGAATCCAGAGTGATTTAAGACTCATACATGAGGACTCCCTCTGACAATCACTTTCATAATATGGGGATTAGCAGGACAGAATACAGAAGCAATGCCTACTTACTTAATTTATTTATTACATATATATCCCATCTTTTCCCCTCCAATTAACAGTGGCATACATAGTCCTCCTCCTCTTCATTTTATCCTCACAACAGCAACCCTGTGAGGTAGGTTGGGCTAAGAGAGTCTGTGCCTGGCCCAAAGTCACTCGGTGAGCTTCATGGCCGAGTGGGGACTAGAACCCGGATCTCCCAACTCCCAGTCCAATGCTTTAGCCACTATACCACTGGTTCTCACTACACCACACTAGCTTTCTGCATTTAAAAGAGTCCATTTGCCTACAATTATCTCTCAGCTGTTGTAACTAGCTGGACTTCATAAATTAGACAGTGGGAGGATGAAAATTTTGTTTCAGTTCAGTTTTCATAGGAATTTATAAACATTTGCGAAGTTCTCCATATTCAGTACAAGAAAAACTTGATATATATATATTTTTAAAAAAATGAATGACAGACAAACCAAAATTGATAGATACATCCATTCAGGCTCAGGGCTTTGGATGCTTTGTTCTTTGAAGTTTGGGTTTGAATCAATGTGTCATTGGGATGGCCGTCTCCTTTTTATTAAACTATATGGCACATAGACACATCACGGTCCTCTCTATGCCAGGAATAGCTGTATATATTGAATTTGGCCATTGCAGATTGCTGAGAATTTTGTTTCAGTTCAGTTTTGATAGATATTTACCAAATTTAGCAAATTTCTTCATATTCGGGAGAGAAAGAACTCGAGATTTTAAACATTCAAGTATGGGAGGAAGTGGTGCTGAAAGTCACCTAATTGTACCATATATCTTTTCCTTCCTGTTTCCAAATTAATCTACTGTTGTTGCTTAACTATGCCTGAAAATCTTAATATTATTTAAATGCATTTTTCTAAACCTATCTCCCCTCAAAATATGCATTTTAAAATGTTTTTTGATACATTGAGTTGAAAAATATGTCAGAACAGTTAGGAAGTGCAAACACTGGTGGATAATTATGTCAAGACCGACACATTAGTCCAGGAAGTGCAGATCAACTCACGTCACACCAAACCTCAGAAAGACTGAATTCCTCCAAGCTTATCTAATAATAAAGGGGGGGGGGAAGCATTTCAGATCAAGCCACTGAGACTTTTAGCATGAAAAGAAGAGCTAGTATAGTAGTTTGACTTGACCTTTGGACATGATGTTGGAAACTTCAATTTAAACTGTTCTTAGGGCCAAGCAGCTACAGTACATCTTTTTTACTGTTTCTTTTACTCTTGAATAGGTGCAGAATGCCCAATTTGTATTGGGACCCCGTCATGGGGCAGTGAGGTGGCTTTCAACTTTTCTCGCTGCTGTGGGCCCAAGCTAGATCAGGGGCCTCATGCCTGCCATTTCCGTTGCAAAATAGTGATCCATTTGCTTTATGGATCACTGTTCCGAAATCGAAATGAGAGACATTTATGTTCTAATTATCATTTTGTACTTACATGTGTGTGTTTTCTTGTTAGCCACCTTGAACACTATTTATTCTCTGAAATATTTGGTGTTGTTTTTAAAGCCATATAGGGTTAAAATGGTGGTATAGAAATGTGATGGATAGATAGACAGATAGATGCAGATGGGAAACTGTTATGGTCAGTTCACTTGCAACACCTTTGGAAGGCAGTCTGTCTCCATTGGTGTTAGTAACTTCACACACAAAAATCCCCTATTTTCTCTGTGAGGTGTTGGAAGGTATGAGAGTACTAAAAATAATAAAAGTATTGGGTCACACAGGTATGTTTGATGAAACAACCATGTTTTATAATCCCTCTGTTTGAGAGCTAGAAGGGACCTCAAGGGTCATCTAATCCAAATCCCTTCATTGAAATAGGATTCACTAAATTATCCCTGACAAATACTTCCCCATTGTGTCCTGAAAAACCCTATAACTGAGGAGGCTTCACTGTTTCCCAAGGCAACTTACTACATCTCCTTGCTTTTTTCTAGTTATCATGTTTCCACCTAGGGTATTTTTTCTTTAAAATCTTTAACCTAAAGCCCATTATCTCCTTGCTTACTTTTCTTGACATGTGTTAGCTAGCTCTGGATACATCCAACTGCACAGACTTTCTCTCTAAAATAGCCTTAAAAGAGCTATAGAGGAAAACACTCCCCGGTGGCTCTTTTTTTTTAACCTCCATCTATTACAATATCCTATTGAGCTGTGGAAATCATATGATAGTTTTGCATTTACTAAAAAATGTACAACACACAGTTTAACTGGCATTGAAAAGGCATCTCTCAGAATGACAATTCTTGATACTATTGCTACCTAAATTTACTACCTTGAGAAAAGGAGGGGGAAAGTGCTGGATAAGAGCTTCCTTTGCTAGCTGCAGGAAAAGGCCAGGAATAGGCAACAAAGAAGACAAACTACTGCTATTATTTTGAACCTTCATGACCTCTTGGACAAAATCATACTATAGGGGTATTTTTAATTGCAGGATTTACACAGAAGTGGAACTATATCATAGTATGTCATGGACCAGCACTCCAATACCATCATCCTCAGTTATCCTGACCCTTTGTTCTCAGAAGATGTTCTGGAGTCAGTAGGAGAAGGATGAGCCACAGAAAGGCATTGTGAGACTTCTACCTGCCCAGGGCCAAGTTCTCCAGGGAAATCCCAGGTTATGTCTCCCTTGTGTCCAGAGGATGCTCCATTACTGTCCTCAGACTCTTTAGCAGTTTGAGCTGTCAAAACAGACCATGCCTCTTTAAGCCTCTGTAAAGGTAGAGGCACATTGATGCACATTGGGACAAAAAAAAATCCAACTTCAAGTATAACCTGATGGGATCTGAGCTGGTGGTGATCAACCAAGAAAGAGATCTTGGGTTTATGGTGGACGGTTTGATGAAAATGTCAACCCAGTGTGTGGTCATTGTAAAGAAGGTAAACTCCATGTTAGATGTGAAAAGTGAATCAAGCTCTGGCGTTGGTAAAAAAAATCTTATTTTTAATGAAAATATGTTTTCTTCAGTACGCTCTACACATTTCAGATTAAAAAATCCTTTCTCATGAGCTGAAGTAACATGAGCTGTTCTAATATATAACAAACAATAAAGAATCATCAGCTTTTTGGGGAGCATCCCCACTGAGATCTGTGTTATCTAGAAAACTCCTACTCATGCTGAACTGTTGAACAGGGTTTTTTATCCAAAAAGCATAGCAACACCAGATCGGTTCTCATTTTTCACATCTGCATTGTGGTGTCCCCTCCCCTTTCCTACCAAACTCCATGTTAGGCATTATTAGAAAAAGAATTGAGAATAAAACTGCCAGTATCACACTGCCTTTATACAAGTCTATGGTGCAACCACAGTTAGAATGCTATATACAGTTCTGGTCACCTCACCTAAAAAAACATATTGTAGAGCTAGAAAATGTGCAGAAAAGGTCAACTAAAATGATCAAGGGGCTGGAGCATCTCCCCTATGAAGGAAGCTTACATAGAACTGGGATTGTTTAGCTTGGAAAAAAGGAAGCTAACGGGAGACATGATAGAGGTGTACAAAATTATCCATGGCATGGAGAATGTGGATAGGGATATGTTTTTCTCCCTCTCTCAAAATACTAGAACCAGGGGTCATCCCATGAAGCTGATTGGTGGGATATCTAGGACAAATAAAAAGAAGTACTTCTTCACACAGCACATAGTAAAACTATGGAATTCACTACCACAAGATGTAGTGATGGTCACCAATTTGAATGGCTTTCAAAGGGGATTGGATAGATTTCTTGAGGAGAGGGCTATCAATGGCTACTAGTTCTGATGGCTATGTGCTACCTCCATTGTCAGAGGCAGCAAGCCTATATACAGCAGTTGCTGGGGAACATGGGTGGGAGGGTGCTGTTGCACCATGTCCTGATTGTGGATCACCAGTCAACATCTGGTTGGCCACTGTGTGAAACGAGTGCTGTACTGGGTAGACCCTTGGTCTGATCCAGCATGGCTCTTCTTATGTTCTTACATGCTACATGATTAGCATAATGTATAGATTGGCTCTGAGCAAATATAAACTTGGATCATCCTTTGTATGGGAGACCATTGCAAGTCCCATGTAACACCAGGATATATAATTTACTATTTTTAAGATATAAAGGCAGGTAAGGTTATACAATAATTTCATTTGTGTTTGCAAATCATACAAACATGTCCCACTCATAATCTTGAACATGAAAACAAGAGTGATTTTTGAGAAAAGTTTGAAAATTCCAAAATATGCAACTGATTGCATATTTTTAAAATGCACACTTTGAAGTACACACACACACACACACACACACACACACTGCATTTTCATACTTTGGTCAATGTGGAGGATAGTGCACACTTATGAAAAATATACACGTGAATGTGCACTTCCTCCATTTGAAATGTATATTTTCCCCACTCGAAATAGCCAAACAAACAAACAAAACTGGTCAAACATAAAAATGGAAGCAGACTAAAAAGAGCTTTGAAGTGATTTTTTGGAGTATTTCGGCAAGCTTGAAAAGCAGTGGTTGTCCCATCCCTAAAGGTGTATCTTGAAGGCATTCTTGAGCAATATTGGAAGAGAAGGGCCTTGATAAAGGAATAGCAAGATGAGGAAAGGGGATTTTAAGTGATGGTGTTGTTGTGATCAAAGGAAACTCTTTGCAGAGAAAGCGGAGAGGTTGAAAACATTTTTTCCAAATAGAGAGAAGAAATGGCAAAATGAGAAGAGAAAGGAAAGGCTACTAAATGCAGAAAGTAGAATATAGCAGAAGGTAGAATCAGACAGGAACAAGAGCTGTGAAGGAAAGGGTAGGGCAATAGCAAACAAAATTATGCAGATTATAAACAGATTATAAACAGCAACCAGGAAAATAAAGGATGATGGGAGGATAGTCAAGTACAGAGAAGTTGGAGGCTTTATATTAAAAGCTGATCTAGAAGGTAACCGAGAACCATCAGAAAAACATGAGGAAATGAGAATCATCAAAGAAAAAGAAAATCTTTTTGCCTACCACTGAATCTAAAAGACCCAATATTCATACAAAATTGTTTATTATCCTGTCTCACTATTACCACACAACCCTCCTGTAATAATTCCCGTTTATCTAAATGCAATTGAGGCAAATATCTGATAAAGATAGCAAAGCAATCAAATAATGACCTTGACATTTACCTAGTTGGGGATTATTATTATTTTCTTTTTCTTTTGAAAGACAAGCACACAGGCAGGATGGATCTGGGTGCTGAAAGTTATAAAACCCCTCTCGATTTCTATTGCAAAGCAAAGACTCTGCCTTTAGATCAGAATGTTAAAGTTCTTTATGACATGTTTTATGGTACCAGTAGAATCAATATTAAAACAAACGAAAGCAATTTTATCATCAGGATAAATATTTCAAAGATTGTTTGTGCATTTTAGTTTATAGTCCGCTGCAACCTTGAAGTACATTTCTATAGGGAAAAAATGTTTAACTAGATTAAGAGAATACATTTGTACATTGCATTCAAGATGCAATAACATTCTGAAGTATGTAGTTCTAGTAGCATAATATTTACAGGCCAAAATCATTGGAGCTCCAGCTGTAATTGGAACTCTGAACTCACTTGATCTTAAACTATTGTAGTGTGGGTCACAAGTGTGACAAAACAAATGAAATTCACCTTGAATATTACCACATTGCCACCTCTTTTTTATGACCTGACATTTTAGCAGCACAATCTAAATGCTATCAGTAAGTGTTAGTGGAAGTGTATCCTTGATCTGTGCTTATTTTAGTTCACAAGAGGTCCCATTTGTATTTATTGAGGTTAATGGATCTGTGAATACAAATGCATTAACCTCAGAATTTTTAAATGTTAAATCAGCAGCTTTAAATAAATGTTAACATGAGGCGGCAATTACTGATACCGCAATACCAACTAGAGGGCAAGATCTGGTACACTGTCTAAGAATATGGTAAATTGGATGAGAAAGGAAGTAAAGACGCAGACACTAATAGCTGGGAATACACAGGCCATAACTTTATTAAAGAGACATGGAGCGCTCAGTGCTCAGTTGTGGAGTGCTCAGTAGCTCAATGTTATAGCACATGTTTTGCATGCAGAAGGTCATAGAATCATAGAATAGCAGAGTTGGAAGGGGCCTACAAGGCCATCAAGTCCAACCCCCTGCTCAATGCAGGAATCCACCCTAAAGCATCCCTGACAGATGGTTGTCCAGCTGCCTTTTGAATGCCTCTAGTGTGGGAGAGCCCACAACCTCCCTAGGTAACTGATTCTATTGTCGTACTGCTCTAACAGTCAAGAAGTTTTTCCTGATGTCCAGCTGGAATCTGGCTTCCTTTAACTTGGGTCCGTCTCAGGTTCAATTCCTGACATCTCTTGGTAGGGGAGAGAAAACACCTGTCTGAAGATCTAGAAAGCTGCTGCCTGCCAGTGTTGACAATACTAGGCTGGATGGACCAATCATCTGTCTCATAGGAACATAGCAGCTTCAAGATGTGTCAAGAAAGTAGTTATGAATGAGGATGTGCATGCATTATGTTTGATCCACACTTGGATATGGACTGATTTGATCCATCCTCTTGGACAAATGTGCTGATTGGAATGCAGATGAGGGCCAATAAACTGAAACTGAATCCTGGCAAGACAGAAGCCCTGTGGCTGAATGGTTCCCAAGTCCAGGAGATAGGGCCAATGCCTGTTCTGGTTCTTGTACTAGTGTACAAAGCCCTAAACAACTTGGGACCAGGATACCTTAGATAGTGCTTTCTCCCCTATCAACCTGCCCAGTCACTGAGGCCATCCAAGGTCATGCTCCTGGTGGTTCCACATAGACCCATCCTCTGATTGAAGTCCACCAGGGGAAGAGCCTTCAGTGTGGTGCCCCCCCCTCCTATGGAATTCCCTGCCTCTGGAGGTCAGGCAGGTGCCAACTTTCTGGCGCCTCCAGAAAACGTTCCGGAAGCCTTCCCTTAATGACCACCCACGGTTTATTTTGCAGTTTGTTTCTTTTAGAAATGTACTTTTAATGTGTTTTTATTCTGTTTTTATTGTTTTATTTTGTCCACCACTCCAAAATTCTGAATGGGGAGTGATACATAAATATTGTAAATAAATAATAAAATAAAATAAATAAATAAATAAATGCAGTTATCGTTCAGATTACACATTTCTCTATGCAGTTTGTGGCTAAAAATAATGTATCAACATGCATAGAAAGATGCATATTTTAGGGTAAAGTGTATTATAAAATGCATATGAAAATATGATTTTTGTGAGCACTTTTTTAAAAAACACACACGATGGAACAGACTTACACATCAACACATGCAAAATTGACACAGACTGGAAATAGACTGATCCATCCAAGACTAGCTATAATCCTTCCTGTTGAGATGCCCAAGGAGGACTGGAATGGGCCACCAGTCAATTTGGTCCCATGAAGCTTCATCTGAGAAACTATCCTTGCAAGGAGGATGGATGAGAATTAGAGATTTCCCATCAGAGATATCGGCAAGTCCTGTTGGTTTCTTGTATACCTTTCCTACAATAGACAGCATTCCCAGTCATGGGTTGTTGAGCTTTGTGTCTTCCTGTGATGCATATCGGCTGAAATAGCTTGGTTAGGAGCCTTCCATATTCTCCCTGTTGCAATGATTATCTTCTTACAAAAGTTGTGGAAAAAATGATAATTTCTTACATACCTTTCTCAAAAGAAATTAAAGGCAACTTGCAACAATATTAAAACATGCAAAAATTTAAAACAATTATCCACTAAATACAACCACCCCATACAAGAACTAAAACATCAGTGAAAATCATAAACAATTCAAGTGATGAATTCCTAAGCATCAAATGCTTAGGAATAGAGCAAAGTCTTAATCTTGTCAAAGATGACAATGTTGGTCCCAGTCGGTCACTGCTGGGGAGAGCACTCCATTATCAGGAGGCTACCACTGAAAAGTCCTTCTCCTTTGTTGTTGTGCTCCCTTGGAAAAGGCACACCAAAGAATCCTCCAAAGTGTTATGGTGCATAAGCATTTATCCATTGTTGCCTCCAAGTTTGCATCTCCCTCTCCTGTAGGATTCAGATTAAAGCCCTCCTGATGAGGTTCTTCATGCTGTGGCAAAACACATTCTTCCCAGCTCTTGTGAGGTGCAACCTGTCCCTTGCCAGCAGCCCATCTTCCAAGTAGCGTAGTCTGTGGTCCCAACGTCGGCACCACCTTCGTAGCCAGTTGTTCAGCCAGAGTATTTTTCTTTCCCTTTCTATTCGTCTTCCAAGAACTGGGAGGATGGATGAGAAAATTATCTGGGCCCCACCTCTGCTTCCACTTGCTGTTGCTCTTCCACTTCCTGTGCTTCTCTCTGCTGTTGAAGTTCCACCGTTCTGTGTAAGAACTCTTGATCTTCTCTTATTCCTTGGAGAGTGGAAACTCTCCGCTCAACTTTTTCTTCCAATAGTGCAACCAGCTTGCACTTGTTGTAGGTGTACACCATGTTGATCTCAGGCAGGAATGCAAACATTGCACACACCTTGCAGGTCACCACCATTGGAGATTCCTTTCCATCCATAGTCCCTTTTTGTTCCTGCTTTTCTGTCTGTACTGGAATAGCCTGTACTTTGTTCTGTCCTCCCTGAAGGTTAACAACAGAAGGGAGGACAAAAGCACACATTTTTTGTTAGGGACCTCCCCCTTGACCTACCCTGCCAAACTCCTGTTTGCTCTCTCTCTCTCTCTCTCTCTCTCTCTCTCTCTCTCTCTCTCTGGGAGATCGCTTCCTTATGTACTTTCTAGTCTAGTTGGGGCAGCTTCCTGTCCTCTGCTCTGCTCAGCTTGGAGTCAGGAAACAAGATGAAAGTCTCGGCCCACTCCGTGCTGCTTTTGTACAGAGTTTTTTTCTCCACCACAAAGAAATCTGTATTTTAGTGGGGCATATTTCAAATGTGTACATTTTTGTATGCATACACAGTCTGAGTTGAGCACGTTTGTGCATTTTAAAGAATTGTATGCAATTCAGATGTGTGAATATTGTCGAACACTTCCCCCCACCCACAAGCTTGAGAATGTACAGATTTCCTGCCACAAGTTGCATGTGGTACTCCATTTCATCCTGGGAAGTACGGATGGGATATGCAAACCTCAACCGAGATAATTTCTCATCCACCCCTATTCCTAACAATCACATCACAAAAATCAAAGTTTCTATCATTCCCACCCCTGTGTCTATTGGTTGGTATTTTAGTAGATTGTTTAGTGATTACTTAAGGGATGAATCTCACATCAGCCCCCAAATGAATATCTTCAAGCACAGCAAGTTGATAATAGGGGAGAGCTTGCAGGGACTATTCTTGTAGTAAATGTAACAGGCAACTACTGTAGTCCACCTTCTTTTTACATGTGATGAAGCTAGTTTAGATGATAAATCAAATAAAATTAATCACATCCCAAAGCCATATGCTGAATCAGTAATTTATGAGTGATTCATATGAAATTCAACAGCATTTTAATTATCACAGCTTGTCATCCAAACCTAAAGAGCAGTTTAACATGCTCACTCCAGAACAGTATAGGATCACACCAAAAAAGGGAAATAAGCCTATAATGTTCTACTGTGTCCCCCCTCCCCTCTCAAAAAACACAACAAAACTGAGCAGTTTTCATATGCAGTAAGAGAAGAAAAAGAGGGCATTTGACACCAACTGAGCAAGATTTAGATCTTGTCCAGCATTTTATGCGAGATGAACATGTACCAAAACTCTTCTATTGCAATGCTAATTGGTGACATTCATTCACCATAAGTATACTGGGGGCAATGCAATATGTAATAACAATCTTACTGGCTGAAATTAATGGTTTGCCTCACCCGCTATGTTTGCTCTGCTACGGGACACTTCAATGACGTATACAACCAATGGAACAAATATAACATGATTCATCTCCTGTTTTTAACACTTTGATTTCAGCAGCCCAAATTTAGGGGGCAACATGAGAGCAAGCATACAGCTGGACACAACTTAGCTACTGAGATATTTATAGATGTATCTTCTATCAGCATGGTGTGCATGCACTATAATTTCCAGTGTTTTGTGGCTGGATAGGGAAGAAAAACAATTTGCCAGACAAGTGCACATGCCTTCTTAACATTTCAGTGTTTAAAATACCTCATGCACTAAAATGAGCTGTATTTCAGTGCACTGCTGTATGTAATTTCGCAAAAGCCATTAAGCTTGGGTCTTGGAATAAAACACATGCTTAACAAGATATTTGTCACCATAGGAAGGCATATCATTCACTTTCTCCCCCTTTGGTATATTTCAACCTTCTGCAGGTGACATGCGTGGTATTCTTAGATTCATCTTCTTCTTTTTCAAAGCCAGGATGCTGGGGTTGTGGGGCGGGGCGGCAGCTTCAGAACGGAATGCCTGCCTAGGGCGCAAAATAGTCTGGCACTGGCTCTGGTACTAAGTGTGCAAAAAGAGTAAGAAATTCCGAGCAAATATTTCTGTGTGTGCATGGTTGCATCACCATCCTTTTCTTGGATAAAGCATTTTGACAGATTAACTGAAGTTTCTTAAAGTGTGTGTGTGTGTGTGTGTGTGTGTGAGAGAGAGAGAGAGAGAGAGAGAGAGAGAGAGAGAGACAGACAGACAGACAGACAGACAGACAGACAGACAGCGGAACAATGTTTGCCTGTTCACTTTAGTTAAACAGAACCTCCAGCTAAACAGAGCCTCCAGCTAATCTATTAAATTCATTATTAAAGATAATTTGTACCTGAGATTCTCTCTTATCTGAGAAACACAATTGATTTTATAAAGAAATTGTGGATCTCAATATTTGAATTAGAGACATTCTAGTTTCTTTACATGTCAGGTCCCTGTACATGAGTGTTCCTCATCAGGAAGCTCTGAAGATTATTCAAGACAGATTAAAAACAACAACACTCCTACACATTTTCTCCTGTCTTCGGGCAGAAATAGCTTTACAAATAATTTATTCTATTTGCAGGGAAGTTTGTTCAGGCAAATAAAAGGGATAATGTAAGGCACATTGAAAACTGTTGTAACTGTAAGGTGGAATATAACTTTTTAAATAAAACTGAAGAAACAAAGCAAAATAAGAAATCTCTACATGA
Organism: Elgaria multicarinata webbii; assembly: GCF_023053635.1. NCBI lineage: Eukaryota > Metazoa > Chordata > Lepidosauria > Squamata > Anguidae > Elgaria > Elgaria multicarinata. The sequence goes on along the minus strand of NC_086173.1, from coordinate 67,561,816 downwards.
TTATTTCCCCCCAGCACTTATATATACAAAGAGAAGAATCCTTTCAGGCATCATGGATGCTTATATCTAGATAGATATTCATAAAATGGAATAGACATCCTGCCATAACAGAACACACACACATGTTTATGCTTGGATAGGATTGATTCTAGAAAGAACATAAATACAACATTGGGAGAGCAATCCTATGCCTCCCTAGACAGCATCTAGGAGGCCACAGGATATTTCAGATTCCTGACTACGGGATCGGAAACACCACTCTGATGTAGGATCCTGAAGTTTGAGCTCCCCTTCCCCTCCCTATCGCAGCTGGCATGGAGAGAACATGCCAGCTGCTTCTCCCAAGGACACAAACATGACTCAAGGGGAAGGAGAAGCAAGTGTGCCGGGGGGTGGGGGAGGAGATTGGGGAGGCCACCTTATGCTGTATCCAGAGGTCTCCCAAGTCTCTCCCCCCCCCCCAATGTCCCAGCTGGATGGCAAAAACACCCATCTAGCTAACACGTGGAATGGGGGGATTGCAGAGGCAGGTTGCTTCTTCTTCACTGCTCCGGCTCACAGCATTCCCATCAGCATCCAAGGATGCCTATCAGCGATAGGATTGCACCCTTAACTTACATTATCACCAGAATTAATTGCTGCATGTTCTGGTCAATAAGGATCAGGACAGACTAAAAACAGAGGTGTATAATATATTCCTCAAGAATATTAACTCCCATTCATCAAGAATTGAGTCAAGAAATGAAAACTGGGGCTAGTAAGAAACCACAAAAATGGTCTTCCAAGAAAAGGAGGAACTTATTAAAAAAGAAAGAATGGCCTAGGAAAAAAGAACAATATGCAAATCCTGCCCATTCATCCCCAAATGTTCAGAGGGAAGAGTAGGATCACACCCATTGACACCCCCTTCTCAGTGTCCACATATGCAGCCGAAATGTGAAAGGAGCTGTATCCATTAAGGTTCCTTCGCAATATTTGAAATGCTGCAACATCAGTGTTTCTCATGACATGTGGTTAGAAGCCCCTTTCACTCACTGAGTGAAAGTATAGTCCCATTCCCTTCTCCATGCATTTAATGCATTTAGAAGGGATGTGTGTAGAGGGCTGAAATGCCCCTTTAATTGATTTGATTTGTATGTTGCCTTTCCACCGAGTTATTTGGTGCTCCAGGCAGCTAACAGTAATAAGAACCAAGGTTAAAAGACCCATCTTTTATCCCACAATGGAGGAGGGAAGTTCTCATGTTGTGTTTAACATGAGATCCTGCCTGCGTTTACATGCAACACGCGACAACCACACAAGGAGAGGCATCGCATCTGCCTTTTTTTTTTTAAGAGGAAGGAGTGCATGAATGCTCGTGTGCTAAAGGTAAGCGTGGTTGTTGTTTTAATAAATAAATAAATTCCTGCTCCCCCCACCCTACCCCCAATGGTCGCAGAACTGGGTCAACCCGCAGCAACGGGCCATACGTTCTGCGATCTCGGGCTCAGCCTGAGAACACGGAAAAACTGGGGCCAAACTGGAGAGCTCTATCCCAGGGCAAGGGAGGGATGATCCTTCCCTGATCCCGGGATCCCCTATGTGTCATGTGGATGCACAGGGATGATCCCGGAGTTTGCCCCGGGACAAAGCCCCATCTAGCTAAGGCCTCAGTTAAAACAATCATAAAAAGAAATCAATTAAACACAAAATTAAACACTTTGAATAGTGTGAGCCTATGCTCAAGACAGAAGCCCTGTAGTCCATGAGGCAAGAAATGCACATCTCTGGAAGAGATCAAGTCAGTAGAGGATGCAGAAGGGAGCACTGTGGCTCTGTTAGGGCTGTTGCAAGTGTCCAGTCGGGGGCTCGAGCTTGACAGGTTCCATCCAGCTCGACTCCTGCCCTTTTCTGACTCAGCATATGCAAAGTCAGGCAAGCATGGTGGTCACCGCTCCTCTGCTGAGACACCCTTTTACGCAGATTGGCAATTTCCATAAATCTCCATTTTGTGTAAATGGTGGCTGTAAAGATGTCAATTTATGCAAAATTACAGGCATAAATGGGCAAGCATGGGGGTCCATGGACTCCAGTCCAGGGGGCCAAACTGGCAGGAATCCACTGGGATGCCTTGAGAGTCCAAACGGATGCTTGTCACATGCTAATTGCTCAACGCATGTGGTGAAGAGGGTTGGGCCCCCGGATGGGGTCTGGCGAACAAGGTGGGCAGAGGTGAGTTCAACCATCCCTAGCTGACCCCTTCCGGGATGAGGTGTTGGCTCATTTCTGGGGTTGCTCTAGGAAGTGCTAGCTTCCTGTTGTGCCAGCAGTGGGTCCCACTGGCAACAGAAAGAGAGGACATGCAAGGTCAGTGTTGGATACTTCACAGGATCTGGAAAAGGCAAATGTGAACTTCCTGCTGGCCTAAACAACTTGGGCTGGAGCACATTTACTTGGAAAGAAGCCCAGTGACACTTACTTCTGGATAAATGTCCACTGGACTGTGTAGTTTATTCCAAAAACATATCTAAGCACTGGAAGTTATGTTTTATCCATGATTTTCTCTGTATATGAGGTATGGCTTTCCCCACCCCTTTGGCAAGACCAAGTACTCATTTGCCCCTTTTTAAAGAAGTAAGGTAACAAAGGGCACTTCAACTACAAAATCAGTTAAATGAGCAGCCCTATCATTTATTTTATTTTAGACCTTGCATCGTGCAAGTAAATCTACAGCTTTACCAAAGTTATACTTTCAAAAAGGTTGAGCATTATACTTGAAGTACCCCGCAGTGCCAGTTTTTCATTCCATTGTGAGGGTTAGCACACATACTAAGGACCAGCTGTGTGCAGCAGGACCATAGTTATTGCTTGATGTATTAAACATATCCTCCATTGTCCAACAATATCAGGACCAAATCGATGCTTTTGTTTTCCTTCTAAAAGGCTAACTTGTTGGAGTCAGTTTTAGGTTTTGTCGGACATTAAAGTTACAGTTACAGATTGTTTGTCACAAGCTTATGACCATATTCAGGTGATTATATCTCAGCTTACTAAACTGTGATATAAATATGCTTTTTACCTATGTATGCAGCCCTTTCACCTCTCGGTTGCAGGCATGGCCAATTAAATCAGAACGTATTTAATTAACCATAATATCCTATTTTGTCCAAACTGGGAAACTATGCTTACCAAGTTTGGAACAAGCCAAGATTTTAAACCACACTCTGAAGTTGGTTTAATATCTTGGCTTGTTACAAAGCTGGAGGCCATAGTTTTCTGAGCAATAAATAATCCTATTCAGGTGCTATACTTGTGTGCAGAATCAAAATCAGAGCTCTTCATCAGACAAGGGGCCTGCATGAGTAGGAACAGTTATTGCTAAGTGGAAGGAGTAGAGGGGGCCTAATCTACACCAAGCAGGATATTGCACTATGAAATAGGTATATGGTCTGTGTCCATGGGCCCCAACAGTTGTCAGTGCACTTCAATACCACTATAAAACAGTAGTGTCACTCCTCCCTTTTATATACAGCTTTCATAGTGCAATATACTGCTTGGTGTAGATTAGGCCAGGGTTGGCTACACTCCCTGCAGTGTAGGCAGCAAGCATACAATTACCTGATAGACAGCCACCACCCCTTACAGCCAACTCAGCCTGAGCCAGGGAACTCTCAGACCTTACAGGACACTCCTAGGGCTTCAGAATTAAGGGGTCAAGCCAGCACCTTCTACTGAATTTCTTTTAATGTTTACTATTTTTAATTGTTGTAAACCGCCTAGAGAGCTTCGGCTGTGGGGCGGTGTATATAAATGTAATTAAATAAATAAATAAATAAATAAATAAATAGACCTGAAACTTTAAACAGTAGCAAGACCACAATGAAGGGCTCTGAACTGAGTACTGAGTATTGAATGCAAGAAAGCACACACGGCTCTAAAGATAGAGATTCTGTTTATTTATATTGAAACAAGGAAATGGGTAAAAAGATATACAAATATCAATGAAAACCAGAGAAACCCGTTTGGAACACTGCTGCTGGCAGAGAGAACAAAGCACACCTAATCCTATCCTAATACGTTACCTAAGTAACAGTCTTCTATTAGGACAGGGCTCAATTCAGCATCCAAAAGCTCACAGGCCTGAAAGTCAGTTAGCACATGAAGACAAAAATAAATACCAAGACCAAAATGAAGACAATACAAGAAATAATTGTTGCAGAGGTTATCCCTTCACCTTGTGGAAGGTGAAAGGAATGGTCATGCAAGGGGATGGAGCTTGCACATCATCCCCATTCTTCCCCCATACATAGATACTACAAAGAAGTAGAACATATAAACCATCCATAAAAGTACATTTTAAAAACACAAACATTGAAGTCTATTTGGATCCATTAGAAAACATACCTTCATTGGGAACCACTAAAATGTCATAAAGTAAAGAGCAAGCTTTTGAGATTTCCAGAATTATTGTTCAGGCTGAATGTTAAGTAAAACATGTGAGAGTATGTAACTGAATGTGTGGTTAATCGTGCCCTTCAATCGTCAACTCCTAATTAATTACAATTGCATGTTGGGAACAGTAGGACCATGACCACTGACCCTGGCCCTCAGTCATGTCCATAGTGGCCCAGCCCCACTGCCATTCATGTATTGGGGCTAAAAGTCTGAAGCAGTGATGGCTCCAGGCTTTTGAGAGACCTTGGGTCTCTCAGTGCTCTCTCTCTCTCTCTCTCTCTCTCTCTCTCTCTCTCTCTCTCTCTCTCTCTCTCTCTCCTCTCCTTCTCTCCAAAGCCACATTGCCCAGTCACTTGTGGTCTCCTCCTGGGCCCAATCCACACAAACACTCAAAGGGAGAGCACAAGGGAAGTGGAAGATACAGCTCCATCTCTTCACCCTTGTCTCACTCAAGAACTAGTGGAGCATAGTGGCCATAGAGCCTGAGGAAGTCTCTGGGGTTGAATCTCATCTCTGTCATGAACACACTAGATGGCCTTTGGGAAACCACTGTCTGTTCATAAGCATAGTTGTGTGGGGCTCTAGATCACATCATGTAAAGCAGGATCCTCACTTCACACCTTTTGCCTCTGGACCCCCCAATGCATGGAGCGTGGTGGTGCATGGTGACAGGGATGCAATGGAGGAAACACAGGAACACAGCTGTCTTATACTGAGTCAGACCACTGATCCATCTAGCCCAGTCTTATTGATGGGATTTTTTTCAGCACTACCTTGAGATGTCAGGGGGGACATTCTTCATGCAAAACAGATGCTCTATCACTGAGCTACAGATGAATCCAGCAAAAGTGTGTGTGTGTGTGTGTAATCACATTCAATGGGGAATATAAAAGCTAAATCTATCAGTTGAAACTTTCTTTGAGAAACAGGGACAAAGCCCATCTTGTAAAATGCAGAAAACCTGCTGCATATCTCAGGTTGAATCTTACCACCACAAATGCATAAAACCAGGATCTATGTAGAACTATCCACCTCCTTTCCTGTCTGCATTCCTGTGTGTTCTAGTAGTTATATGTTTCTTTCAACATGCATCCCTTGATTCCCACAAACAAGACTCTGCGCTACCCCAAGTTATTTGATAATAACATATGTGAGCATATGGCAATTGTGTTCTAGCATTTGCTAAACCTTTGTTTTACGTACAAATAAGATGTGGGGTGGGGATGACATTTGGTCAGTGTTAATATAATGCTGCCTTTCTAGAGACAGGCAGTTTGTGGGCTTTTGAGATCTTAACAAGACTACTTAAACAGAGATTTTAAAAAATGGGCCTGTTCCACATTTTGAAAATTGGCACATTTAAAATCTGTAACCTTAGTTACTGACACATATTACAGCTAAACTAGAGGATGTGTCAGTTTGAACCAATTCATTTTCTAAAGATACTCTGCTTTCTGTTTTCTACTTGCTCTTAATTGAATAAAGTTCTTCTGAACACACTGCAAAAAAATCACATCCATATTATTTTGTTTCATTTGTGCAACACCCTGCATCTGGCTTGCCTAGCCTCTTCTCCCCCCGGGGGGGGGGGGTTGTTGCAGGGGAGGGAAGAGAGAGAGAGAGAGAGAGAGAGACATGGCTGGTCACCATTGGTGTGGCAAGGTGGCGCCACCAGCTGGGGGAGGGGTCTACAAGGTGTTATTAACCACTGAAACCCCACATTCAGCCTCTTTGGATCGCGGCCCCCTCCCTCCCTGGATGCAGTGCGGGCATCTGCAGGTCGTCCTTTGGGGGGTCGAGTATGATTTTTTGTCTGCTAGTCTAATTGGGCTGGGTTATGAGCATTTTTGTGTACTTCACACTTTAAGTGAGGTGGGAGTGTCTTAGGCTAATCTGGTGGTTGTTTTTCAATTGTTAGGTTAATTGGTCATATTTTTCAGTTAGGCTGGTAGGGGCAGGCACGGTGAGGGACTTCAGGGATGGTGTGCATTCTGAGCCACTGTTACGGTGACAGGTTATCCCTGAGGGCTTCCTGCTGAAGGTTTTGTGGCCCCAGTGGGGGAATAAGGGTTACTTGTGAGACCAATCCACCTCACACACCCAGTGTTTTGTGGCCCGGGAGGGGTTGGCACAGGAAGGCCTCCCCTCCCTAAAAGAGGCAGTCCTGGAAGTGGCGATTGACAGACTCCACTCGACAGGATTAGAATGTTTTCACCCAGTAACAGCCCAGCTAGTTGCTGGGTGAGTTTAGCTGCCTGCCTGGTTAGTCCTTTGCAGATCTAATTGAATAAATGTGGCCCAATTTTTATACCATACTTATGTGTCTCATCTCTTTATTTCCCCATATCCATTTGCAAATGTCATTTCTCCACACTGTTATTACCACTACTTCACGTATTTATGATCTTCCCCTGAGATTCAGTAAAAAAATCCCTCTTACTCTTTATCGATAAATGCAACGAGTAATAATAATTAAAAAAACAAAGTCATAAAGCTAAAACCATTTAATACCATTAAAGCCTCATTAAATCAAGGCAATATTCAAGGGGTAGGGATTTCCTCCCTAGCCTCTCCCCTGCTAGCAAATCTTGAGAACTCACAATGTTCTCAAAGTAATTAGCAATTTGACTAAGTGCGGATGGTTGGGAAGTCATTCCTTTTATCTATTCCCACAAAGTAAACAACACTGCCCACAATTCAATATACCATTAACCACACTTAAGTCACATTAACCCTGTTTAGACAACACACTAAAGGCATGGTTTGGTCATTTCAACAAATGGTTAATGAGCATGTTGAAACAGAGGTTATGTAGCCACCGGGGTTAAGAATGGTTCACATGATGTGCTAAGCCATGGTTCACACCATAATGTTTTGCTCAAAATGCTTAACCACTGTGGTCTAGCATTTCATCTAAATTGGCCTAATAATGGTATTGCCCTGATACGGATTTTTGGAAAGTTTCTTATGGCCAACACCATTGTGCCATTGCTTTTTCTTTACACAGTGACAGGTCTTTTAAATGCCATGTAGATTTAGATTCAGGAAGGCAATGTTGGCATTGTCTTTGGCTTAAATTAAAGCCAATGAAAGAAACTCTAAACAACACCTGAAAAGATGCCCAGGGGATTCTTAAAAGTATGGAAGGTTGTTGCAAGTTGAGGTAGAAACAACATATTGTAAATCTGTGGGAAGTGAATGGATCGTAGAGATGTGCCATATTGCACCAAACATTTTGGCACTGACTAACTGGTAGCCATTAATCCCTTCACTTTCAGGCTGTTCACTTAATAAAGCCATCTGGTTTACTTCTTAGAGAAGTATTTGGACAGAAGTGTGTGGTGATGACAGAGTTGACTATTCCTTCATTTCAAAGTATAGGATATGTACAATAACGATAAACAAAGAGTCCTATCAGCACTGACAAATGCATGATGGCATAAGATTCAACCTTTGTGTATTGTGTGACTGATCAGTCAAAGCTTCCCTGCACCCTGAACTACTAAATCTTGACCATACACTCATAAGAAAATGATGCAATGTGTTGTGCCCCTCAAAAAAGCAATTCCTCACACTTTGCTAACCTCCACTTAAGGATATCTTCTAGATACATTCTGTGGAAGAAGGAAACAATCTACTTATTTATAAAATTCCTTTTAACAGCTACGTTGACCAAACACGAAGGATATTTAATTCTAAAGCCTATGGCCACTTCAGTTGCAATAATGAAATAGAATTGGAAATATGCCCTTTCTGAGCAGGCATGTAAGCCCTTCCTTACAGGGAAGCCAATTAAAATGTTGGCATTGTCCTTGGAGGTTAATACACACTTGGCTGCTAAGGAAGTAGCCTATGTTCTTAGCAGAAATAATGAGTGGACAGGAGACAAAGGATTAATGAATTATCCTAATCTCTGTTTGTTTACAAATGTAACATTTCAGCGGATGGCTTTGAACAGCAATTGAGTTTAACAGCAGCATAACTCCAGCATCTACAAAGTGATTATCAGCCAAACACCCTTTGCAGGTCCATCATTTTTATCCGAAGCTCCATGCTCCCAAATTCAAAATAAACTTCCACAACACTTGCTTTCTCCCCACATGCCCCAGACTGAACCAAGCTTGTAAAACTTTCTTGCATTGTCCAGCTGACCAAATTTCTATCTTCAACACCCTGGTTCTAAAAGAAAACACCACCTGACAACTGGCAAATGTAATCAAGTCAGGGAGAGATACAACTTGAAAAGAAACAGATGTGAAATCCTCAAAGGGCTCATCTACACCAAGCAGGATATTCCACTATGGAAGCGGTATATAAAAGGCAGGAGCCACACAATTGCTTTATAGCAGTACTGAAGTGCACTGACAAATGTTGGCGCCCATTGACACATACCATGTAGAGCTTTCATACCACTTTCATAGTGCTAAATCCTGCTTGGTGTAGATGTGTCAAAAGTAAGGGGAAAGTTGAAAAGACTTGAAGGATGCTTCATATCAGAGGAATATTTAGTCAGGAGAATTGTCATGGTATTGCTTGCAAAACACCCATTGTTATTATTATAATTATGGATTGGCCACATGTAGAAAGAGACCCTGTATACAAATGGTAGAATTTGGGCTGATGGGATCTACTTCTGTTTTTTTATTAGAATCCCAAAATCCACCAGCTGGAGCTTGGTGCAAAAGACATACACATAAAATTAAAGGGTTCTGACACCAGGAATATGTTTTGGGTGCCTGAACTAAATGGAGCTCACAGTTCTTCCACACATTTGCTGCTGCTACTGTTGGACAGTTGGAAGTCAGAAACTCTTGCCAGTCTATTGCAAATTATCCAGAGACCTACCAATAGATCCAGATCTACCTTCTGCTCATTCCTGCCTGTATACTACATGAACCCCCACCCACCCTCTCTCTCTCTGTGTGTGTGTGTGTGTGTATTCAGGCAAACATGATTCATAAGCCGATGCGCCAAAAGTAATGGAATGGCAACCAGAAATTTTGGTTGGGATCAGATTCAGGTGGGACAAAAACACAATATTTTGCCTACTTTCTTTTTATTTCAAAAACAAATCAACTTATAAGATACATGTGTGCATAAAGCAATCTATACGCTAATGCATTTCTTCACTCTGGAGAATACCCTCAAGTGCTCTTGACATGAAAATTGTGTGAATGCCCTTTGGGTAGGAGATGGATCACAGCAGCAACCTTTATCCTGACCTACATGTGTCCACTAGATTGCCTTAATATCTATGCACTGGATGCAAGTACAATTTGTATGTGTGTAAGTACTATATAGAAAGTGTAAAGAATGTAGGATGGAACTTGTTGCAACAATTGGGCCCTCTCTTCACATTCATGAACTGGCGTGTGAAGCATGCATTATTTTAGGACCAAATACCAGGCTAGATCTACACTATTGCTCTATAAAAGTATTAAAATGCACTGATAACTTTTGGGGTACATTATACATTCCATATAGTGCTTTCATAGTGTTATTTCCCATTTTGTATTCTACATTATCCAAAATACCACAACAAATGCCACTATGCATCCTACAATGTGCAAGAGGGATGTAGCATTACCATGATGCAATTATAATGAGTTGAAATAAGTTGTAGTTTTGGGCTAATGTATCCTACCAAATAATGATATATATATTACAATACAGATGGTAGTAGTAACTATTTTCTCTCACTTAAATAGGGCAGCTGAAGCCCTGAAAGATTAGAAACCACATAGTGCTCTTATGAGTTATTCTGGATATCAATTTATTTGGATCAAATCTGATATGTTTGAAACGTTGGGGCCATGCTTATAGGTTTCTATATGGAGAAAGGTATTTAAAACAACAGACAACTTAAGTAATTAAATACTTTTGATCCCTTATTTCAAGTGTTTGTTTGTTTTTACAACCTATTGTTATTTTAATTATATTCAGTACTACTACTGGGTGAGATTCAGAGAAAAATGTGTGGAAAGGAACTCAGACATGCTATTTCCCTATCCCCTTCTTCAACTAGAAACCCTTCCGCCCCATGAATAGCATCTCCCTAGGGTTGGGGACCCTACTGAATAAAGTGGTTTGTTGTGTGGGTTAGTGCTGTGTGGAATATTTTGACCGTTTTGGCATTTTATGGGGGGTGGGAAATGAAAATTCAGATGAAAGAGGCTGGGAGAGGTGAGAATGTTGGAAAAATTTCTCCTTGGAGAGGGGAACAGATTTTCCATATACCATTATAAATGTAGCCAATTGTTGAGGGGTCCTCTTTCTTTCTTTTTGTTTTTTTAAAACACCCCCAGCATTTTCAGAAGCCCAGGAGTGCTTACTGGATGCTCATTGGATAGGGTGAGATCACATGGTCACCAATAGACTAAGAACTAAGAAATGCTGGGTTCATCCAAATGCTGAAGGGAGGAGGTGTTTGTGTTTGTTTGTGTTTTGAAAACTAAAAATAATATGAAGAAAGCCCCTCAGCAATTAGCTAAACTTTAAAAAAGGTTATGTGGAAACCCTAGCCATGGCTAAAGAAGGGGGTTGGAGGGTGATGATCTCACAATTTCATCTACATGTGGCACGTGACATTGTGGCCGCCATTTTGTTTTTGTTTTTTAATGGAAAAGGGGTACACGAGCACTCAAATGAAAGGTAAGGGTTTTTTATTAAAAAAAAAACCTTGCCCTCCCCCCACCCCACCTCCGATGGGCACAGAGCTGCTGAGGAGCACCGTGCCCTATCCCCAGGTCCTGGTTCCTCGTGAGGAGCCGGGAAAACCCACAACGCCCAGCCACAATTTCCACGGCCTTGGGATCATCCCAAGACAGCGTAAAAAGTGGGTGGAAAGGGCCTGCCAATATCCTGAGCCAAGGGAGGGATCATCCCTCCCTGCTCCCAGGATGCCCTGTGCATCATGTGGATGCACAGAGGGATGATCCCGGAGCAATCACCGGGATATCACCTGGTCTAGCTATGACCCCGGTCTCCTTCCCCAAGGAGAAAATTCTCCAAATTTCCCCCCTCCCTGTGGAGGAGGCATAAAAAACAATGCCTCTTTCACAGGGAGAGAGAAAGTTCCCAAAAATAGGGGCCAGGTTTCGGCCCAGAACTAGTATGGGTAGATAGAGTGATAAGGGATCCTCCAATATTCAATTCTGCACACTTTCTCTGGATCCAAACCTTCCTTAGCAAGTGAAAAAAATATTTGAAGTGAAACAAAATATTCCTAGAGTAATATTTCATAAGAAAAAAATAAAATAAAACTGATAGATTTAGTTTGGTGGACAGGGAATATTATCTACCCAGCTCCACCAGTATGTCTGGGCTTACCATAATTTGATAAGTCATAATTCACAAACAAAATAAAGACAACTCTATTGAAGAATGAGTCTCCAGAACAGAAATGCATGAGTTTGATCATGATAGGAAAAATATATCATTAGATTAATTAGGCAATTAGCAAAATTCACAGCTGCACACTTTGACAACTGATTCAGCAGCTCTGTATTAATGAGGAAAGTCTATATACATTCTATGAACAAAAAGTTTAGGGAAGCAATAATTTCTTTCATGTTTATCATAAAAGCGAACAAAAAAGAACTTGCATTCAAATATTCTAAGCTTCTAGCCAAGGATTATGATCAAAGGCCAGTCTTTTTCCCTCGTTCTCTTTAGCAATTTTATTGCATTCAGAAATAGTTTCAGCTGCAATCCCTCTCTCATGGAAAGTAGCAATTCTCTCCTTCCTTCAATAGAAACAGGACATAACTTAAGGAAAATGCTAAACTTACAAACAATAACATGGTGACATCCAGGGTGTATAGCTATGTTAAGATCTCTCCCCCACCTTCTGCTGTCTCTAAGCTTGCAAGGAAAAGCAGATTGTTGGGGGTGGAAAAGAAGCAGGCATATTGAGCCCTGCGTTGTGGGGATTTGTGGCTGTTATCACTCCTTTTGAGACCCAAGGCGATACCATGAAGTCTCACAAGACATAAACAGAAGGCAAGAATACCCACCCACCCTCCTCTTCCATGATTGCTGGATACACCAGGAAGGCAGCATGTAGGAGCTGTAATGCACCATAGAAGGAAGACTGGTTTAGAAGTAGTGCTGTGCCAAAAATTTCTCTCATTAAAAATTTGACCATTCTCATTCAATTTGATATAAAAAAAATTGCTTTTGAAAAGAATTTCAAAGGAAAAGAAATTTCAGAGAAATTCTCATGGGTTTGGTTCAGGGTTCTTGTGCTTACCTTACTTATGATATGATTGAGGAGCGTGTGAGAGCATCCTGCCTTTCATTGTACACTCATCTCTTTGACAGCCTGTAGCCTCCTTGGCTCCTCACACTTCCTCCCCAGGGGAAGACATCATGAATTTATTTCTCCCAAAGGGGCCTTTTCAGATTAGGAAGTACAGGTAACCTGGGGGACTGTAGAGCAATAGTGAGATATGTAATAGAAAGGAAAATATAGACAGTACCCTTAGATACCTCACAGTGATTAGGTAAGGTCAAAATCACCACCAACACACATTCAAAATAAATAATAAAATTCCCTGAGAATGAGACAGAAAAATGGACGCCCATTTCATGGGGAAAGAAAACTTTCAGGAAATTCTGATTTTTTTTCTTTCCATGCCCCTTAGAAATAAAAGGATACTTTTCAGAATTTTCCCCATATTTTTTTCACCATTATTTTTCTGATGGCTGTATTCCCTCCCCTCAGTGCCCTGCAGTGATACTAGATATATAGGGCATTGTGGAGGATGCAAAATGGGAGCCAGGCTGCCAGCTCAGTTGATGCTGTTGCCGCTTGCAGTGGCAGTGCAAAACCCCCTCAAAAACCCTTCAGAAAAAGAAAGAAGCTGTTCTACAACCTTTGCTAATGGTGATGCCAAGCTGTGAGAAATTGTTGGTGAATTGCTCCTCCCCTGGAGAAATTCAGTGAAATCCCCTCCCCCCATTTCTATACCCACAAATAAAGTGAATATTGAGAGGCCACTTGCACACAGCTCTATTTAGAAGCATCAAATGGTGCTTCCGAGTAGCCATTTGAGGCTTTTCCAAGAGTTCCTTATTTTCCTGGGAGCACAGCACCAGTTGCAAGCTTTTGGGCAAAACTCCATTGGAAATTGGGTGGTAAGTTGGTGGCTTTGGCAAAGGTCACTGTGTTTTGTTCCTAATATTTGTCATTGACAAGAAGCCTGCTGGGAAGTAGGAAGACAACAATGCAGGTGTTGGGGTCCCCCTCACAAATCTTTGGTTTGTTGTGCAAGATGGTGGACATTAGAGGAGCTATTGCAGCCATCTTCAGGACTGAGACTGAGGGAAGAGGCACCGAGAGCATGCAAAGATTTATCCTCCATCTCCTGCCTAGTCTCTGTCTTTTGAGTCTGAGGGCGTTGCTAGACCTACCGCTGAATCTGGCGGTGAGGAGGGGCCAAGCCGCACTAGAATTAATGTGGCCTGTCAGCCCCATCTACACGCGAGACGCAACGGGGCCTAGGAAAGGCCCATCGCGCCCGCCAATTTGTTAAAGCCTAAAGGGGCCGTGTGCGCAGGAGCGCACCACCAGGACAGGTAAGTAATTTTTTTTTAAAAAAAAAAAATACCCCTCGTCCCCTCCCCCGATTTCCCCCCACAACCTCCCCTGGCCTCCAATACCCCCTCTCCCCCCCATGTCCCCACCTGTAGTTTCCCACTGGCGGTGCGGGCGGCGCTGCCGCTGATGTCCCCAGCTGCTCTGTCCCACTACCGAGGATGACAACGATGTCCCCAGCCGGCATTTCCTGCTGTCATCATGTCCCTCGGCCTGTGATGCCTGCTGCAGGATCCTCTGTGTGTCATGTGGATGCTAGCTATGGCCCAAGTCTCAGTATTATTATTTATTTATTTATTTATTTATTTATATAGCACCATCAGTATGCAGTTTGCATAGGATGACCATATGAAAAGGAGAACAGGACTCCTTTATCTTTAACAGTTGTATTGAAAAGGGAATCTGGTCACTCTACAAAAGAGGGCAGGGCTCCTGCAGCTTTAACTGTTGTGATGAAGAGGGAATTTCACCAGGTTTTGCATGCATACAAATGACACTTGCTGAAATTCCCTTTTTAATGTAACTGTTAAAGATACAGGAGACCTGTTCTCCTTTTCATATGGTCACCCTAAGATTGCAGAAAGAATATATAAGGCAGGGCAGTATCAGCAGTCTAAGGCCTGCACTTTTAGCTATGCTCTACCGATCAAATCTGAAGCCACTGAAGTTATCGCTTGCACAATATTTGTTTATGTTCTTCAGTTAGATTTTTCAAGCTGCCATTCAAAACACTCAGTGCTGTGTTGAAAATTCCATTGAAGCTTTGCCAGAAGTAAAACTTAAGCAACAACAAACACCGAATGATCCCCACCCCGACTTCTTAATCTACGAACATTACATCTGGAGAAATCCCCTTCCATCTCCGTGGGTTCTTCCACCTGGACGCAGGGAGACAAACTCAGAAATGGTTTAATGAGCCCATTGACTCCACTCCAGCTGAAACGTGAAAGGGACAAGTGACTCCCAATTGGCACCCTTTAATGTATCTCAGCAGACAGTGACATTCTCCTTCACCTGACATTCTGCTTCTCCTGACATCAAAATTAGATTCATCCCTCAATGCCTCTTGCACTCTATTGGATGAGGGCAAGAAGTGAAAGAAAATGGGCTGTCTCTCTGACTCATGCTATTATTTCCTGTCTTTCTCTGCTGCAAGGTTGGAGAAGGTCCATGTACCACCTTCTCTAGGGAAGAAACAGGGAAGGAAGGATTTATTATCTGTTTCCAAGCTTCTTTAAAATACCTGCTTCTGATGATAAAACAACATGGAAGAGTGAAGATCTGGGAAAACTTTCTCAGGCCCTCAGAGAGTGTCTTCTGGTACTTTCTTAACAGCTCTTTTGTTTTTGTTTTTTTCCCATGAGCAAACGTTTGCTGGGTCTATCTATCTAACTACCTAATGTGTTCATAGCCTACCTTTCAGGTGTTCTTAGGGAAGCTTGCTGAGTATATATATAAATTGAGAACCATAATAAAACCAACAGATTAATAATAATAAAACAATATAAATAGAAAAGAAACAGACTTTCTGTAAAATAAAAATTAAGGCGAGGAAGGTAGAAGTTAAAAAGGCCTGGAAAAATAAAGTCTTTATCTGGCATGAATAAGGTATCAACATGAGAAAATTCCCAATGAACCCCACAAGTTTAAAGGCCCTTTCTTCAGTCACCTTGTGCCTCATTTCAGACAGCAAGGATGTTAGCAGAAGTGGTTGGATAAAGCACACTGAATCCAGAAATTTAAAGGTTTGGTGGCAAACTTCGACTGGTTTTGGAAGACACAATAGTCAATGGTTGATTAAATAGTCCACCATTGACTATTGTGTCATCTGTCAAGCATTTTCTACATCACTGTTGGTTATTTCCACAAAATAACCAGCACAAATAATCAACAGTGTGCAGAGTTGACTATCTGCACAAACGTTAATTATTGTGTCATATGGTGGGCTCCGTTGACTATTTCACATGCCTACAGAGTCGTGAGGCAAGAAACCCCTGCCACTCTTGCCCAGCGGGGCTCTGTAGGCATGTGTCATTCATCCCAGGAAGCACATGGAGAGCCACCGATCCTGCCATCCCTGGATGGGGCACTGCGACCCATATGCTTCCTGGGATGTGCAGAAATTGAGATCAGAGTGGAGGGGTGTAAGGATCTCTCCTGAAGCTGCAATGACAAACTGCGGGAGAAATCCCCCCTTCTGCCCTGATACCCATTTGGATCTGTCCTGTGGTTGTAACATCAAACTGTGGATGGATTTCTCCTGCTGCTTGATGTTACAGCCACAGGACAGATCCATACATCCCTCCTCCCTGATATCCGAAGCCCATTTGTGGATATCAGCATGGCTTTAAATGAGGATTGGAGACATTAATGGGGAGTAGGGTTATGAATGGGTATTAGTCATGATGGCTACTATGTATATATTACTTCCAAAACTCAAAGCAGAATGTCTCTGAACAGCAGTTGCTGGGAAAGAACAGAAGAAGTCTAATTGTCCTCATATCCTGCTTGTGGACTTCACATAAGCATCTGGTGGGTCACTGTGGGAAACAGGATCCTGGACTAGATAGGCCTTTGGACTCTTCTTATGTTTCCTGTGACCTTTGTGCGTTTCTCCAATGCCTTTGTGCAGATAGAGAAGGCTGTGGCCATAGCTAGATGGGGCGATATCCCGGAGCGATCCCCAGGATCGTCCCTGTGCATTCACATGATGCACAGGGGATGCCAGGAGCTGGGAGGGATGATCCCTCCCCTTCCCCGGGATATTGCCCTACCCTTTGAGCCCGCTTATTCCACGGACCACGGAACGTGTGGGTATCGCAGTTTGTCCCGGCTCCTTGAGGACCCCCATCATTACCTTTTGCGCAGAAGCTCTCATGCACTCTTCTCCTTTAACAAAACAAAAAACAAAATGATGGGCACAATGTCCTCTCCCTCCGAGGTCGCCGCGTGCCGTGTGTAAACAGAGGGGGAGATCTTGCGATAAAAATATCACGAGATCTTCACCCCTCCATTGTGCTAGACCCGTAGGTCTAGATTCCCATTGTAGGGTGTATAAAAAGGGCTGGAGAAATCACACCACCTAGTGCCTCCCTAAAACCAGCCATCTTCCCATTCTTGGTTCTGCGCACATGAACAACAAGCAACGTCTGACCAAACAACCCCATCTCTCCTGTGTAATCAGTGAAAGAAAGTCTAAGGCTTAGAATGAAGAACCAAAGTTTCCCTTGGAAGCATTGGTTGCTTTCAATTTCATGTCATGTATTCGCAAGTGGTGTCAAGCTGATTAGTGGGTGAGTGAGGCAGGTGGGATCTTTGCTGCAGAGAGCAACAATTAGCATTAGCCCCCTAGCCTGTGAGTGTCTGCTATTTATGTATTAATAATAGTGCTCTTTTTCAAGGCAGGGAGTCTTTGCAGATTCTCTCAGCTCTGCTCAGCAGTTCGCATAATCTCCTTACTCATGGCTATACAAGCTTCCTCTGGCAAATTCTGAAAGCTGCTTTTAGATCTTGTTCAAACAGTAAACCTCCCAAGATTTATTACTGTTTCTTCAAGGGGGGGGGGGGATGAGCTGACTGCCTTGACCAAATCCCCCTGGAGTTTCATGGATATTTGTGACCAATAAATACAGCTAATGCTGGACAAAAGCAAATTTACTCTTCCAGTTAGTGCCTGGCTTTCTGGGCTGCAGCTCACACAAGGAGTCATAAATGATACGCTTTCCTGATTATGCCAAGTTTTCTATCCCCAAGCAAGTCTTCTTGCCATACACTATTATTTTAATCATTAGACCGTTTCATTTCAAAAGAAACCATGTATTTTATAAAAGCAAAGGGTTTGCTCTTTTGTGCCAACTGAATTTTTATCTGTTCTTTATTAATTCCTTGAGAATATTTATAGAGGACAGTAAAAAAAAAAAAAAAAAAAAAACACCAACCCAAAAACCTCCAGGAAGTTTGGGAATTGTTTATTTTTATGAATCGTATAAGACCCAGGAGTACAGCAAAATAGTAAAATGTATTTCCATTGTTGGTATTAAGTACATTTATCTTACAAAATCTACAGTGCTTATAACCCCTAGTTTTCAAGTTTTTATGATTAGTGACCCATAGTATTCCAAAGGTAAAGGGGCTCATCCATTGATATGAAGGACATTTGTTCTAGATTAAGAGAACACATAAGGGTGAGGCAGCATTGTTCTTGGGAAAGGTGAATAAAAGACTCACTTTATTCAGACATAATGCTAAATCATAGTTTAGCACTACAGAAACAAGCTTTGGCGAATCTTGGGCCTCAGCTAGACCTACCGGGTTTAGCGCAACAGACGGGTGAAGATCTTGCAATATTTTTATCGCGAGAACTCCCCCTCTGTTTACAAAAGGCATGCGATGACCTCGGAGGGAGAGAACATCATGGCTGCCATTTTGTGTTGTTGGGGTTTTTTTGAAAGAAGAGTGCACAAATGCTTGTGTGCAAAAGGTACGTCTTTTATTTTAAATATTTTTTCCTGCTCCCCCCCCCACCTCACCCCTGATGCACCCCATGCACAGGTCCTGGCTCCTCGTGAGTAACTGCATGGAGCCGGGACAAACTGTGACATCTGCCCACACGTTCTGTGGTCTCAGGATCAGTGCAAGACCGTGGAAAAAGCGGGCTCAAAGGGTAGGGCGAGATCCCGGGGAAAGGGAGGGAGCATCCCTCCCAGCTCCCGGGATCCCCTGTGCATCATGTGAATGCACAGGGTTGATCCCGGGGAATGCCCTGGGATATTGCCCCATCTAGCTATGGCCTTGGACTTAGATAATCCCTCCCCCCCCCCCCACTCTGCAAGGAGGAGATCAGAAACAGTTACTTCCTGATTTAAACAAATCTTGGTTAACTGTGGTTAAACAATGCTAGTTTGTTTGAATGAACCATAGCTAAAACTAATTGTAATTCCCAGTTCAGACATAACAAATGTTATTTAGTTCAAAATGAAAGCAAATACTCCCAATGCCCTCCCCACAGCTGCACGAGAGAAGTGGGAAGTCAGAGAATAGCATCCTGAGGCTCATGCAGACTTGTTTTCATAGTGCTGTATAGTTGAGGGTGACCATATGAAGAGGAGGACAGGGCTTCTGTATTTTTTTAACAGTTGTATTGAAAAGGGAATATCAGCAGGTTTCATTTGTATGCATGCAGCACCTGTTGAAATTCCCTCATCACAATAGTTAATGTTGCAGGAGCCCTGCCCTAGTGTGACCAGATAGGGCTCCTGGAGCTTTAACTGTTGTGATAAAGAGGTAATTTCACCAGATGCTGCGTGAATACAAATGACACCTGCTGATATTCTCTTTTCAATACAACTGCTAAAGATACAGGAGCCTTGTCCTCCTTTTCATACAGTCATATGCACACAGTAGGCCGTCCATGTGGCGATAGCTCTACAGTTTCCATAGAATATTACTGAGCACAACATGTCAAGGTCAGAGGTCAGAAGACAGGATTCAGACTTGAGTCTCCATCTGGAAAACTCAGAAAACTTCTAGATTTATGTTAAGTGAAAAGAACTGAAAGCAAAGGGATGAAAAATGTGGTGGAAACATGACCCTAATTTTATAATATGCCGATCACACCTGAGACATCATGTCTTGTCTTTTGTTAAAGCTTGAAACACTTCTGGTGTGCAATTCCTCCATTGTTTACTTTTATTTCATTGTTTCTTTTTTGTTATCATTTTAACAGCACATTCACACCTTTCCAAAAATCAATATTCAATTTAATCCCCCTCACTGAACATCAACAATGTAATAAAAAATAGTATTTTTCTTTTGCTTGCCAAATCCCAACGTTAAAAATCACATCCATCCCCTAAGCCACTTCTTAATGTATCTCATATCGCAACACTCGATGTCTCAGAGCCCAACTGAAAAGGATCTATATAATCAGTCACATTTGAGGGATCTTGGCAGAACTAGTGTCAACATCTGGACAGCTGCCAGGGCCTCAATGCCCAGGCAGCTGCCAGGGCCTCAATGCCCTGGCAGGATCAATGTTAAATGTCTATTCCTGCTCACCCACCAGGTTTGATGCTACATTTGGGAGTGGGATTGTGGGAAACTATATGACAGCTTAACCAACTCTCTTGTTGCTCACTGCACACACTGATGGGGGAGAGGGACCACCAGAGGGCACTTTGCCCAGAGCCCCATCAAAACTGTAACTGCCCTAGCTCTTGGAGTTGCACAGTAACAACTCTCACCTGGCCCAGGCAGGCAGTATTAGTGAGTTGCTGAGAATTATTGCTCTTTGTGCAGCATGCTACAGATCTCCAGGTAGTTTGGTGTTGTTGTTGTTGTTTTTAAATAAAAATAAAAATAATTGAAACATCTCTAATGGCATGGCACAGTTAGGGCAAGGCAACCAATTACTGCCAGGTTTTGAACATTTTAGAGGAGACCAGCTGAGAGTGGAAAGCAAAGAAATACAAGGCAAAATCCCCGACTTGACCCCAGCTTTCTGCCATATCATGCCACAGCTATTCTATACCTGGTCTCTCACAAACAGGTTGACATCATCTAGTCTTTGTAACAATAACAGCAGCAAAAAAATTAATCACATTTTTATTCAGCTTCCCAGTAACTTCTTTTGGGGATATTTCTCTCTCTCCCTGTGAAAGAAGCATAGTGGGTGGTGGCCTCTTTTGCAGGGAAGGGGCGCATTTTGAAGAATTTTCTCCTTGGGGAGGGGGACTGGATTTCACATACCTTTAAGTCTGGGAGGTGGGTAAAGGGTCCCTTTCCCAGCGTGAGACTCTTTATAGGCAGCTTTCTTCAAACCACCCCCACTATTTTAATTCCTATGAGACCAGGTGATACTGTTTTCTCCTATAGGTATTCAGGCAGAACTCACAGGCTGCAGAAACTTCTTTGCAAAGAATCCTGGGCTGTTGCAAACAAGAACAAATGGGACTTTTGGAGGTTTAGAAAAACACTTATCTTGCTTGCTCTGTATTGCTGCAAGGAATAATGGAATTTTTCTAAAGCTCCAAAAGCCCCATCTGCTCTTGTTTGCAAATAAGATTCTGCAGCCCGGGAGCACTTCCTGAATGCAGATAGGAGACAGTGAGGTCATGTGGTCTCATGGGAGTTCAGAAAAAGCTGGCAGACTATTTCTATATAGTACAACATCCATGAGTGGATGTTTAATGGGTCAAGAGAGTCTTGTTGGTGGGGTGAGAGATACAGTTTAATTTGTACTGTGAGCACAGACTAGATCAGAGAGAAGATTCTCCAAACTGAGCCTATTAAATCCCACTTTTTTATTTTAGTAAGAACATGTGATGATTAAAAAAACAAACAATAAGCACCTGGCTCTTAATTCTGTGAAACAATATCAATCATATAATTCTGAAAGTTGCACAGTGCTAAAAACACAAGTCACTATAGCTTTGGATAGTTTCTTTTCTCCCACTTCATCAAATAAATGAAATAAATGAACTAAAATGTTAAAAATGAGTCTGCAGAAAAATGGGTGAAGACAAGTATCGAAAACAAAAGTGCACAAGTGAAATATAGGGCTTTGCACAGACCCTCTCTATTTTCTTCAGCCCCGATCCACCTCAGGCTATTTCGGACCTGATCCAATCCCTTCCATATCTGGACCGATTTAGTATGAATCGGCCCACTTTGGCTTAAAATTCAGATCCGGAGTTGATGTGGTTCAACAGCCTTAGTGAAATATGTCTGCATTCCAAACAGGGAACTAACTTATTTCACAATAACCTAATGCTTTAAAGGCAGGGTAATAATAATAATAATAATAATAATAATAATAATAATAATAATAATAATAATAAATATTTCTTGCCCGCCTCTCCACTTCAGTCGAGGTGGGGAACAACAATAAATGATAAAATACATAATACTCAATTAAAACATAATATACATTGTTAAAAACATCCTAAAAAACATCCTAAAAAAATCTTTAAAACATCTTAAAATTCCACTGGATAGGCCTGCTGGAAGTGATCAGTCTTTATAGCTTTCTTGAATGCTTGAATGTAACAGAGGACACAGATGTCGGAGAAAAGGTGGTTTGGCATATATGACTGAATGGATATGAAGAAAAATATATAAAATAAATTCCCCCCCACACACACTGATTGATTGGGAATGCAAAATGTACATATCTTGGATCTGTATGAAAGCTTTAAGAAGTATGCTTTAAATAAGAAAAAAAGGGGATCATCTGAAAATGATTGTATTCCCTTAGAGTGGATATTAAGATACAAGTAAACTGAGGAAAGTCTACAAAGCATACTAATAAAACTAATCCTAACTTTCATTTTCTCAGTGGATAAAATTGCAAAGCTGTTATAACAGAAGAGAACTAATGCATCGAGAAAACATAAGCGGATGTCCCACTCATATGCAAATGCTATGTAAATTAATATACAGAATAATACATTTGAAAAGCTAATCACAATGTAGAGTGGATTGCTCGTCTCGGTACTGTCCCATTTGTAATGGCATGGCATTGCTCTAAATTCTAGGACAAAGACTTATATTATGTCTCTTAATTTCAGATGTAATTCTCCAGATGATGGAGACATGTGCCTTCCAATAGTTCATTATCTAAGCACTGAAGATACTTAGCTTTCCTTTGATAATTTTGTTCCCTCGACAATGAAAAAAGAAGATTGTATGGTATTTAATTTATATACAACAATACACAAGAACTATTCAAACAACCCACTACAAGTGTATCCACTTTTTGAAATAAGTTGCTTTGATGACTAGTATCTTGTGCTGTTTATTATTGCACTGATGAGTAGTATATTGTGTTTTTTATTATTTTTAAATTGCAATTACTGTTTATATATCATTGTTGAGTCTATTACTAAAGGAGCCCTTTGTAGTTGGTCACCACTTGATTTATGTGTTGCTATAACATATCTTTCATATACCTTATGCATACCACACACATATAAGGGGCCCACACAGATGCTTATTAAATAGAATCCTCCATAGAGTGCATTTTCATGTGCTTTGGAGAGACTGATTCTATTATCAGTCAGAGTAAATCTATATTTATGTCAGCCTGTTATCTGACTAATGCTAGATGTTATTGAATAGACAATTGAATTTCAGATACTGAATTTAATAAAAGGGATACAGCACAGGTAATAAATATGGCAGGTACTACAAAAGAGCATTTCCAGAGAACAGCTATAATTTTGCAGTTCCTTCGGCCTACAATACTGATTTGCCGAATGTAATGCAGTGATGGCAGTTACCAGCAATACCCAATAATCATGATTCATAGTCTTCTCTAAATGCTTGTATGCAAAATTAAGGTTGTCAGTTTGTCACTATTCCTGTACAGCGACATAGTGGGCCTACGGAATACAAAAACAAAGGATAGCCATAAGAGAAAGGGGAAAAGTCAAAGTCTGTATTAGGGCAATATCAAAAGACCATAACGTAGTGTGCAAGGTTAGAACTATGGAGTTCTTTGTTTACCAGATGGTAAACAAAGCAAAAGGTAGGGTGACCATATGAAAAGGAGGACAGGGCTCTTGTATCTTTAACAGTTGTATTGAAAAGGGAATTTCAGCAGGTATTATTTGTATATATGGAGAACCTGGTGAAATTTCCTCTTCATCACAACAGTTAAAGCTGCAGGTGCCCTGCCCTCTTTTAAATCTGGTCACTCTAGTATAGCTCCTGCAGCTTTAACTGTTGTGATAAAGAGGGAGTTTCACCAGGTTCTCCATATATACAAATGACACCTGCTGAAATTCCCTTTTCTATGCAGCTGTTAAAGATACAGGAGCCCTGTCTTCCTTTTCATATGGCCACCCTACAAAAGGAGTAGCAGGGAGCAAGCTGATGTTGAAACCATGGAGACTACACTTAGAAACAGTATTAAGTAATATGGGAGGAGGTTTCAGGCGTTCAAATTAAGCTCTAGTAGGTGTTGTGATGGCTTCAGGTTCTACTTTGGGATATATGAGAATTCCACTGAGGGTGGGGTGAAAAATTGATAGATTTTCCCAGTATGGCCCTGCAGATTTCATTCTGAGCCATGCCGCCACCATCAATTCAATCTGTAGTGAGTTGAGCAAATACACAGACCCTTCCCACACTTTTTTTTAATTGTGGCAATTTGCGTTTGTCTTGAAATTTGCAAAATGTCATTTTAAAAAGAAGCAGAAGTTTTTATTGGTGATCTTGTAGTGCGCACAATAACAACTCCAACATGTATATATCCTTGTCAGTTTTGTTTCCTCCACACACTACTTCATTTAGCGCAGAATATTCACTTCTTGTCCAAGAACTTGCCCAAGAACTTGCTATTTCCCCCCACCCTTCTTAGGAAGTGTTGATGTGAAGAATGAAATATACAAGTTCTTTGACAAGTATGGAATATAGCTCTGCTGCGCTAAATGAAGTAGTGTGTGGAGAGAAGATGAAATTGACAATATTGACAAGAGGAGAAATATGCCTGTGCGGGGCTACATACTGGACAGTAGGGATGTGCAGAGTGGGTCTGCTCCTCCCCGAAATTCAGGGCAGAGCTCCAATGAGGCGATTCTCTGCCCCAATTTTATGTGGCGGCTCTGTCTTCCCGCACCATTCGATTTCCCAGTGAAAAACCTCATTGTTTTTAGAGAATCACACTATCATCATCAATGGGTTTTTAACAAAAATGCATACATCTCCATCATTTTTAAAGATAAAGAGAACAACAGGGCATGACTGGACAACATGGAAGGGTAAGAGGAGATTGATTTATGGCTGCTAGTGTGGAAACACACACACACCCCTCCACCAAATTATATAAAGCTGTCTTATACCAGGGGAGGTCATCACTCTGTCTATCTCAGCATTGTCTGCACTGACTGGCAGCAACTTTCTGGGGTTTCAGATAGCTTCTAAAGCACATTTTCTTTCACTGAACAGACCCTGATGTGTTATTGTGAATGCAACCAGCACCAGAAAAGAGGACAAACAGAAATAAGGTTACATTGCTATTTAACCAACTGCTCCAGTTGACACTTTATTACCACTACCTCATAGTGAGAGGAAGGTTAAAGGGCAACAATGATTACCTGAGGAGCACTGTCAGATTCCTGCATAAACAGCTGGTCCATGCCAATTATTCATCTTTTAGACATGGTTTTCTTTTTCACCCAGTGTTGAGGTCAAGACTTCCTCTGAGTACAGAAGCAAACTGACCACCTAGTCATTTCATTCTCATTGAGCACATTTGTCTAGTGCACAGCTAAGTGCTTTCCTATGATCAAAACAGTTAAGTCACATCCTGTCACTTAACACTGTGCCTTGAGAGTTATTACAGAAAACTGGCCACTTTAGTCTTTGTACTCACAGTATGCTTTGTGGCAATTATGTATTGGGATATTTGAAACTTGCATAGTATCAGTGTCTAGAGCAAATGTTTCTGTAGCCCTTAAGTACCATTCTGGATGACAACAACAGCAGGAAAATCACCATAATTGGGAACAGAATGCACTACATAATGCAGGGACTTGGGCCATAGCTAGACCTAAGGTTTATCCCTGGATCGTCCAGGGGTCAAACCTGTTCATCTAGGTGACACACAGGGGATCCAGTGCTCAGGCAGGGGCGAACCCTGGATGATCCCAGGATAAACCTTAGGTCTAGCTGTGGCCTTGGTAAAACATTAGGAAATGTATTGTTGTATACAAGACTACACAAGCAGTATCTGCGGCCTCTCCACCTATACACTCTGAATGCCTTCTGTTCTATACATTGCTCCTAAACAGTCTGAGGAAACTGGGCCTGTTCAGATGACACACTAAGGCCAGATCTACACCAAGCAGGATCTAACAGTATGAAAGCAGTATATAAGAGGCAGGAGCCACACTACTGCTTTATAGTGGTATTGAAGTGCACTGACAACTGTTGGGGCCATGACACATAACACATACCACTTTCATACCACTTTCATAGTGTAATATCCTACTTGGTGTAGATCTGGCCTATGTCATGGTTAGTGACTGTGGTTAAACTGTGGTTATGTAGCCACCATGGTTAGGAATGGTTCACAAAATGTTTTAAGACATGGTTTTAGCTCAAAATGCTTAACCACCATGGCTTAGTGTGTCATCTGAATAGGGTCTCAGGGTTTCAAGAGTTACAAGCTCTGTAATAGATCCAGACTGCCAATCAACTAGGGTGAAACCGCCATTTGTGCCCAGTCCGCAACTGGGGCAGCGGAGCGGAGGGGCTTTTTTAAATTATTCCAACAGTTACAGTTTGCGCACGAACAGAGGACCGGAAAAGTGGCTGGTGAGCTGCTGGGGGGGTGTGTGGGATGGGTGGGGGATGTGCACCTGTTTTTTCTATTTCAACCTCTGCGTGGGTCACTTTTCGGAAAGGCGGGCATCCAACAGTAATGGGAAGTTGGTGACTCCTCGCGGTGGGCAGGCACAGCGGCCGAATAATGGCGGTGCTTTACGCTGCGCGGAAGATGTAAAGGCCAGCGGGGACTGAGGGGGACGGTACAGGCATGAAGGGCTGTGTGCCTGTTGGTGTGGGTACGCGGCTGGAAGAGGGCAACAAGCGAGGGTGGCCGGCCATCTTCCAGCGGCCACGCAGCAGCAGGTGAAGGTACCATCAGCCCAGGGGGGGGCACCTGCCCTGGAGGCCCTTAAAAATGCCTCACGACACTCCCCTGTCCTTCCGACTGCATTTGCTAGGGGGGGGGCAGCGACGGGGGTAGGCTGTTGACGGAAGTTTCGGACCTCTGGTGGTGCGGAAAGTGACGAGCCCCGTTCTCTCTGCTTGGCACAGAGGCGGTCATCGCCACCGACACTCAGAGGCATGATGGGAGATGTAGGCACAGAGTGCCCATGCAGACAACTGACCTCGGGTCACATTACACCTGCCACGACCCCCATCAGGAAGTGACAGCATCAATGTTGACCCTCAACAGCGGCACTCGCTGGCCGCGCCCCCTGTGAACCATCCCCCAATGCCAACTGGCTCCCCTCTGCCCAGCCTGAGGGGGGTGGTATGCAGCAGCAGCAGCAGCAGCAGCACTTCAGCTGCCACTGCCGCCGCCACCGCCTGTGCCGGCAGCGGCGGCAGCGCTGACGGCTGCGCTAGCGATCTACGCCGATTGCGGTCTTTCGGACTTGCGCAAACCGTGTGGCGAGCGGAAAAAAAACCCACGGAAAAAAACCCCCACGGTGTGGCTGCCAACCCGTGCTCGAGGCGCCAGCAGCACAACCGGAGCAAACTTCCGCAACCAGCCCTCTTCAATACCGTGCTAATCCAAAGAAGGTGTGGATCATGAGGCGTCACACCTGAACGGGAAAATCCGGTTTCACCGCTCCTCAAACACGGAACACCCAGTAGGTCTAGCAAAGCCCTAAGTGGCTAAAAACAATTTGCAATCCAAAATGGAAACAGGACAAAGTTAACTTAGCATTGGAAACCACACCTGAGTAAAACTGGACTTGACAGATTTGCCATCTTTACTTCTGAGTAGACAAGCATAGGATTGTGCTGTAAGCATTGCACAGTGTGCATAGGATAGTAACGTTATTTAAGTGTGTTATTTGCCTTCCCTTAGCCCCCACACACATTTCAGAATCATTTTCATTGTAATCCTCTGCTGAGCAGCCCTTCCCACATTATTGGTTCTTCAGCCTCTGTTCGCTGCTAACTTTATGGCTCTTCATGCATTCCTTTATTTCTGCAGCCCCTTGTTAACCTGTCTCCTGTCTAGAGCTCTGCGTTACAACACATCCTGCTGTTTCCAGTGACATTTCTTTAAATGCTTCGAGCTTGCCTAACAAATCTTCAGTGTAGTTTACTTAGGCTGTCAACCTGCTGCTACCACAGACCAGCACAGATACAGACAGGGAAGCTCAATAAATGACTGGGTTGAAAATGATACAGTTGTGGGATTCATTACAAAGTCAGATGAGCTCTTTGTCATTTAAGGAGATAGGAAAGACTGACATTAAAATACGGTTCATTAAAAGTGAATTTGAGCTTCTCTCTTCACAGTACCAAAACATCTGGAGATGATCTAATTTATATTGGAGTGCCTTAGAAAATGTTTGAGCATCTAACTAAACACTAGGGATTTGGGTAAGTAAAAGGATGCTGCTATTGTACTGCTATACATTTGGAAAGGATTTATTACTCTGAATCCTTCAGCGCCATCAACCAAAAGACTCCAGGACTGAGAATGTGCTCATGCTTAACTCATTTTTATTTTTATAAGCTACATGTTACTAACACACACACGCACGCACACACACACACACACACACACACACACACAGAGAGAGAGAGAGAGAGAGAGAGAGAGAACATTTTGTTGTTATTATTAAACTTTGTGTTTCTTTGCTTGAGCAAGGATTGACAGAGAGCCCAGGGAGTTAAGCAGTTAAACAGCTCAGCTCCAGCATATCCTTTCACAGATTCATCATTTCTGACTAGATAAGGAAGCAATGAGCCAAAAAAACAACAACACACCAAGCACCAGCAAAAATGTGAAGTAGACTTCAATGTAGATAAATAGGAGTGCCACGGAACTGTCTTTCTCTGTCCTTACATCTCAACAGTTCTGAAAAGCTGATGTTATTTACATGATGTTTGGTATCATCTTTGACCTTCACAATTTTTTTTATTCCTATGAAGCATTTTGTGAATCATTGAGTGTCAGCAGCTTTCATATACAGTAAAGCAGCCATTTTAACTGTGCAATGTAGCTATGGTAGGCAAGCAAATAGAAATTACTTGTTTGTATAATATCATAGTTTTCCAACAAAGTAACACTGGAGTAGTATAAAAGCATTCTAATAAGGAACATCATTATTATTCTACTGTTCTATATAACCCATTAGATGTGATAATTTTTTTTAAACAACAACCCAGCCCTCAGAGCAACTCCTGAACAATTGATAACTTATTTTTCTATTTTATACATGAGAACTAGAGGAGAAGGAAGTGCTTTGCCTAACTATAGCTATCATGGAACTACAACCTAGGTCTCTGAAGCCTAGGGACTTGTTTACATGTTGCATTGAACAGTATAGCTCTGATGCATTGGTAGTTCTTTCCACACTACTTCAAGGTGTGTGTGTGTGTGTGTGTGTGTGTGTGTGTGTGTGTGTGTGTGTATTCTGACTATGTTATTTGGGATGGATTACATGATTATATATACCATGCTTGTGATAGAACTCTAGTACAGCAGGTGTACAAGCATGGTATATAACCCTTTACCTGTAGTAATCCTTTGAGAACATATTGTTCAGAGCAGTGTGGGAGCAGACAGCTACAGTGGTACTGGGAATCACATTGAACAAGGTAAACCATGGGTAAATGTAGCACTCTATCTAGTGTCCCACATGAGACTCATGGTTCTTAAATCTCTCAAAAAAAGAAAATAGTGTTTTTAGTTCTTCTAAATACGCAACCAGCATGGTTTATTCTGACAGAACTTTTAATATTTGTTGCTGATACTGAAACATAATTTAAAATATGTAGATTGTGTACATCTGTTCTGTTTCTATCTTTAAATGGACCACCCATTCCACATCAGCTAGATTCTTCTAATCTGCCTCACTCCACCCTTTGTATTGCAAGCACACATAGTTGAAAACTGGAACTTCCAAAAGCTGGGCCTTTACAGTGATTGCCACAGGGATATGGAGCAATCCTCACCTTGGAGTTTGTTCGATCACTTCCTTAATCATCTTTCAGAGGGGCTGTAAAACATTTGAAATGGTAGGCTAGGCAGCAGATAATTCAGTACGCAAATTGTTGCTGTCATTTTAGCTATGCTTTAATAATATTTTTGTTTGTTTGATTTATGATATGTGCTTCATTATTGTAAGATACTTGGAGCTGTAGAAAAGCAGCATTAACGTATTCAAATAAATACATAAATTAAGAAATTAATTTTTAAAAGTCATTTAAAACAAAAGACAAAACATTCCCCTCAGAATATGCACTACTTTATTGTCAGCAGAAGAAACAGATCCAATCTTCAGTGGTCTTAACATGGCAGAACTCCAGGGCTGTTAAATGGAGCAATGTAGATTTACACCCTCTGTTAGACCCAGGCTGTTGAGTAGAACAGCAATTTGCAATGTCAAAAATAATTTGAAGCATAGTCAAATGTGACTAGTTCATCACATCAAACTTCCCAGCTGAATCTAATGAACTACTGGATTCTACAAGAAATATGGAAAGCCAGATTTTGCCTGAGCCTTGCAGGGGTGTAATCAAGTACTTTTCTTATACAAGTCATGCAATGAAAGGGAGAACACAGGAAGTGAACTAATCAATCGTGCCACCTTTCACTTTGTGGAACTAATTTTTGTGTCTAGGTTTTCAAGAGGCCCAGAAATATTAGCATAAGAAAAATAACATTGAATATGAGTTTTGATCGTTCAAACATCATCTTGTTAATGCTCTTTATGCATTTGATTGAACTCATTTTCCAATATGTTTTTTTTAATAAACACTATTTTCTTAATTAACCTCAGTGCAGGATCACTAGCCAGTGTATATAAGGATTTATTTATTTATTTATTTATTTATTTATTACACTTATATACCGCCCCCATAGCCAGAGCTCTCTGGGCGGTTTACAGAAATTCTAAAATTGAGATAAAAACAAGTATACAAAATTTAAAAATTTACAACACAGAACATATACACATAAAGCATTAAAAACTGTTAAAAAAACTAAACATGTGGGTGATTAAGATGTGCTACCATATGCCTGGGCAAAGAGGAAAGTCTTAACCTGGCATCGGAATGGTAGCAGTGCTGGCGCCAGATGAGCCTCATCAGGGGCCACCACTGAAAAGGCCCTGTCCCTCGTTGCAACACTCCGAGCCTCTCTCGGAGTAGGCACCCAGAGGAGGACCTTAGATGTTGAATGTAGTGACCGGGTATATTCACATCGGGAGAGGCATTCCGTCAGATATTGTGGTCCCAAGCCGTGTAAGGCTTTATAGGTCAAAACAAGCACCTTGAATTAGGCTCAGAAACATACATGCAGCCAGTGCAAGCGGACCAGAGCAGGTGTTATATGGTCGAATCTTCTGGTTCCTAAAATCAATCTGGCCGCTGCATTTTGCACGAGCTGCAGCTTCCGAACCATCTTCAAAGGCAGCCCTACATAGAGTGCATTGCTTGGAGGTTACCAGAGCATGGACAGCTGAAGCCAAGTTATCCCTGTCCAGATAGGGATCAATTGATGAATTATTCCTACTATTACTGTTTCTGCTAGGAAGGGACAAATTTGTCAATTTTGGTTTCTTATTTTTCCATTCTTAAGTTGGGTTCATACCAAACTTTGAGAATATGGTTGCTGCTTTTTGTTTTTGTTTTCAGTCTGCAAAAAAATTGTACACTTTGTTTTGTACACATATAATAATAATAATAAGAATCATAATAATAATAATAATTTTTACCTGCCTCTCCATTTGGATCGAAGCAGGGAACAACAATAAGTATAAAATACATAAAACTGAATTAAAAACATAGTATACATTATTAAAACATCCTAAAAACATCCTAAAAATCCACTGGATAAGCCTGCCAGAATAGATGAGTCTTTATAGCTTTCTTAAATGCTAAAAGACTGTTAAGGTGACAAATCTCCTCCGGCAGGCCGTTCCACAATCTGGAGCAGCAGAAGAGGAAGTCCTCTGAGTAATACTTGTCAGCCTAATTTTGGCAGACTGAAGTAGATTCTTCCCAGAGGACCTGCGTGTGTGGGGCGGATTATACGGGAGAAGGCAATTCCACTGGTAGCCTAGACCCAAACCATGTAGGGCTTTAAAGGTGATAACCAACACTTTATACTTCACCTGGATACCAATTGACAGCCAGTGTAGTGATTTTAAAGCTGGAGTAATGTGGTCACCCCTAGGTGTACCGATGACCAACCTGGCTGCCATATTTTGAACTAATTGAAGTTTCTGGACTAGGCACAAAGGTAGCCCTATGTAGAGCACATTGCAGAAGTTGAGCCTCAAAGTTGCCAGTGTGTGCACTACCATCTTTAGGTCTTCCAACTCTAGGAAGGGGTGCAGCTGGCATATCAGCCGAAGCTGATAATAGGCACTACTGGCAGTTGCATCTATCTGAGCTGTCATTTGGAGCGATGGATCCAGAAGCACCACCAAGCTGCGAACACAGTCTTTCAGGGGGAGTGTAACCCCATCCAGAACTGGTTGACACACTTCCAATCCCAGGTTGTGGCCTTTGACAGTGGGCACCTCCATCTTGTCTGGATTCAGCTTCAGTTTGTTTTTCCTAATCCAGCCCATTACTGCCTACAAGCATTCATTCAGAGGAGACACACTATCCTTAGCTGATGCTGTTGTCGAAGGCATAGAGAAATATATTTGGGTGTCATTGGCATACTGATAGCACCCTGCCCCATGCCTCCGGGTGATCACTCCCAGAGGTTTCATATAAATATTAAATAGCATTAGGGATAGGATTTCTCCTAATACGTGCATTTTCATACAATTTTGCTTAGTATGCTCATTATTGCAAGTAATGTTCTTAGGGATGAGCTCAGGATGGCACCTAACATAGGCCTTAGCTGGACCTAAGGTTTATCCCAGGATCGTCCCGGGGGCATCCCTGTTTATGTAAATTACACACAGGGGATCCCGGGAGCAGGCAGGGATGACCCCGGGATGATCCTGGGATAACCCTTAGGTCTAGCTAAGGCTTAAGGCCCCCAAAATTCTGGAGCTAGCTCTCCTAAGGAGAAAGAACTATACAAACTGGATGAATAAGGGCCAAACTAGATGAGGTGTTGGAGATCTGTGTTAGGCACTCAATCCTTTAAATTTCTTTTTGTGGAATAGTGTGGTATGCATGTCATAGTTCAGGTTAAGGCCTTGCTGCTGGGAATGAACTGTTAATTCTTTATCCTGCACCATTTTCAAGATGTATGTAAATGAACGCGCACACATAACCCTGCATGAAAGAGCCAGACTTATAATTCTAGGTACGCTTTCTTCCAAGTAAGTACAATTGCAGTTAATGACTTCGATGTAAACATGGCTAGAACTGGCTGTGTGTAGTACTTGTATTAATATCAGAGCCAGAAAATGTAATGTTTCTTTGTACATTGTTTTGACTTGACATTTCTATTGCAATTTTCTTTAGGATTTGGATTTTGACATACAAATCCTTTAGTTTTTGTGAACCGCCCAGAGAGCTCCGGCTATTGGGCAGTATAGAAATGTAATAAATAAATAAATAAATAAATAAATAAATAATACATACTTTTCAAACAACAACAAAAAAAGAGGTTGTGCTCCATGGTCCTAACAAGAAGCTTTTATGTTTTGAATTCTACTGGAAACCAGTCAATTAAGGTATTTCATGGTGTTTTGTTGAATGAAAAATTCAATGCCAAATTTTCTTTTAGTGTCTGGGATTCACAACCTTTTATGAGCTAATAGATGCTTGTTACAATTACTTGGGGGCTAATAATTTCCACAGCACAAGCTATATAAAGGTCACTGTATATTTGACCTTTAAAATCACAATTTGTATCACTGTCATTAAAAGAATCTACAAAATTCACCTTGTAAAATACCTTGTTGTCTCTTTACAATTATTTTGGAGCGTGTCAGACTGTTATGAATGTCATTCTGCTTGTTACTTGATGTACAGCTAAACAATAAAGACTCAGCCTACCATTAGGTATTAGAAGAAGGAGGTAAATTTGCAAGCTAGGGTTCCACATTAATTACATTAATGACAAGGCTCTTATTTTTTCTTCCCACAATCGGATATATAACTAGTTCTAATAAATGCTATTTCCCCCCAAATGCCGTTTTTGATATTACAGGCTTGAAGACAAATAAGGACTTTGCAAATAATGATGATTAAATGAGTCTGTTATCCTTTATGTGCAGATTAATGTCAATAATTTCTAATATATAAACAACATCATGATGGCATTTTACAAATTTTGATAAGGAATTTAGGGCAGCAATCCTATGCACAAACATTGCAGTAACTCCAACTGAATTCAATAGAACTTATGTCTGAGGAGACATGCGTAGGACTCTACAATAATCTAATTATCTTAATATTTTCCCAAAGTAATTAATTCCTTCTTTGAGATTTGCATATGTAATGATTTGCATCATCCCACCAGGTTCTTGATAATACAATGCTGGAATGCATATTTTGTGGCAGGTAACAATTTTAATGCTTTATTGTGTTTTGTGTTTTTTGGTAAAGAAATTCTATTATTTGATCTTGAGTAGGGGTGTGCAGAACAGGTCTGCTCTTCACCAAAACTCAGGACAGAGCTCCGATGAGGCAATTCCCCACCCCAATTTTTGGGGTGGCTCTGTTTCTCTGCACCGCCAGATTACTCATGAGAAAGTGAGTCAATGGGAATTAACAAAAATGCATACACCACCATCATTTTTAAAGTTAAAGACATGAAACTTGGCACCCTGGTAGCTCTAAAGAAGAGTTTTAGCCATGCCAAGTTTAAAACAGATCCCTTCATCCTTTGATTTTTTAGGATTATTGTTTTTAAAAAATATCCCCCTCAACCCCCCATACACACACATGAAACTGTGCTGGACCTATCCTTTACTTTGCTGATGCACAGTTGTGCATCTTCAGTTTATAAAAATAGAGATGTTCCCTGACTGTTTGCTCTCATGGTGTGAAATGGAGGGTGCTGCTCTCCCTATGAGAGGTCAGACAAGAACATACATACATACAGTCCTGTCTTCAAAACAGGATATACTAGTACTAGCAAACTTTTCTCTTGCCGCCCCTTTTTCTCTTGACTTTACACCCAGCTGAGTTGTGTCCATACTTGCAGTACACAAATCAGCCTTTGGAACAAGATTCTTTTCTGTATCCTAGTATTAGCTTGTGAGACCATATGGATTTACACTGGCTGCCAGTCATCATCACTTCCTGGAGCAACTCATTTACACAGAATGGTTTTCATTATTTTCATAATGTGAGCCATTTTTCCTAAATCCTTCCTTTCAGCCAACATCAGTGGTGCATATGGGGAGTGGAACTTGGGCTCTTTCTCGCTCCATAAGCTAGCAAACGAATGAGTTCCAGGGTGGGGAAAAATGGGTTTTATCATTTACAACTCCCTCCCCATAAGCAACAGTGTATGAGGTGGATCTGTACAGTGTTCATCATGGATATCTGTAGGAAATTCTTTCATTGGTTTGTGTAGTTCCAACTTGTATCATGTGATCTGAGGACAGGGGATTGTAAAAAATGGTGTTAGTTTCCTCTCCACCTCCTGTATGTAGTCCTAGTTGTTCATGGTGATGACAGCTCCTCCTTTTGTCTGCCTCTTTAATTATGATGTCAACATTGTTTCTGAGGCCACTCCTTCCACCCCACCATTGTTTTTGCCATATTCAGCAGAACTTATGCAGTGGGGAGACTCTTCTACTCCTGAGTCAAACTAGATGTTCTCTCTAGCATGCAGTGTGAAGTGATGCAGGTTAGATATCTATAAATGTGTGTGACCCAGATTTGGATCAGGACCATGGTGCTTTAGTAGAGGAGGCTTTAAGCTAGGGGAACCATATGAAAAAGGAGGACAGGGCTCCTGTATCTTTAACAGTTGCATAGAAAAGGCAATTTCAGCAGGTGTCATTTGTATATATGGGGAACCTGGTGAAATTTCCTCTTCATCACACCAGTTAAAGCTGCAGGTGCCCTGCCCTCTGTTAAATCTGGTCACTCTAGTATAGCTCCTGCAGCTTTAAATGTTTGGATAAAGAGGGAATTTCACCAGGTTCCCCATATATACAAATGACACCTCGTGAAGTTTCCTTTTCTATGCAACTGTTAAAGATACAGGAGCCCTGTCCACCTTTTCCATATGGTCCCCCTATTTAAGCTTCCCTCCCCCACCCACATTTTTGTTTTGAAATTCCATCACCAACATTAAAGAGAGGGAGGGGGGAGAGAGAGAGAGAGAATGTGGAGCTAATGGAGAAAATGCTCCATTAGCTCCACAATGCATGCTAAAGAGAATGTTTAGTTTGGGCCTTAGACCTTGGGTTATGCAGAACTCTAAATCATGCAGGAGTCTTCATGCATGCAGATGTCTACACACACACACACACACACAGAGAGAGGTTATGGAGAACACAATGGTAACAGTAGGGGTGAGAAGAGCAGTACAACCTAGTGAGTGTGTGGCTAAACTCACAGCTCCACTGCCCCTTTCACTACAGATCCTTATTCACGTGAATGGGTAATACTCCCAAATAAGTCTGCTTACAAATATTCATGTAGACTAGCAACCCTATCTAGGGTTTGCCTGTCCAGATTTATCTTGTGAGCTCCAGGCAGCTACATGAATACAGAGTGGTGAGAAGCTAGGACTACTGTTCCAGTTTCAAATTTTCACAGATATGTTTTTGTGAATTCTACTTTTACACGATCTCCTGTAGTTCTCTGAATACATTTCACAAGTCTTGGTTTTGGGAATGCTGCACAGCCTTTACATGACATCTACTGTATAGTAAGAAAGGTTTTTGTTTGTTTGTTTTAACCCTATCAAGATAAATAAGGTTGTCACATGCTGATACTCTGCGTGGTGAGGGAAGGATCACAAAACTGGTGAAGTATCTTGCGGTGGGGTTCTATCATTAGCTTTAAGCGGTATCATCACTACTGTATCCATTTTCACTAGCCTTATGCATTTCAGAGCAAATCTACATCCAGTGCAAATCAATATATCTCTTCAAGATCCCACATTGATTTCCCCTTGAAAAACCTTCCAAGATCACATCATGCTTGGTCCTTCATTACAGATGGAAGGCCCATATACCACTAGATGTCAGTATTAACAGACCATTTTCTTTAACATTGCATTTCATTTGCAAAGGGTAGCAGGAGACTGATTTTCCCAAGCAGCACCAGTTGCACGTTCTCGTTTCATTTCAAGAGTGCTAATTGCCAAATTTACACTATCAACTGTATCCCTGCGATCCAGATCTAAAGCTACAAATGGTAAATAATATGTTAAAGATGTAAGATATTCAGCCCAGGGAAATCGAGGAGCTGCCACTATTTTATTAATTAGCCTACAGTGTCATGCACAGCCAGTCAGTTTATTATTATTTCTTAAGAAAGCATTATAAGTATCTGTCTCATTAGAGAGCAGAAGTAGCAGACAGATTAATGCACATATGCTCCCACATTAATTAGAAAATCAGATTTCTCACAAGATTGATAATTTGATAGCGACAATTGTAGTTGCAATTAATTGGCTCTCTTGTAGTAGGCTCCTGATGAGGCATGCTAAAGCAAAAGCACATTGAGACCCAGCACACTGTGGACATGAGGCAGGAGCATCTACAGCACAAGATAAATTGTCTCTCCCTGGGAGTCTCAACTGAGCTCTTGCAATAATATTCCATTGCGTGTATTCTTGTTGTACCCAAGGAAAGAAAAGGAAAATATACAGGCAATATTAAGGATAGCTTCTGAATTTGAATTTAATTTCTTTAAAACATAATTAAGCAGACAAAGGTCCCAATCAAGAAAACTAGCAATCAGCAGTTGAAATGCCCTTAATAATTGGAAGATGCTAAGAAAATAATAGGAAGAGAAAATACCTATTCAAATTATCCAGCTCTGCTGACATTTAATACATTCATATTTAAAAAGTGACATTTAACTAACTAAACGATGCAAATGAGAGCTACATTTACAGAAGTTTGAAAAACAACTTCTGATCTCTGGTATTTTCCTGTCCACTGGAATATCTATGACCCATCAGTTATGGTGAGACAGGACACCACTCTATCTGTTCATTTTGCATTATGCTTCTTGTTGATCATGATCACTGTACGTGTGTGTGTGTGTGTGTGTGTGTGTGTATGTGCGGAGAGGGGAGTCCAGTTTGAAACCCCCTAAGTGATTAGTATTACCATGATTAAAATCTTTCTAGCTGGAATAGAGTGGTATTTCAGATGGAGGATTCACTAGGTAGGAAAATGTCAAAACATATCAGTGCCTGCATGTTTATTTTTTTTTCTTTTTATCCATGAATGCTTGTTGAAGACAACCTACCAAATTCACTGCCTTACAGACAACTACATAAACTGAATCCCTGATTGAAAGGTATAATCCTCCTTTGGATAATAGGAATTTAGCAGTGCTGCACTTACATACATTACTGAAGTACTCTCTGCACTGCCGTAGTAAAGCAGGGAGCATAAAGATGTATCCTTACTGTTTCCCCAATTTCATGACCCCTGCAAAGATTAATGCACATTAGGGACAGATGAGAATTTCATTTCATTTTGGTTTTCATAAGAATTTACCAAAATTAGGAAATTCCTCCATTTTTAAAAAGAACTTGAGATTTTAAAAACTGGATGTGGGAGAAACCAAAACTGAGAGATTTTATGCATTCAGGTCTAGGGATTTGAGAGCTTAGATCTTCAAAGTCAGAGTTTGGATCTCTGTTTATTAATACTGATGCTTATTTCAGGTTGCCACCTCTTTATTTCAGTCACGTAGCAGTTGGGTACATCATGGTTGTCTCCAGGCTGAGCTGCTGTTCCTATTGAATTTGGCTGATGCAGATGGGAGAGAATTTTATTATTATTATTATTATTTATTTATATAGCACCATCAGTGAAAGAACCTGAAATATTAGAACTTTGAATACAGGAGAAAGCAAAATTGAGAGACTTGTCCATCCTTTCTTGACATAGCAGCACTGATACATCCAAATGGTGCAAATATCAGCACAGATCTTTAATTGCCTTCACATGGTAGCCAGTATAAAATAAAACTACCTATTGAATCCTCCCAGCAACCAAGACAGTTCTGTTCTCTTAACTATTTGTATTTGGTGGCTGGAACAATCAGTAAATATCTGACTATGCAAACATCTTTTCACCCCAATAATGCAGATGTTCCATGGCATAGCTTAATATTTAATAGCTTAATATTACTGCAGAATATTTGCAAACAAAAAAACCCCTGATGATAGGACACCTCTCACTATAAATGCCTTGGAACCTGCTAGTGTTCATCAAACCCAGGTGAGGCAGTGGCTGTTCTGAACCAGTGCCTGGGCACGGTAATGGACTGGATGAGGGCTAATAAACTGAGACTCAATCCAGACAAGATGGAGGTACTGTTAGCGGGTGGTTCATCTGTCCATCGAGGTGATGTTTGCCCTCTCCTGGACGGGGTTGCACGCCCTCTAAAGGATCGGGTCCGTAGTTTGGGGGTGCTCTTGGATCCAGAACTGTCACTTGAGGCACAGGTGAACTCAGTGGCAATGAGCACCTTTTATCAGCTTAGGCTGATATACCAACTGCACCCTTATCTGGACAGAGATAGCCTAGCTACAGTTATCCATGCTCTGATAACCTCTCGTTTGGATTACTGCAATGCATTATACGTGGGGCTGCCTTTGAAAACGGTCCGGAAGCTTCAGCTGGTACAAAACAGGGCAGCCCATTTACTAACAGGGACTGGCCGACGAGATCACATTATGCCAGTCCTTTTCCAGCTTCATTGGCTGCCAGTCCAGGTCCGGGCCCAATTCAAAGTGCTGGTATTAACATTTAAAGCCCTAAACGGCTTGGGGCCAGGCTATCTGAAGGAACACGTCCTCCCGTATGTACCTGCCTGGACCCTAATGTCATCCTCAGGGGTCCTTCTCCACGAGCTCCTGCCAAAGGAAGTGAGGCAGGTGGCTACCAGGAGGAGGGCCTTCTCTGCTGTTGCACCTCGGCTGTGGAATGAGCTCCCTAAGGAGGTTCGCTTGGCACCTACATTATATGCTTTTAGATGCCAGGTGAAGACCTTTTTATTCTCCCAGCATTTTAACAGTCTATAAATAGTTTTTAACTTGGTGTTTTAAATTTGTAATTTTGCGTTGCTGCTGTTTTCATCTGGATGAGTTTTATATTGTATTTTATATTATGGTTTTATACTGTTGTTTTATACTTTGAATGATTTTAATTTCTGTGAACTGCCCAGAGAGCTCCGGCTATTGGGCAGTTTAGAAATGTAATTAATAAAATAAATAAAATAAATAAATAATAAATAGTGCAAACATATTGGAAGTCTGTGGTGCAGGTCAAATAAGTTTTCTTGTTTCTTTTCCCCATGAGAGAAGATACTCTGAAGTGTATGTGTTTCTCTCCTTTGGCACTTTTGTTCCTGAGGGCAGAGAGAGCAATTTTGAGCAGTCAATGGGAAGATAGGGAAAGGGTTAAGTAGGCCCTCCCCATCTCCTCCCAACAGCAGTGTGTGGTTTCACTTAACAAGACGGTAGGGAAAAACATGTAACACTGTGTAACATGTAGATTGATTCTAACAGCCATTCTTCTCCTGTTGTGTCTTCTGCTTAGCAGGCCTTTCAGGTTACATAGATATATGTGGTTTATGGAACTAGATTCTCAAAATCAGGCTTTCTTTCCAGTAGGAATTGTTGTCTAGGCTGCTGACTGTCTGAAGATGTTCCAGCTCTTAACACTCATTGAATTAGCATTTTCTATTTCTCCTTTGGTTACTGGCCTACAGAGTGTAAGAAAATGGAACGTTTCCATTGTCTTTGATGGTAATAGCTAAGACTGTGAAGGCCAATTAGACAATATGTGGAATTTGTGATACACACATACACACACTAGACTATTAGAACTTTTTCTTCTTCAGTACAACATAGTGGGCCTACTCACAACTATTGCTAAGCCACCGAAGCAAACCATGGTTCCTTAGTGTGTTATGTGGGGGAGAAAACCCCAACAACGATGGTTAATAAACCACCCTGGGTAACCATACCCCAACCCCCACAATGGGATTAAGGAGCCCCGGAGTGGCTTACCATGTTGTTTATTAGTGAAGTGGCAAGCTGTGTTTTTCTCAAATGGAAAGTTCTGGAAATGGCACCCGTAAAGGGGCCATTTCCGCAAGGTAGCAGGCAATGGTTTCAGCAGGACAGGAGGACCATCGGAGGGACTTGGTAGCCAGAATAGAGAGACAGAGAGAGGAGCTGTGGATACAGAAGTCCTGTTCTACATCAGTATCTTTCCACATGTAGAACAAGGTTCCTGGATCCAACTCATAAAAACCCGATTGTACTAGAAAGGCATAAATGGATTGACTCTACTATAGTTCACACCCTGCATGTTTAATTAAAGATATTTTGCATCTGCCCTATGATTAGAGATGGACAAATCAATATTTTTCTGGTCCATTTCAGTTTTGCATGTATTTAACCATAAGCATATTCCATCCATTTTCTGCATCAATTTGCAATTTTCATTTATTTTCTTACACATAGTTCCTGTGTGTGTGTGTGTGTGTGTGTATGTATGTATGTATGTGTGTGTGTGTGTATATATATATATATATATATATATATATATATATTGCAGCTTTCCCTAGTATATTCATTTTTGAAAGCATCTTTGTACACATTTTTTTAACTGACAACTGCATCACAGCTTTGAATGATAACTCTGTCCTCATCCAGATATTAGTCCAGGAAGAGGAAATTAGGTTGGTTTGCATAAAAATCAGACAAAATGATATTATTTCACTTTGTTATCCATGTAAAGATATGAACACAGGTGTTTAAGTGAAACTAGAGCCATACGTTTGAATAACAAAACAAACAATTAGTATTACAGGGGAGCGGGGAAGGCTGGCATCACATATGGCCACACTCAATTCATAGTAGAAGCCCAGTCTTTATTCTTTACAAGGCCTAGCCAGACAAGTACTTGTGCCAGCCTGTGGAGGAATATAAAGTTCTAGCAAGATACTTCTTGCATTCTTCCGAAGAATTCTTAGTCATTTGCTCATTCATCACATTTCTATGCAGCCAAATAGCCACAGCTCTCTAGGAGTTTTCCCAACATGATAAAACATAATATAAAACTGTTTATATTATATATTTTTCTTTATATAAATAAAAATGAAAATATATAAAGAAAAAGAGTTTGAAACAGTTAAGAACAATTAACAAAAAATCCCACCAGGAGCCAATTAAAACATTATCATCACAAAAGCCTCATCATAGGCCATCAAATGCACATTACTAGTCTACTTTATTTTGCTTCTATCAAATTTCTTAACTCCTCCTCATGCCAGTTGCAGGGAAATACATTCTCAGCTAGCATCTCAGAGTACAGTGAACTCTGGGATTCTGTCACTACATACAGCCTTAACTGGCTGAGATGCTGGATCCTGTGGCCAGTCTAGATGTAACAAGCTCTTACCACTTGTCTTTTTCTGGGCTTGTTGTTGCCTTCTCAGAAGGATTAAGCAGAGGGATTCAGATGTGCATTGAAAGCATGTGTTAGGGGATCAGGGAGCCCCTTTAGATGGTCAGTGAAGGCACAACCAGTAAGGGATAAGGCTGGCATGTCAGTCAGCGAAGGGAGGGGCCGGTGCATCTGCTTCTCCTCTCAATGCATGAGGGGAAGTGTGGGTTTGAACACCATTTTTATCAATGGAGATATTGTAGAATCCTGGCTTAGAATCATAGAATCATAGAATAGCAGAGTTGGAAAGGGCCTACAAGGCCATCGAGTCCAACGCCCTGCTCAATGCAGGAATGCATTCAATTACTGGCTATTTGAAGGTATAGGCCCTATGTTTTTTACTTTTTATAAAACATTTCAGATGTAGGTTTTTTGCATGAAGAGCTTGCAATCCTGCTCAATTTGATTATTCCGTCTGAATTTCTTAGTCATGTACATTAACCTATCCCTGTTCTTGATATTAATCAAAAGCTATGTCACAAGGAAAACACATCAAAGTAAGAAGTAGAAGAAAACATTCTTTTGGGATAGTATTAAAAGCCAGGGCACAAAAGCTGAAAAAGAGGAAAGAAGTTACTTGGAGCCATCTATGTGCCATCAA
The DNA here is from genome assembly GCF_023053635.1 of Elgaria multicarinata webbii. Taxonomy (NCBI): domain Eukaryota; kingdom Metazoa; phylum Chordata; class Lepidosauria; order Squamata; family Anguidae; genus Elgaria; species Elgaria multicarinata. The sequence continues at coordinate 67,518,840 of NC_086173.1, read as the reverse complement.
AGCCAAGAGTAAAACTTATAAAGATTGTAATGGGGCTAGATTACATTCAGTCAGTCATAACTGGGACCAGCACTGATTTTTTTATTATTATTTTATGAAAATGGCAATCAGTTCAAATTATGCTGTGTTGAAGTAGAAGACATTTGGGGTAGATCTATTGAAAATATGTAACAGAGCATAATGTAACAGATTTATAAAATATATAGGTATGTCTTCCAAACTCCATTTCCCACCACTTTCAATGAGTGCATGCCAAAAGAAAAAGAAAAAAAGAGTAATTCCTGCCATGTCACATTCTTGGTTCTTCCAGATGTGACAATGTAAATGGTTTCAAGTGGCTTGCATCTTTACTGGATCATCTCTATTGCTGCCATCTACCTCATAATCACTGTTAGTTGAGAGGAATCAGCCAATCACATTCAGTGCACAGTACATGATGACCTACTATAATGTTTCTATTCAAATGGATCTCTGTGCAGTTTCAAGTAATAAGCTAGCACCTTGGTTTGCAGAGACTAAACTTAAATTTGAATGTGAACGCTACCTGACTCTAATTTCTAATTGTCATCTTAGATCAGCCCTTGCATGCTTAAAGATGCAACAAATGAAAACAGAAGTTCTAGACAATTCCTTATGCCTGGAGATTCTGCCCTTGCTGCAGTGGCAAAGTGGAGGATCTGCCTCATTATGTGTTTTACTGCCCTATCTATTCCCAAGTTCATTCTAAATATTTAGATTGTTTTCTTGAGAAAAAATCCAGCTGGTCTAATTCAGAAAGAATATACTTTTAGTTTACATGCAATAGCAAGACATTGGCCAACTTTGCTCTTACAGCCCAAATGTATAGAGTAAAATTTCTGACCTTGCAGAATGTATGATTTATCATGGTTTTTACTATGCTTGTTGTAACCGCTGGTTGAAACAAGAACATTTTATCTATCTCTCATGATGACCTATTGGATTATGTAAATTGACGTGGCACAATATCATTATATCACTGAGATAGGGATGAGTAAGAATTTCACTTTTTTATATAAGAACTTAGTCAAATTTGAAAATGACTTCTTATACAGAATGGATAGATTTTTTAAAAAAAATGTGGAAGAAAGATAAACTGGCAAATTTATCCATCTCCATACTGATGAACATTATTTCCAAATGCAACCATTAATGTTTCTTAAACATGCACTTACCAGTTCAGCTCTGAATATAGGTTGTGTGGTTCACCATTTCAACTAAATGGGATGGGTAAGTGCAAAGATAGAAACAAAACTATCCACCCCTCTGATACTTTATTTGTTTATGCTACACTGCTAAAGAATTTCATTTGGTCCGCTTTTTAAGTGAAGTGACCAAATTTTCACATCCTGGACTGACATCAGGATCAAAACACAATTAACCTTTAGATACTTCATTTCCCCCCCAAATTTTGCAATGCACTGATAGCCTCAAAAATGTATACAAAAATGTGTATATTATAGGAAGATACATATAATATGCAAAAAAGGGGTACATGTTAGGGAAAGTTGTATACAAATATACAGTATATATACTGGGGAAAGATGTGTACATAATATGGGGAAGTTGCATACAAAAATACATTTATTTTTTGTTAGATTTTTTTTTTTTTAAAAAAAAAAGATTCATGGAATGATTCAGAAACTGGGTGAAGTGGATAATAATAGGATACATGTGGAACTGACACAGACCAGATATGGATGTCCCTAGCCACAGCTCTAAGGGCACAATCCTATGCATGTTTAGACAGAAAAAAGTGCTACCATTCCCAGCATGCCACAGCCAGCAGCAGCAGGTCTTCTTTTTTCTGCCTAAACATGCTTAGGATTGTACCCTCAAAGCAGTGGGCAGGGGTGTCCAAGTCTGGTCCATGTCAGTTTCATCCGTATTCAGTTGTAAGACGATATCTTATGTCAATCATGTTCTGATACTAGAAATAGAGATAGCCATGAAAAAAACCTTAAAGCAGTGGAATGCAGTGATGCAATGTGGGGGAGAGGAAAGATTTTGCTCCCATTCTGTCTCTGCATATTTTGTTTAGCTTAAAATTCAAGCTGCCATCCCCACTTTATAGTCGTACTGGCAAGTGGATGTTTAGTAAATGCCTGCACATCCACTTTGATCCTTAGTTCAAAGGTGGGCGGTGGGATTGACAGCAGATTCTGGTTGAGATATCTCATCTAAGTCCCAACCCCAATAGTTTTTCAAAAGTTGCTCTCATTGTGTTCTAGGGTTTCAGCCACTAAAATAGCTATCTAGCTATTTGAAATTGAAACATAGTCTGCCTGCATAAATTAATACACACTTAAACCTACTTGAACGGAATGAAAATCATTAGGACAGATTAAGTAGCCAGGGAAAAAAAAGTTAGAAAACTGAAAAGAAAAGTAATGTCTTTGGGAAACAATTAAATTGCTAATCATGACACATTATCCCTTAATGACTCCACCATTTCAGGTTTGGTAGATGTGATTATGCAGAGCAGCCTCACTACCTTGGTTATAAAAAGCCAATTGCCGTCTTAGTTTTATAAGCTTAATTTAGTCCATGGGCTAATGGAACCCTAAAAGCAGGAGTACTGGCCAGTAAAACATGTGACTCCAGTCTTTTAAAAATCTTTGGTTTAATTCATATGGCTTCATACATTCCCCACTGCTTTATCTCTGGCTCCGAGGAAGGCAGCAGCACAAGAAACTTGTTGATCACATTGGTTGGCGTAATGCTCCCTTCTTAGGAATCTACTATCCCTTGTGATATGTTATGCTGGAAAGCTGGGTTCTACTTCTTTAACCCTGATGTCTTTTCTCTTTGTCCTTTAGATTGTTAATGAATTCCTTGCTTGGAGGACCAACCTACACATGATGCTCAATGCATCACTATGGAGCATGTCTTTTGTTTCCTTTTTATTTAATTTCAGGGGGGACATCTACACGCGCTTTACCCTAGGGTAGTTTTGGAGTGGCAGCAAGTGAGTTACATGACATAGCTGCTACTCTGAAGGGATCCAGGGGCAAAGCCCCAAAGCTCCGCTCTAAAAAAGTTGGGGACTTACCCTGGCTTTTTTTAGCTCAGAGCCAGGCTCCGCAACTCTGTGAAGGCTTTTTAAGAAAAAAAATACTAGAGGGGGAAGGGGGCGGATTGGGGGGGGGAGGAACGGGACAGCCAGAGCGAGCTCAGAGGTAGGAGAGCCAGCTGCCCTGTTCCTCCCCCCTCCCTGGTGCTCCCGGAAGTGGCAGCTGGGGAGGGAGGAATGGGGCAGCGTGGAGTCAGCTGCCGCTGCCAGGAGCACCTGGGAGGGGGGGGGAACAGGGCAGCCAGCTCTCCTACCTCTGAGCTCGCTCTGGCTGCCCTGTCCCTCTCCCCTGTCCCCGTTTTTTAAAATAATTTTTAATCGTTAGATGCAAAGGATCGTATCTCCCCTCCTACCTCCCAGTTAGCTACAAATGTGACCCTTCGCATTTACAGCTAAACAAACAAAAACACTTTTCCCATTAATAAACACCCCATTTACCAGAGAGGAGGGGCACAGATGCTCCTGGATGCCTTGGGTGGGCAGGCGCAGCAGCCCGTGTAAACCTGCAACTGCGCTCCTTCCCATATAGACACTGGGAAGGAGCGTCAATGCAGCTGCGCCCCGGCTCACTCCACCGGGCGCAGCAATGCCACTGTTGTATAGATGAGGGCAGGGAGAGGTTTTCATCATGATCACAGCACATGGAGAAGAAAGGTTTAACCCTCCCTCTTTGGCTCTTTGTACCAGTTGCTTTACAATGAGAAAAAAGCAGCAGCAGCTGCAGCCAACCAAAGTAAAACAGACATTATGACAAACAAATGAAAGCAGATTAACATCTAAAATATGAAAATCTTTCACGAGCACACCTGGACAGCAATGCCTTTCATGCTTGCAAAATACCAGCATGTGTGAACTGAGCTGATTCCAGCAACTAGGGGCTAGTGCAAACGTAGGTTGCAAGGTAGGTCCCTTTCATCCGAACATCCAGAACACTTGGGACGCTCAGCACAGCTTTCTCCCTAAATTTTAAAGGCTTGGTGAACCCATGGAAAAAAAGCGGTTGCAAAATACTCCCCTCCAATTCACAACCCCATTCAAAGGGAGGAAATTGAGGGAGGACATTTCCAGGGCTGTTGTTAAGGGCATGGTCAGGCACCTGCCAAGGCTCACACCACAACAGGGGCTCATTGAGAAGAGTCCACTGGAATTGCTTCTCTTCTTCACCATTGCAACCTGCTTGTTCATGTGAGTCTTGCTCTGGCCCAGACAGTTGTGCTGGTGAGAAGGAGGAGCAGGAGATGCCGCTGCCTGGTTGTCATGGCCTCTAAGCCTATCAAGCAAGTGGGAGCAATACTGAAAACGAGGATGAGGAGTAATAAAAGCTAATGAAAACGGTGGTGATGAGGTAGATGGAGCGTCTTGCTCAAGGGCCCTCAACAACCTGGATGTGGCATTGGACATTTCACTATATTGAGGAAATGGACAGCCAAAACGTACAAATAATTTCAAGGATGACAGAAGGCTGAACTCCAGAAAAACAAAACAAGATGCATTGTGGTGAGGCAGCTCCTTCTGATTCTTCCTCCCTTCCTTGTGCATGGATCTGTGAAGAAACAATGTCCTAGCTACCCCAGCCATCTGACCACTTGGTGTATATGGTGGGGTGAGAAATTCATTTTTGTTCATTTGATACACTTTGCACCTCCTGGAACCAAATGCAGGCCCAAACCCAGTCTGCCATTGTGAAATCTGTGTGTTTCCGGACTTACAGTACGATTCGTACAGCAAGAAAAATGTGTAGGGAAAATGCACACAAATATGGGGAGGGACATGCATACATTTCAAAAATGCATGTAACTGGGGAAAATGTTCACAGAACTCATGCATTTTCATGTGCACAAACAAAGATTACAATCACAGGGTGACCATATGGAAAGGAGAACAGGGCTCCTGTATCTTCAACGGTTGTAGAAAAAAGGGAATTTTAGCAGGTATCATTTGTATGCATACAGCACCTAGGAAATTCCCTCTTCATCACAATAGTTCAAGCTGCAGGAGCCCTGCTCTCTTTTGTATCTGGTCACTCTAGTATATCTAGTAGAATCTACCTATGCCAGGCCTCTGCTATGACCAGCATCATCCTTTCTCCTAAATTTATCCATCAATCACAGATTACAAGGTCATTCTCAGTGGTCAGACTGGGCAGATTAGTACCAAAGTCCCTGAGTTTATATGCCAAATGTTCGGAAGTCTCATCAATAAAAGGATGCCCTACTATTGAGAGCAGCTCAGTGTGTTGGCTCCTGGTTTTCTGCCCTGGTGCTTGTGTGGCCACAAAGACTTTCCTCCAATGACTTTTGAATGTGTCTGCTTGTTTGGCTCCCCCCTGATTTACCAGCTTTAACTTATAGTGTAAGCATAATTTGTACACCTTACTAGTGCAATATATTCTAACAGGCTAATCATAAGATATTTGTAGTCTACACAAACTTTGCTTGCCCATCCATGGCAGACATTTAATAAAGCCAGTTCATCTGGAAAGGAAGTTAAATTAAATAATCCAAAATGAATGTGATTCATATTCAGAGAAGGGAGAAAAGTGGAATTTGCAGGCAGCAAAAGAAGATTAGACAAAAACAAAACAAAAAGGGCGGTTTATCATTCGTGTCACCTTTTATGGTTCATTTTTACCTTCTGCACCTCACCCAACTAGACAGATATATAGATAATCTCTTAAAGTTTGAACTCCAATGTTTTTGCTTTCTTTCCTCCCAAAAATAAAACCTTCCCTTACAGGGGATAGAGATGGGGGTGGGATTTTTGAGTTTGCCTACATTTTCTGAAAATCAGTTCAAAGTTCATTTTGGCTTGCTTCATTTTGTTTGCTTGTTTTCAGCCTGTTCTTCATCTGATACATGTGAAAATGCATAATTTTTGGATATTTTTTTTTAAAAATGTCAATTTAAAAATGCACACAAAACGGGTTTTTTTTAACACAATCACAAATTCAGGGATTGGTGAACATTTCTTGAAAAAAGTACTTCTACTCATAGGAATGTGAACGGGATATGTTTGCATGATATGTGAACAGAAACAGAATTCTTGTAAATTCCTAGATGGAGGGAGAACATCTTGCACTCTTCTGTATTCTAGAAATACTAGGACTTTCTGAATGCCAGTCCTTTGTCTTGTTGACTTTTCCTGCTGTCTCCCATTTGCATTTTAGACAGTAGGAAGCAAAGATTCCCTCACAGATAAAAGAACCAATAATGGTAACACATGCATTTGGAGAAGAGGAAAGGCTAAAGAGAAATTGTCAAGTGTTGCAAATCACAACCAACCACCCCTAGAAAGAGGTTAAGGGATTCTTTCCCCTATTCTGAGGCCTTAGCCAGACCTAAGGTTTATCCCAGGACAATCCCGGGATAAACTTTAGGTCTAGCTAACACCTGAGTCATAGAAAAAGTCAGGGAACTACTCCATTCATTCATTCATTCATTCATTCATTCATTCATTCATTCATTCATTCCTTGCATTTTTATACTGACCAATAGATGAAGCTCTCTTTTAAAATGTCACCAATATTAGAGGCTAGTAGTGATCTGCATTCCTCTCTCTCTCTCTCTCTCTCTCTCTCTCTCTCTCTCTCTCACACACACACACACACACACACACACACACACCTGGACCATGTGATGTTGATACTAGTTGACATATACTTTAGGAAAAAGCGACAAAACCCCAAAACAGGCCAATAACAACAGAGCATGTCTAGTTACCCAGAATGCTGAGTATGTGTGAGGGGTGGGGCAGAAAATCATGGGGTAGCAGGAGTGGAATAATAAAACACAACATAATGGGCTAAAATTTTAAACGGGAGCATCCACACTACAACTGTCTGTTGTCAGTTTCCACCTGTGGACAACCTCTAACAGAAGTGGTTTGACTAAAGTTTTGTGTGGTCCACTTAGTGCTTATGGAAGTTGTGGGGAGGGGGAGGAGACTGTCTTTTATGGGGAATCCATCATTGCATCACAGCTCTCTGAAGTCCCACCCAGTTGTTCCCTCCTAGTTTGCATTGGGGCAATTTAGGCCAATTTATTGAGGATAGTGAGAAATATCCTGTTGTGCCCATGCAACTGTGGGACCCACTTAGTACAATGCAGAGCTAGTGGTTCTCAAAACAACCAGAAATGAGGTGAAAAACTCATTTCTGGAATGAGGCAGGCCAACAGAACTCACAGAAGAGAGCTCCACTGACATCTCCTAATCCAGAAACATACATTTCTGTTCATTTCCAGGGGTACTTAAGGAAACACTTACTCCCCATTGAAGTACATGGGGTTCTTGTGGTGGATGTGAATGAACAGGAGCACAGAGACAGTATTGGATACTGTCCAAAGTTGTCAGTATAAATGTTTCTTGCTCATAGACTATTTGTATGCCAGGGATTCATTTTTAGCCCAGGGGTGGGGAACCAATGGTCATCCGCATCCCACCATGCCTAACCATTAGCCATGCTGGATGAGGCTGATGGAAATTGGAGTCCAACATCATGGCATTCTCTGTTCTAGCCTCACTTTCTCCTTGACATTGTATGTTTATCCAACAAGTGTTTCTGATTGTTTGTTTTAAATCCAAGGTAGCATTCAAAGATCTGATCTCCCACCTGCACTCTAAAATATTATAGCCATTCAAAGTTAAGGTGTATGGATGTTCTGATTTTGTGTGTTGGTTCTCACATTCCTGTTCATTTCAGATGATTTTATTCTCTACGACCGTAGGATCTTTCTATTTTGCCACAGCAAGCTCAAACGAATTGCAATCAGAACTCTGTTCATTTCTGTTAATATACTCTGTTCAGCTGAAGAAGGAAAGACTATAGCTTGCTCATATCTAGTCAAGAGGGCAGGGCTCCTGCAGCTTTAACTGTTGAGACAATGAAGGAATTTCATCAGGTGCTACATGCATACAAATGACACTTGCTGAAATTCCCTCTTCTATACAACTGTTAAATATACAGGAGCCCTGTCCTCTTTTGCATATGGTCACCCTACCTGGGAGGGGAGGATGATATCTGAGCCTGAGCCTCCTGTTCAATAAGTTCCTGGGAGGATTCCTCCTTGACTCCTGGAGAGTCTTGGAGAATTTCCTCCCTGGTTTTCTGTCTTGGGTGGTGTACTTCTCCTTCTTCTTCAGCCTCTGAGTCTAATTCAGGCTCCAAAACACAGTCCCCCATATAAGGGAGAATGATCCTGATCCTGACAGATATGAATTTGCCAACATTTGCAAATTTCTTCTTATTCCGAAGAAAATAACTTGAGACTTAATTAAAATGCAGGTGAAACCAGAACAGACCGACCCACCCATCCCTAGTATTTTTTTTTTAAAAAAAACCCACTGTCTGAATATTTTAATATGGGAAATAGAAAAAAAGGCCTGCTAAAAGCAAGGAACACAGCAGCATCAGTACTATGAGCCTAATTATGAGAGAAATGCCCAGCAAAGTGTTATCAGTCTATAGCTTCAGGGCTGTACCTGGATTAGTGACTGGGCTCCTGGGTGTTCACACTACCAATATGTTTCTCACAGGCTAGGAGGCATTGAGTAATTTTCAAGCTTTGTGACTCAAGGTAACCAAAGTAGATCCCCTCAATACATTTTTCCCTTTTGTTAAATTTACTTCTAAAAGAATGAATGATCTAACCTTGAATGACTGTCATCTTCTGAACTGCTTTAAGCAATAAAGAGGCATAGAAACGGTTACTTTTAATAGTTCCTTGGATCAAAGTGATGCGCTCACTTTAAAAAAAAAAAAAACCACACCAAACTCTTATCTCCTACAATCTGTTTGATTTTAGGTTTCTTCTCATAGAAATAGTATTTTTGGAATTACGCTAGCTGCATGATTAAACCGCTAACATAAGAGAGAAGTGCTATTTCCATTAAAATTATAGCGCCTCCCACCATGTTGTGGTGTTAATATATTACAAAGGAGGTGCATGCTGTAACCATAATCAGTACTATTTTCTCCAAGGCATAAGGATTGCATCCAACTGTGTCTTTCTGCCAATGGTATGGACACCATTGGAAGAATGGATTGCCTTCCATGTGTTCCCCAAATCTGCTTCGGGTACAGCTGGGGCACAAATTAGTAACTGAGATCAACATATGTTCTTAGCTGTATTTGAATGTAATAATAAATGATAATACGCTAATGTGATCTAAGTAGATTTTAGCCTGTGGCCCTCCAAATGTTATTTCGATTACAATTCCCATCATTTCTGACCATTGGCCACCATAGCTGTTGATGGTACGAGATGGAGGGACATAGTTTCCCCACTCCTGCTGTATAATATTCTGTAATAAAAAAGTGAGTAGTTCCAAACCATGTACAATGGGGGAACCCAACCAAAGTTCTGATTTGACAAACAGTTGCACATTTTAGGTTTACAAAGACATCAGTTAGCACTTGCACAACACGAAAAGGCAGAGGAGCTCTGCCAGTAGAGCCATTTCTTCTGCTAATGTTGGATGTAGGCCACTGTGTTCTATTTCTGATACCAATGTGGTAAATAACATAAACTCCTATCAATGCAGTAATAAAATAAACTACTGCTGAAACATTCTGCACACATAATCCATCAAAAGTCAGTTACGACTATGCATACATACCTGGTGGTAAGTCCCATGGAATTTAATGAAACTTGCACGCAAATCTATATGGCTATATCATCAGTTACCTGCCTTTTGTTATCTATAATAAGTTTGTCTTAGCTTTTAATTGTTGTAAACTGTTTGGCAGACATTGTGGTCTGAATAGGAGAGTATAAATATACTGTATAATAAATCAAAATGTCCATGGGACTGGGCTGTATAGAAAGCATTGGGCTTAAATTTAGGGGTGTGCACGGACCCCCCCCCCCGCTCTGCCCCGGAGGCCGATCCGAAAATTTCGGATCGGCCCGCTCCGCGCCACTCCGCCCATACTCCACTCCTCTTCGCCACGGAGCTCCGGCTCCGAATCGGAGCTCCGCAGTGGAGGGGAGTGGTGCCAGGTAAGGCCGGGAGAGGAGGGCGGGAGGTTTACCGGGCCCTGCTGCCATCGCCGCCCGTGCGGTGATGGCGGCAGAGCCCGGTAAGGGACCAAGGGGGAGGGGGGGCCTTACCTGCCTCCGTCCACGGTCCATCGGCGTCTTCAATTGAGCCCGCGGTTGAACCGTGGGTAAGGGAGAGGAGGGCAGGGGGGTTACCGGGCCCTGCTGCTGTCGCCGCATGGGCAACAGCAGCAGTGGCAGGGCCCGGTAAACCCCACTTACCTTTCTGGCGGAGCTCCGGATCGAGGCGAAGGATCCACCTTCACCTCGATCCTCTTCGCCACGCTCCACCGGCCCCCCAATCCTCTTTGCCTCCGCCTTAAGGGCAAGCGAAGCCCCCCGCTTCGCTTCTAATTCGCCAGTCCGATTAGAAGCGGAGCACATCCCTACTTAAATTACTTCCAACCTAGTTCAATGCCATTGCTTTCAGAGAAATTTATTTGTGAGTCACTGTTGCTAGACTACCCACAATTGACATTCCCAATTCCAGTTGCCAAGTCACACTATTTCAAAAACAGCTTAAATTCTTAAAAGAGAGAGAGAAGTAATAGATATTTCATTTGTTTCTGACACCTGTTTCCCCTTAGGCTGGAAATTTGCTGCACCACTGGATTGTTTTCTCTGCTTTCACATTGGAGCTAATGAGTACATCTGTGTGTTTCAATCCACTGTGCATCTTTGATGACTTCTACATTTCCTCAGATTTCTTTTATTTTAACTTGAAATATACCTCTAAGAGCAATTTGAGAGTGTTCAGACATGTTCTACTCATGTAGAAAACTTAACATATGTCCTTCCCATAGTGCACTGTATGATTAACATATATTTATTTATTAGTTACATTTATTTACCACCCCATAGCCAAAGCTCTCTGGGCAGTTTAGAAAGATTAAAAAGACTGAACATTAAAACTCAATATATAAAATTTAAAAAAACATAAAAACAGTTAACATTTAAAACAATTTTTAAACACTCAGTCAGGCCAAAGCTCATTTTGGAGTCAGTTAAAACTCAACATATGCTGTTAAATGCCTGAGAGAAAGGGAAAGTCTTAACCTGGCGCCAAAAAGATAACAATGTTGGCACCAGGTGGGCCTCATCGGGGAGATCATTCCATAATTGGGGGTCCACCACAGAAAAGGCTCTCTCCCTTGTTGCTGTCCTCTGAGCTTCCCTCAGAGTAGGCATGCAGAGGAAGACCTTATATGTTGAGCGTAGTGTACAGGTAGGTTCATGTCAGGAGAGGCTTTCTGTCAGGTATTGTGGTCCAAACTGTGTAAGACATTATAGGTTAAAACCAGCACCTAGAATCAGGCTTGGAAATGTACAGGCAGCCAATGCAAGCAGGCCAGAGTCAGACTTATATGTTCGAACCTTCTGGTCCCTGTTACAAATCTGGCTGCCACATTTTGCCCAAGCTGCAGCTTCTGAACCATCTTCAAAGGCAGCCCCATGTAGAATGCATTGCAGTAATCTAACTTGGAGGTTACCAGAGCATAGACAACTGAAGCCATGTTGTCCTTGTCTAGATAGGGGTATAGATTGGCCACCAACTGAAGTTGGTAGAAGGCACTCGATGCTACCGAGGCCACCTGGGCCTCAAGTGTCAGAGATGGTTCTTGGAGAACCCCCAAGCTATGAACCTGCTCCTTCAGGGGGAGTGCAACCCCATCCAGAACAGGTTGAGCACCTTCCATCCAGTCAGAAGAACCACCCACTAACAGCATCTCAGTCTTGTCTGGATTGAGTTTCAGTTTATTAGCTCTCATTCAGTCCATTGTTGCAGCCAAGCACTGGTTCAGCGCATCCACAGCCTCACCTGATGAAGAGGAAAAGGAGAACTGTGTGTCATCAGCGTTCTAATGACAATGCATTCCAAAACTCTAGATGACCGCATCTAATGGTTTCCTGTAAATATTAAACAGCATGGGGGACAAGACTGACCCCTGTGGAACCCCATACTGGATAATCCACGGGGCCGAGCAATGTTCCCCAAGCACCACCTTCTGGACCCAACCTGCGAAGTAGGAGAGGAACCACTGCAATGCAATGCCTCCCAGTCCCAACTCAGACAGTCGTCCCAGAAGGATACCATGGTCGATGGTATCGAAAGCTGCTGAGAGATCAAGGGGAATCAACAGAGTCATACTCCCCCTGTCTTTCTCCCGACATAGGTCATCATACAGGGCGACCAAGGCTGTTTCCGTACCAAAACCAGGTCTGAAACTTCCCACAATGTATTGTATGCTTGATGTATATGCTTCCCACAATGCATTGTATGATTAACATATATCTTTCCCACAGGTGCACATTAAAGGGGGAGGCTTTTCTGGTAACCTGCTTCTTGTTACCACATACTAAAATGCAGCCATGCATCTAGTTTCTGGACAGATCTTACTAGAAAACACTTCTTTCGATGTGTATCAATATGCATGGCATGTCTGTAAACAAATGAAGAACTGGTGGTTGTGAAGATGAATTAAAATATAGTGTATATTATGCTCAAGAAATAGACTCTCTCCACTCATATGTCTTCTCCTATTGTAGGTGGAAGAAACCTACTTGAAATAGAAAAGGAAAAATTATTTCCTGTGTTGTTGTTATTTTTTAAAAAATTGTGATTGTGAAAAACATACGAACATGAAGTAATCAATGCTTCACAAATCATTTCATAACTATTCCTCATGTTTATTGGCTGCTTGGTTTTTTTAAAAGATCCATTTGTTACTTCTAGTATTTACCACCCACACATCTAGCGTTATGGCAAAATTCAGATTAACGTAGGCTCTCCACTATTTTTCATGTGACTTGACAGGTTTGTCTTATTCTTTTGCTGCAGTACAACATAATGACAATATCTTTAAAGCTTTTCAAAATATCCACACAGTCATATGCATTTAAACAGTGATTTGAAATATGTTCTAAAGAAAGATGTATCCACCCCCCATTACTGTTGTTAAAACTCAAGGTCTTTTATTTTGATTTTCAAAGAAACTTTTACTATTACTTATTATTTATTGCATTTGTATACTGCCCCATAGCTGAAGCTCTCTGGGCAGTTCACATAAGGTAAAAACACTTAAAAACAATATGCAAAACTTAAATACCACAAAAACATGCAAAATGCACATGCATTTAAATCCACTTTAACAACTTTACAAACGATGAGCCCAAAAACAGACCCAGGCTCATTACATGTTGCTAAATGCCTGGGAGAAGAGAAAAGTCTGGTTGATTAGAATGGCAACATACGTACACTGAATATAATTTGACAGGGCTGTCCTCTAGGAGAGAAACCAGTGGGACTACTCTTGAGTCAGTGTTTTGAAAATGCCAATTGATAGCTTTGTTTAATCCATATCCTGCAAAGGATAGTCTTATTAGCAACTGTTTAATGGTAAAACAACATATGTTTTGCCACTAGGGTAAAATTGCCATTTTTCCCAGTTCTTCAGGGAGCTGCTAGTGGAGTCCTTTCCACCTGTTACTGAATAATACAAGTGTGTGTGTGTGTGTGTGTGTGTGTGAGAGAGAGAGAGAGAGAGAGAGAGATTGGCTTTAAGAGTTTAGGTAAATGATGGGGTTCTTGGTTTTGTTTTAGAAAGTATAAAACATAGTGAATTAATCTTCTAAAACTTTGCTGCCAGTGGAGGCTGGTGGCTTTGATTTTGGTCAGGCGGTGAATACAATCTGAGTTTCAGTCAGAACCAGCTGGAATTCCAAAGGAACTATCCAAGGTGCTGAACTTATTTTGGGCATAAGGTTAAGCACTTTTATACTTCTGACTGGTTCTGGCTGAAACTCAGAATGGGTTTGCAGTGCCAACAAACTTGGAGCCACCAGCCTTCACTGTTCAATATGCTTACCTAAAAACCTAATAATGAGTCTTGGCATTCAGGGGCCTAACCTAGTGTCTCTCCTGTATGTGCCATTGGGTTTAGTCAGTGCTGTGCCAAATCCCCTCCTGGACTTCCTCAACTTCTTCGCTTCCCTGCGAATGAGGCACATTTTTTCCCCTTCTCCCTTCACTAACCTCAGCCATCTCATTACAGTAAGACAAGGCCTTAAGCACTGCACATTGAGAATTTCCTTCAAAATTAACACCCCTTCTCTCAATTTTCAGATGTGATTTCTTTTTGTCCCTTCTCCACAATGAATGGTCAAAAATAAATAGATTGAAAAATTAAGAACAGCACTAGGTGTAGCTCCTCACACATGGCAGGGCTGCAAATGGGGAAGAAAAATTGGTCAGTGAGGGGATGCAATTTGGGTGGTGGATAATGCAATTGTTTGTTTTCAATTTCACTTTTTTTAAAAAAAAACACGTTTTTTTGAAATTTCTCACTTTTAAATTTCAAGTTTTAGATTGTTGTTTTTTTAAAAAAAATGAAGTCAGATGTTTAATTTCTGCAAAATATAGTTTAGAATTGGTCAGCACTAGAGGATGAGGTAAATGCAGATATATGGGGATCCATCTATATCTCCACTGTAGTGAGAACAAAAATGGTTTCTCATAATTTTTCCAATGGATAATATTTGCAGTAGGCATTGAATAAAAGAATAAATCCTCATTCAATGTTCTGCAAACCCTTTGGATATCACTACCTTCAGAGACACTGCTAGCTACAGACTACAGGGCAGAAGTCTGGGGCCTCCACCACTGCCCTTTCCATCTGCTATGTTGATCACCTTCATGGACTGGATTCAGATCCACCAGCCACCAGCCTGCTACTGTGAGACTGGTAACTCTGTAGTGGCACTACAGCTCTGTGCATGCTTCCCCACCCGCACCCCACCCTTGCCACCTGAAGGTAGCGTGGTCTTCCCTGCACTACCACTGCTAACCCTGGCCACCCAGAGCAGCATGCTGATTGTGTGAAGCTGCATCATCATCTCATACGTGTGGAGGAGGTGAAGCCATGGAACTAGAAGTTCATTGCATCCTGGTCCTCCTCTTGAACTTGCATGTGCTCAGTCCATCACCTGCTGAAGTACCCAGGTTACAAGCAGCCCATCCACCTCCTCAACTCACATAACTAGGGTAGAGGCCATCCAAACAGAGAGAATCCAGTTAAGCCAGTCAGATCCACCAGCAAGGCTGCCCAAAAGCCACAGCACATAGCCCAGTTGCAATGCTGACTGCTAGCCAAATAGCTGCCCCTGCTTTTTGGTGGTATCTTCTTCTTCTTCTTCTTCTTCTTCTTCTTCTTCTTCTTCTTCTTCTTCTTCTTCTTCTTCTTCTTCTTCTTCTTCTTCTTCTTCTCCTCCTCCTCCTCCTCCTCCTCCTCCTCCTCCTCCTCCTCCTCCTCCTCCTCCTCCTCCATTCTAACTTGTATATTAGGGCTGTGCAGCACCTCGGGCCAAGGTCCTGAATCCAAGCCAAGGTGGGCTGATTTGGCCCACCTTGGCTCGGTTTTGAGGTGGTTCGGGCAAAGCCCAAAGTGCCCCAAAGCCAATTGGCTCTGAGGCTTCAGGGTGCCTTGATGCTTCAGAGCTGCCCTCAGCGGTCGCTTACCTTCTGCCTCTGCCATCGCGCGCCACTGCCTCCATCCTTGTATCTGGTGGCTTCTGCTGCCTCCAATGCATATGACTGGAAGTAGGCCGTGTGATTTTAAGATATTGCGGGGGCTCTGCTGTTTAGTACCTCTGTGGCCACAATCTATGGTACTAATCAGTAGAACCCCTGTGATATCTTAAAATCACACGGCCTACTTCCGGTCATATGCGTTGGAGGCAGCAGAAGCCACCAGATACAAGGATGGAGGCAGCAGACAGTGGACGGCGGCAACAGGTAAGTGGGGAAAGGGAGCCTTTTCTGGGTGTCAGCTGCACAGCTGGCACCCAGAAAAGTCTGAGTCACCTCAGAGGGCCTGAATCTCACTTCGACTTTGGCACCGAGGTGGGTCGGGCAACCCCTGAGCTGAATCGGGGCTGCTTCAGGGGCTCCAAACCAGCTTCCAAGGTGGATCAGGGGGTGGGTGCACAGCCCTATTGTATAAATATGAAGCATTCATTATATGATATGCAACAGCAGCAGCGTACACACACCTATTTGTCAGAAGAATAAATTTGATAGAAGAGAGATTGGGAAATTTCATACTTCCTGGAATATTGCTGCAATATTATGTGTATGAACTCAGTTTCTCATGCATGCAGTACTAGCTAATTATTTTGTCAAAAATTAATTGCTAGAATAAGTTCATAACTGCAACATAACCCCTTGATTAGAGTAACTGATAATCTAGAGTTGGGATCTACACTACTGCTTTTAAAGCTCTTTAAAGCACTTTGAAAATGTTTTGAAAACTGTATATGCAGTGTGTCCTGGGCCCCAACAGTTGTCAAAACTGTTATAAAGTGCTTTAAAGCACTTTAAAGCAGTAGTGTAGATCCCCCCAAAGTAACAACATCCAGTTGTAAGTACCTCTCAGCTAAATAGCCCTTTCTATTTTCTGCCTTTTTTATTTTTGTTCCAAAGTATATTCTTGAGTAGTTTTGTAGAGAAGACAGAAATCAAGGACCCAAAAAGCTACTGCAGCATAGTGTCTGGGGCTACAATAGATTTAACTTGTATCTCAGTAGACATGCACACAATTGCACTGTAAGAGACTGAGGTAAATTTATCGGGACACTTCTAGTTCAAATCGCACCTCCGCCATGAGCTCACTAGGGGGACTTACGTAGGCGACTCAGCCTTTGTCTCTCCCCCCCCCCCCCCCATCTTGATCAGTTTCGGAATCTCCTCATCTAGATCCTTTTTCCAAATGGATGGGATTAGGTTCTCAGCACATTAAAATGGATAGGCTTCCTCCCACAGTTACAGCTCTTAAAGATGTGAGGTGTTTAATGTCACGTCAATTACATTTTGAACCATTGATACTATGGGGCAACCCAGATTTAAAAATAGGTAAGTAAATGTTTTTGTGGCTGATTTTGACAGATAAATAGATTCCCCCCTCCCCTTGCATCAACTGGTGGGTGATGATTATGCATTTTTTGTCATTCTCAGCCTTGTGTGCCGAATACAACTTTCCTGCTATGACTGAACAGCAATACTTGCAATTGCAACATTTGTTGGAATTTAGGTTTGTTCTTATCATTTTCATAGCTTCAGAGCCTCCTTCGCTATTGGAAGTATTTATTAAGTCCGGTCAGTTATATCAACCCACGATTCATGTTTATAAATACTTATTATCGGTGAATGAATATGATATACAAGGTCTTAATCAAGAATGGAACAGGAAACTTTAGCATCTGTAACTGGAGCATTTATGGATCCCAGGTAATGCGTTATTCAGCAAAAACTCTTGTTCCATGTATATTGGACATCACAATGTCTCTTTAATAAGGGTTTGTTTAAATTGGCTAATTCTTGGAGGTGTAAAACAGCTAGTGTGTCTTAGCTGTGTTATACCTCCAGCAATTAGAGGTGTAAGTCAGTTGCCTCTTTTTGGGAGAAGATTGTTACAGATAAACTTTCTATTGGAACATGCTTTAATGTTTACTGATGTACATGTCCTTTTAAATTATTTACTTGCTTCCTGGAATTTAACTCATGGTCAGCACAAATGATTCTCTGTGTCCTTCTGACAGATAAAAGACTAATATTACAACATTGGAAGGATAAACACTAAACTCCTATAATGCAATGGATTGAAGACCTTACAATGCTTTCAACGGTTGAGCAGGTGATGTATAGGAGGTGCCACCTGCTAACGCATACTTATTGGGATATTTGGTTTGCTTTTGTTGAAGTTTATGTATAATTCTTAGAAAGCCATATTTTCACATATATTTCATGTATATATTATGTACACATTTCACATGCATGCATTGAAATTGATATATTCAGATTTATGTAGCTACATTTCCCCCTCTTTTTTGTTTTGCTTTGTATTGTTGAAATGTTATAATAAAATTAATTTAAAATGCACATGAATTAATGTAACATTTATACAGAGCATTCAAGACAGCTGGGAATTACTCTCACCATGTTCCGTTCAGAACTCTGTTTGTAGCTCTGTGTCAAGTTCCCCCGGAGAAACTAGCAACAGGGAATTGAGTGGCTGGCACTAGTTTCAACTTCAAGCCTTCTGTATTCCACCAGTTCCTGCCACAGTTTTGAAAAAGGGGTCACAGTATCAATGGAGTCTAGGCACAGTCCTTACATTCAGCTTCATCTGTGACCCCTTGATTGAAGTAGTATTTGATTCACTGGTACATCTATCTATCTATCTATCTATCTATCTATCTATCTATCTATCTCCATCTTATTTAAAATGCAAAGCTGGCTTCACATAAAATAATCCATGTGACTCCTACTGTAATGCTGGGTCAGGCTTAACACTAAATCAGAGGATGGCCAGATCTACACCAAGCAGGCTATAACACCTTGAAAGCAGTTTGAAAATGGTATATGGAGTGTGTCCTGGGCCCTTACAGTTGTCAGGGCACTTCAATACCATTATAAAGCAGTAGCGTAGATCCTGCTGGTGTTCAGCCTGCAGCATCAAGGCCACATGCGGCCCCCAAGATCTTAATTGCATCTGCCAAGGGTGCCCTGGCCCCCATTCTGCTGCCTCCTAATTCCTTCCCCCAGTGATCCTGATATAGATTGCTTTTCCTCCTTGTCATCAGCAATGCAGAGTGATCTGTTTCATGATCACTGAGGGAGAGGGTGGAGAGGAGCGTCTCCACTCCCTTCCAGCAATCTTCATACAGATCGCACTTACCCCATTGCTGCTGGCAGTAAGGAAAGAGTGATCCCTTTCAGGATAGCTGTCATGTGTGTGCCCCCTGAACCACCATCACATGCAGCTCTTAGAGTGAAAAACGGTTGTGCCTCTCTCCTAAATGAACTAAGTGCTTTCTATCAAACTGGGGAATGCATCTAGCATAAACCATAAACAATGTGTAATGGCATGTGCAAATCCATTTTTTCCCTTAATATCCTACAAACTGTTAGTTTAACTATATGGTACTGCAATGCTTCTAGATTACAAATGCCTCTCACATTTGGACAGTGTATGGCTAATTTGATTTATTTTGTAGATTTATATCATGCTTTTGATTACTTAAAGCAACTCACAACATTGGTTAACATACAAATGGAAGCACCAAGAGCCACACGGTTAAACCAAAACAAAACCAACCAGTTTACTAATGCAAGTGCCTGATGTTCTTTCTTATAGGGAACTTGATGATGGATGAGCCAGTGGCAGGAGAGGAGACAGTCCATCTGTAACAGAAGCAGGTGCCTGGTGTTGACTATGGCTGCCATCCTCTCTTCCTTACCAAAGGGCCGATAGTGTTAGAGGACCCTATAAATGATGCTTGCTGTAATGAATATGCATAAAATTGAGCTCTGATCTCCAAAGAAAATGTATCTGTTGCCCTCTCAGATTGGTTTTAGGGATCACCACAAACTGTCAGATACTGTTGCCTTCCATACTTTTAAGTGACCAAAGAATTATTCATGCACTTTACCATTTCTTCATTTGCTAAGTGCCACAAGGAAGGAAAGATAAGGTAATGGCCGTGTGGTTGTCTGAAAAAGTCTAATTAAGCTTGAGACCCCTGAAATCAACCTTATCTAATAACCTGCTGTGGAGCTTGACTTTCACTATGTTATACAATATAGTGATCCAGGCTATGACATTAGAGACCTGAAGCCAGCCTAATGGTCAATAAATACCATTACTGCTCTGAACTGGAATTTCATTACTTGGGGGCTATATGTCTAAATCCCCAAAGCCTCTAAGAGAATCCAAAGCTTTTGACATTTACAAAGCTGTTTCTAAAGACATAAAGAGAGTGAAAGGTCACCACAGCCAATGGTAGTGAAGGACTGCAGACATGAAAATATTTGTGCTTCTGAAGGTTAAAGGAAAGGCCGTTTTACAGAACAAAGTTCTCAATTTTCCTATGGATGTATATCATCACTTCTTCTTTCCAGATAGTAAAAGGCATGTACATGATCCAGCTGTAGTTGCACATAAGTAGTCACATGCAACAATGGATTATCTAGTCCCTTTACACAGTAGATTTAGGCCTAGTTTGGGGATCGAATCAATCGAGGTCACCATTTATCAAAGAAACACAGGATGTACAACCTTGTTGAATCTTTTCAAACTCTCAACAGCTTATGAGACTATTGACCATGGTGTTCTTCTGGACTAGCTCTATGGGATGAGAGTTTGGTTCCCAGTTATGCTGATTCTGCTCTTATCTGCAGGATTGTGTCCAGAGGACAGCACTGGGTGAGTATAGCTTGGGTCCATTACAGTTGAGCTGTGGCTCCTGCAAGGTGTTATTCTGTTCATGTTGCTATTCAACATCTAATGCTTATGAAGCCATTGGGAAAGGTCATTAGGAGTTTTGAAATAAAGCATCATCACTACACTGATGATACCCAATGCTGCTTTTCTATATCATCAGATTCAGGAGGGCAGGACCTGGACCTGTGTCTGGATGCAGTGGTATGCTGGATGAAGACCAATAAGATGAGGCTGAATCCTGACAAGTTGGAGGCCCTGTGGATAGGTGGCTCCCTTGTCCAGGAGTCAGGGATGTTGGTTATTTTGGATGGTATTGTTCTCCATTTGAAGGAACAGGTGTGCAGCTTGGCAGTGCTCCTACAGCTATCACTGTCAAAGGAGGCACACCAGCTATAGCCATTCTTGGACAGGGATAGCCTGTCCACAGTGATTCATGTACTGGAAACCTCAAGACTAGACTGTTTCAATATGCTTTATGTGGGGCTGCCTTGGAGGCTGGCCCAGAAGCTGCAGCTAATGCAAAATGCCATAACTAGAGTGGGTCAGCCTACCAGGAACATATTGGAACAGATCTGAAGGAGTTGCACTGTCTGTCAATAAGCTACCATGCCAAGTTCAACATGCTTGTGCTAACAAACCCACAACAGATAATTCCTCATGTATAGGGGAAGCCCATGAAATTATCTTCTATTGGTTACTCATTTGGAAATCACAAAAAGCAACAACTTGGAAGAATAATAAGAAAAACTACTTGGAATAGATTTTGCAAATGACATTTAAAGAGCCTTTCTTTAATATATGAAAGTGGTGTAATATGAATTAGGAACTGGCAAGCTTGTGACGTGTTTAGCCTGAATTGACTAAAGAATACAATGTAACCATTTTATTATTTAAAGAATGCTTACTTAAATCCCCAGGAGCTTCATCCTGTGAAAGTACAACTTATTTGTTATACTGATTTTAAAATTTGTAACCTGCATTTAAAAACATTTTATTCATAAAAAGGATTAAACACATGCAGTGCAATGCTGTGCACATCTACTCAGAATAAAGCCCCATTTAGTTCAATTGGATTTACTTCCAGGTAAATGTATATAGGTTGTCGCCTTAATAAGGTATTCAAACTATGTTTTCCTGACATTGCTTCACTTTGATGATGCTCTTTGCGAAATTTCAGAGACTGGTTCATTGCTGCTGACAGCTAATAATGTCAACATTTATTTGGCTGTCACATGTAGTGAGACATTTATTCTTCCCATTCCACATGCTTCACAGTCTAGATTGTTTTATGACATGGTGGGACAGAAATTAACAGTTCCTGTGCTAGACTTTGCACATGGTGATATCCCTTGAGCTACACATGTATTGTTTTTAGGAACAGATTGAACAGATGCTTCTGCTTTCTACAGGAGTGAGATGGACAATATAACATATAAACATTGTTCACTAGAAAAGGTGGGTGTAAACTGGTTGGCAGGTGTGTGAGTGTGTTGAAGCAACAATATCCAAACAAATCTCTGATTTGCTCCCTAATGAAAGGCTTCCTTTCCTCTTAGAACATTTAAAAAGTTGCCTTTTTTAAAAGAGAGAGAGAGAGAGAGAGTATTTGCATTCATTCTGGTAATAGAATATGAAATTAAAGCATGAAGGGATTAATGTTTTAAAGCTTGACTTGCAGTGATAAAGCTAAGGTATTAGAAGAGACAACATAACTGTTACAGGATAGACAAGCTAGAGAAAAGCGGCACATGCCTTAAAGATGAGCGAGCCAGCCTAGAATGGAATTACAAAATGATTAATCAATACAAATGAGAAATTGTACAAGGAAAGAGAGCTTGCTGAGGCTTCTTAAGGGACTCAGCACTGCAGCCGCTTAAAGATAATGAAAGAAGCCCAGCAAAGCCAAAGAAATGCTTTCATTCAGTAGTAAAGTCATTTGTGAACAGTTTAAATTACCCTAATCACCTCCCCTCCAGCCGTCAGTATGCACTGTCTCTTCCGTTATTTTTTTTAAGAGTTTGGGGAGATGAGTTCTGCAAATCTAAGCTGCAAAATAATTATACACACACCGTTTTAGCATTTTAACAATGCAATCCCAAACATTTGTTCTCATTAGAATGCAAATCAACTCATTTAATAATCCCACATGAGAATTCCCCCACACTCAGCTTAAAAAGCGCAATAGTATTCAAAATATTAATAAATGCCAAATATGGAAACTACGGTGCCTTACTAACAGCTCGTGGTAGATTAAAAAAAAATAGACTTACGTTTTTAACATTTGTCCTCCAACCAAATTTTAATTGAAATTTAACAGAGAAAAAGCTTTGAGATGGTCTTTGGGAGAAAAAAAAAGATGAGAAAACCATTTGCTTAATGTATAAATAGTCATGCTTTTCACAGATAGTCACATGACTTGTCATACAAATCAATGCATCACTTTGTCTCAAGTACCGCTTAATTCTGGTAAGCCCATTATTGTTAAAAGTGTTAATGTCTGTTAGAAGTTCAAAGCAATATTCTAAAATGTGTCATATCAAAATCATCTAAAAGGATGTTGTTGTTGTTATTGTTGTTAAGTGGTATATAGAAACGAACATAGGAAACTTGCTTATACTGAGCCCGACCATTTGTCCATCTAGCTTAGTACCCTGTACAGTAACTGGAAATGACTTTCTTGGGTCTTAGATGGGGAGCATTTGCTAGCCCAAACTATGTGGTATTATTGGTCCTTTAGTCAAAATGCTCTTGCGTTGTTTACCATTGCCCCAGAAATTATTGTTTGAAGCATTGCTGGATAACTTAACTTCTTAGCAGCGAACAGTAGCAGTACTCCCCAATATAAAGGCTACACATATCTATCTTGAATCCAATAAGAACTGTCATATTCAGGTATTCTGTTCCTGCGAGAAAAGGGAGGACTTGACCCCTTGTCCTTTCACACTTTCCTGTACGCGTGGAGGGTGACTTTCTGAAGAGGAAAGCCTCCTGTTTCAATGGAGGCTCTGCACGCAGTTGAGAATGCTGGTTTATAGTTTTGCCAAGGGCTGCTGCAGCAATCCTTGGAAGAAGCAGGGCAGGATCTACACTACTGCTTTATAATGGCTTATAATGGGATAGACAACTGTTGGGCCCATGACACATTCCATATACCGTTTTTGAACTGCTTTCAAAGTGTTATATCCTGCTTGATGTAGATCTGGCCTAGATATCTGTGAGATACCAAGCCTTTCATGCTAGCATATTTCCTATAATGCATCAGCACCAGCCTCCCTTTTTCCTCTTCCTGCACACCAGTGCTGCAGGCTGGTATGTCTTTAATAAAAGGGAAGGGGCACAGTGTTATTGTGAGGAGTTTGGGAAGGAGTTTGGGAAGGAAGCTGAACATTTTAATATGAGCTGGAGAAGAACTTTGGAAAGCATAAAGCTCCTCTTTTCTTTGAGATGAGCTTTATCAATCTCTGAAACTTGTATCTGAGCCAAGGCTCAGCAAACCTTGCAGACATCACTCCTAGGCATAGCTAGACCTAAGGTTTATCTAAGGATCGTCCAGGGGTCAAACCTGTTCATCTAGGTGACACACAGGGCATCCAGTGCTCAGGCAGGGGCGAACCCTGGATGATCCCAGGATAAACCTTAGGTCTAGCTGTGGCCCTAGTCTGTTCCTGCTAGGATGTGTGAATCAGCAAAATATGAGCTTGCCAGAATTCTCTGAGTTCCATCTCGAAGCTCATTCTGAGTCCATATCAAATTGCTAACTTTGTTTTTCGCATGAAAATCCATGTGTATTTTTTCCAGAATGTATGCATCAATTGTGCACATGTTTGAAATGTACTCATTTTGAATTCCATGCACCTTTGAAATGGGAACAGTCTTCTCCCATGATTAAAGTGTATTCGTGCAGGGCTTTTAAAAATATATATACGTGCGTTTTTAAATGCAGAACACTTTTGTTTTTTGTTTTTGTTTTGGTCTGTGTATCATTGCAATCGTAAATGTATGGATTGTGACCACAAATTGGTTCTGAGTCCATGTTCTGTCTGAAAGGTGTGAACCCAATAAACTCCTGATCAAAAATAAACAGAAATGAATTCCTCATCCATCCCTAGTTGGATAACAACACTGGTACAGGCCCCTTCATACGTGACTGTAGCAGTAGTATGGGACAGGAGGAGTCTGGCTCCTTTCCATGTTGTTGTGGACATATTTGAAAGGAATCCCAGAGAGGTCCTAAAGGTCCCCCAAACCTGGGGAAATGTTCCAATTTTGCCAACTTTTGTCTCACGTGCAACCAGAAATTTCCACCTTTGGCAAAATCTTAGAGGGCTCCCTGAAATGCCCAGACAGAAACCCTGCCATAAAATTAGCATCCTTCCCAACCTCAAATATAATAAGCAGGTAAAGGTGGAGCAGCAGTCCTGGCTCCCCTCCTTCCAATCCTGTTTACAAAGAAGAATGCATTAATCCACATATTATTCTAACTACTTCTTAAACAGCCTCTCTCCCTTTTGTGTTCTTCATGCTTTTGCTTCATGTGGCATAATCCATGGAGAACAAAGTAGGCTAAGTGCTTAAAAACTTGAAAAAGCAGAGCTCCCCCTCCCCCTTTGAAGTTTACGAACAACTGAAATCAAAGCAATGGAGTATAATCACACTCTTATTTAATTAAAAAAAAGGTTTGCATTGTTTATTTAGTTTTTATGCTCTCCCGCTGCACACCACTTAAGCAATCACATATGACAGAGTGTACAATTATTCTAGAAAGAAAAACCTGCTTGCTTATTTTGTGTTTGCTTCATGCTTTCAGCTGCCCCAGACATGCAATTATTATGCTTGTTGTGTCTGGAGGATAAGTATCAGAAGTATGCTATTTATAAAAACAGGAAGGAGACCATACATATCCATTATCAGATTAAGCTGGTGATATGTACTTTTTGAAAATGTTTTCATTTTTACCTCAGCATTGTAATTATCAGGTAATGGAATCTTTTATACATGAAATAATTCAGCCATTTCCTAAATAATAATTCTTCAACTCATTCGGATGCTTAACTTCACATGTTTCATATGCCTCCTCCTCCTCCTCCTTCTTCATAACATTGCAAGCCTATTCTTTGTCTCAAAAACATTCTAACTGTGAAATGATGGTTTGCCTTTATTGACTGATTGATTGATTGCATCTATTATATCCTGACTTTTTTCTTCTTCCAAGGAACCCAAGGCAGCATATATGATGCTCATTCTCTCCATTTATCCTCACAAAAACAACCCTGTGAGGTTGGTAATGCAGAGGGTCTGTGACTGGTTCATAGTCATCCATTGAGCTTCCATGGCTGAGTGGGACTAGAACCCAGATTCCCCAACTCCCAGTCCAACACTCTATCCACTACTCCCACACTGGCCCTCAGTGTCCCTTTGTTTTCTGGATGGGATCCAGATTTAGGCAAATACATCTGGGGCAGCAGAAGCAAACTTTCCAGCTCATCCTCCCTACACCAGTGCCTCCAGCCTCTACCAAAATGCTACCCAAAGGATTGGGGGACTCCTGAAAATGTATGGAGTGGGGGGAGACCTCCATTGGTGGAATGTGCCATCACCCAATTTTGGGGATTCCACCCGAATTCTCCCTATGCCACAGCCTATGCTATTCAGTAGGATCCCCCAACCCTTTGTGTAGCATTTTGGAGAAGGGCTGGAGGACCTGCCACAGGGAATTATGCTTTTACCAGAATATACCTAAATATGGATCCAACCCATATTATCTCATTTTAATTTTAATTTGTTTTTTGCTGTGTATATTTATTGTTTTATATTGGTTGTATGGTTTTATCTGTACACTGCCCTGAGATCCTTGTGATATAGGGTGGGATACAAATGTCTTAATAAATAAATAAATAATACATTTCTCATTACCTACCAACACATATATTATAGGGAAGGGTGGATTTTCCTGTGTCCTGTTCATGCTCTGCTCACCAGATTCTTACCAGTAGCCCAACCTTGGTGTGCATGTGGGGTGGGCCATCAGATGGTCTTCTGGTACCTGGCAAGAGCTCACATCTGTTTTTCCTTTCTTCTCCCCTTTTTTCTGTCCACTAATATTTACAGAAATAGTGATTTACAACCAATTGCAGCCATACATACTGTAATTTCTGTTTTTAAAAAAGTTCATTTACACCTGCAAGTTTGCACAAATTGCGCTATTTACGATCACAATTTTGTGCAAATTGCAATTTCCATAAATGTTTTCAGCTGCGGATTTGCACAAATTGGGATTTGCACAAATTTAAAAGAAAGAGGGAACTAGCAAGCTTGACTGATTTGGTGGGTGCCGAGGTTAGCTAACTTGGACATCCACAAGCTGGCATCTGGGGGTGGGAGACAAGCTGGCAAAACCTTGCCAAACTCCACCACCGATCAGACGATGCAGCAGCCCAACCTGGATGGACAGGTGCCTGGCTTTACAGGAGTAATGTTGCATATATTATGGCTGTCATTTCTGCAGGATTACTTTTACAGAAATAGATGAGTCCTTTGAAGAGGTGTGGGTGGCTGCAGGTGCTAATGACAGATCCAGGTAAGGAGTAGGGAGCTGATGGGGCTCAGGAGGTGAATCCAGGGAGGTACAAGTGCAGGCAGGTACTTGGCAGGTGCCTGGGCACGCCGAATGCTCAGGCATCTATCCAGCCTGTTAGATGTCTGAATAATTTGGACATCCGGATCTCGCGATGGAGAGGGAGCAGGTTAGACCTGGATTTGGAACTTGGCTAAAGCAGATTGGGGCCAATTTGGAAGACCCAGTGGGCCTCCAAAGTGGGTAGAGGTCTGTTCACACCACTATTTTTCGGTTATATAATTGTAAATCATCCCGAGGACATTTGACAATTTGGCACTATACAAATTAAATCTTTTATACATAATTCATAGTTGAGAGTAAGTTAGTCATCCATTTTTGACTGCCGTTGACCAATTCTCATGAAATGCACTTCATTGGAAAGCTCTGGTTGAACTACGGGCTCAATTGAAGAAGCCGATGGACCACACAGAGATTCCACGAATAACAACGATTTTCACTATAATTCAAAGTTAGTAGGCTATTTAATTCCATAAAGGTGTTTAAAAAGAAAAAAAGAAAAAAAGAAGAAGAAGGGCATCTTGTATAAGAAGTTTTATTGTTAATATTAAAAAGTCAAGTATAGCTAAACAAGCATAATTACTCTCAAATTGAAGTCAAAAGAATTATGAAGACAAAAAACATCTCTGAACACAGGTACAGGCCGAAATACAATGCTATGCCAGTAATATACAGCCAATAAACAAATCATGAAGAGATTAAAGACACCTACAGTTAAAAGTAACCCAGTGAAAGTTTAATTAAACCTTTCATTAGATTTGATTTTTCTCCACAAACTGTGTTCATGGATAACCAACTGGTAAATACATAAATATCAGAACAACTGACAGAGCATAGCTCTATATATTTCATCAATAATATCATCAGTTTTGAAACAACTACACTGGCTCCCTGTCCATTCCAAAGTGCAATTCAAAATGTGGCCCTTAACATCTAAAGCCCTAATCCTCAATCTGTAAACTCCTACCTTGGTGTGACCCAGGTATCTATAGGATTGCCTCTTCCCACTTGAACCTATACAGGTTCTTCTCTGGCATCCCCCACCATGAGAAGTAATATGTGTGGTAACTGGAGAAAGGCTCTTCTCAGTTGTGGCAACCTGATGGTGTAAACTCTCCCCAAAAGTTTGCTTGGATACTTTTCACCAATGGAATTTTGAAAAGCAAACAAGTGTGTATGTGTGGGTGTGGGTTAATCCTCCCCTCCTGGTACATGCTGGTCCTGATCTGAATAAGGGGTGTGTACAGTTATGCTAAAGTAAAAGAAAAAGATATGGCTCAGCCACATGCCATACAATTAATGTAATGTGTATTTTGACCTTATGCCTTCCCTTAGTCTTCTCTTCTCAAGGGTAAACATTCCAAGCTCTTTTAACCATTCCTCATAGGACATGTTTTCCAGAATCCTCACTATCCTACTCGCTCTTCTCCAGTTTGTATGCATCTCTCTTAAAATGTGGTGCCTAGAAGTGGACACAGTAATCCAGATCAGTCTGATCAGTACAGATTAGAGTGGAATGATTACTAGCAATGCTTCTGTTAATGTAGCCTGGGATTGTATTAATTTTCTTAGCAGACATATTATACTTCTGCTTCATATACAGCTTGTGATTCACTAATACACCCAGATACTTTTCACATATATAGTCAAGTACTTGTGCCTTTGATTTTTTTTATTTGATTTTTTTTTTGTATCTCTTGTATCTTTTTGTTCCAAACTTAGTCATTTTATGTTTTTAGCATATCTTCCATATCACAGCCAATTCTGAACCTTGGCCTTCCTTACACTATCCTGGCTACTCTGTTGTATTCATCCTTGGTTGTCTAGTCCTACAAAACTAGGATTGCCAAACAGAAAATTCTACCATCACCAGGATTCTTTGGCAGAACTTATGATGCTTAAAATGGTATAAAACCAATCTGTAAAATCTAACATAAGTCCTAATGATGATGATGATGATGATGATGATGATGATGGTATTTATTTGTAACCTGCCTTTTGCCGAATACTGGGCCTCAAGGCAGCCTTACAAAATTTAAAACATATACATTTTAAACCTAGGGAAAGAAATGTACATTTTTTTAAAAAATTACAATATTGAAACAATAAACATGTATTTATTTATTTATTTATTTATTTATTTATTACATTTCTATACCGCCCAATAGCCAGAGCTCTCTGGGCGGTTCACAAAAATTAAAAACATTCAAAATATAAAACAACAGTATAAAACCATAATATAAAATACAATATAAAAGCTCAACCAGATAAAAACAGCAGCAATGCAAAATTACAAATTTAAAACACCAAGTTAAAATTTATTTATGGACTGTTAAAATGTTGGGAGAATAAAAAGGTCTTCACCTGGTGTCTAAAAACATATAATGTAGGTGCCAAGCAAGCCTCCTTAGGCAGCTCATTCCACAGCTGGGGTGCCACAGCAGAGAAGGCCCTCCTCCTGGTAGCCACCTGCCTCACTTCCTTTAAAATACACAACAATTTTACAAGTCCTTAACATAGATGGAGACCCAGATTATTCTCCAAAGGCCTGCTGGAACAAACAAGTTTTGCCTGCTTCCAAAAGCTCATCAAGGAGGGAGCCAGTCTAGCTTCCCTGGGAAGAGAGTTCTAAAGCACTGGAGGAGCCACCAAGAAGGCCCTCTCCCATGTTCCCACCAAGCGCGCCTGTGAAGATGGTGGGACTGAAAGAAGGGCTTCTCCAGAAGATCTCAAAGCATGGGCAAGCTCATAAAGAAGAATATGGTCTTTCAGATAACTTGAACCCGAGCCATATAGGGCTTTATAGGTCATAACCAGCACTTTGAATTCGTAGAGTAGATCCATTAAAACGGATGGACTTAAGTTACTCATGATTAACTTAAACCCAATTCATTTTAATGGGTCTACTCTAGGTAGAACTTTTGTTGGATTTAACCCAATCTAAGGTTGTAGTTCATATAGGGCATTATGGTGTAGAGCTAAGCCAGGTGATGAAGAGCAGAAACCGAAAAGTCAGTATTCATATGAAGCAAAATTAGAAAGATGGACTCACAGGGGCAATGTGTCCTATTCCATCTTTGTCAAAGAACAGTACATATGAGCTCTGCATTTGTCCTGATGCAGCAGATCATCCAAATTTAGTATGTTAAAATGTGATAGAAAGAAGAAATGCTGATGGAGAATAAAATCAAAGTACAGAGGAAGGAGCTCTTAAAAATGAAAACATGATCTTACAAATCTGTCTTGCATTCCTAGTCTTAAAGGAAAACAATTCAAAATAATTACCACTATATGGTTTGATTGTTATGTGCTGTTGACTCTTGATGTTGTCCCTTGTAATCATACGGACATTTAAATGTCTTGGGTTTGGTTGATTTGCGACACTGAATCATACAAAATACATAAAATGCATTCTTTTGTAAATAAAAAAAAGACATGATGTAATGATGTTTCTAATATCTTTTTACAATCAGTTCAAATCTTTTCAGCACTGGATCTGTGGCTTCATATTCACTGTCAGAACAAAATTCATTTTAATAAAATCAGCCTAGAGAAACTTGTGTATAAGCCACTTCTTTACAATTGCAATACAAAGAAATAAAATGAAGAGATATCTAACTTTTGTGGGGGACAGCTGATACAGAACTCATGCATATGTGGACTCCCTCCCTTAAAAAAAAAAAAAAAGTTAAACCCTACCTTTTGATTAAAGAAAACCTACAAGGTTGCTAATAGGAGTGTGCACGGACCCCCCGCTCCGCTTCTCTTCCAGATCCGCGATTTGCAGATCGGACCGCTTCGCTCCGCCCCCGCTCCGCCCATGTCCGCTACGCTCAGCTGCGGAGCTCCAGATCCGGATCAGAGCTCCGTTCCCCCCATAGGCTTGCATTAAGCTAAAAAAGTATACAACTTTTTTTCTGTTAAAGTTAGAAACCTCAAGTTTGGCACCATGACACCTCATGGAGGTATACACACACACGCCAAAACTCAAGGCAATCCCATCATCTCCTGATTTTTGGGGAATTTATGAAAATCGGGCACCCCATTCACACCCCTTTCGATAGCTCCGTCAATTTGCACGTTAGAAACCTCAAACTCACCACCATGATAGCTTATCCGGGGATACACACGCATGCCGAGACTCAAGGCAGTCCCATCATCCCCTGATTTTTGGAGAATTTATGAAAATCGGGCACCCCATTTGCAGACGTGGACTGTTCTCTGACATTTGGACAGATAAAAAAAAGGGAAGTGAGCACACTCACAGATGCCATCTAGACCTACAATCATGCCAAGGTACAAGGCAATCCCATCATCCCCTGTTTTTTGGCGGGGCTTAAACCTGCAGACATCTCAATGGGGCCATTTCAAAGGAAATCCCAACATGCCATGAATTGGGGAGTAGAGATAAACCTATGAATCTTCTTCCACACTTGAAAAATGGATTTGGAACTTCCAAAAGTCTAATTGAGCGCAGGAAGGACTTCTCCCGTGAGTCAAAGCCAGACACACACAACATCCCTGCGAGGCAGGCAGGGGAGGAGGGAGGGAAGGCAGGCAAGCAGGCAGCAGACATTTCTGGGGGCATAAGGAAGTGAGCCAAGGATTAGCCAGTAATGCATATAAAATGGAATAAATAAATAAATAAACAAACAAAGGAGGGGTGGAATTAAAAGCAGCAGTGTTGCTGAATAAACAACAAGAAGAACTTTAAAAAAAGGCTATATCTGTCTTTTACCAGTAATAGGGGGACATGCCCAGGGGAGGGGGAAGCAGCTGCCAATTTGACTGGTCCTAGTGACCACTGTTTTAAGAAGCAACGCTTTCACTTCAACTCATGAAAGCCATTGCTCCACCACGAGAGCTCTACTAAGAAGTAAAGCTCTCACTTCAACTCATGATAGGCATTGCTCCACCGGGTTACTCTCTTTGGAGGGCTCTGATAGCCCTCCAAGTACAGGAGAGAGTGGGGGCACGTCCACATGGCATGCCCTAGGGGAGCTCATCCCCTTGCACCACATCTATTCAGTTGTTCCCCAAAGTTAGGGTGGGTAGCAGTGCTGTGCTTTTTCTATCTCTTATTATTGGCTTAGTATATGATTTCAGGTTGTGTTTGTGCATTTGGTGGGGCTACTGTTTTAAAAAACACTGGGAAAAGTCCGTTCAGACTAAGAAAGAGAAGTTCCCAGAATCCCAAGTTACCCGGTTTGCCTATCCCCTCCTCCAACTTTGGGATCATGTGATCATGACCGGGAGTTGACTCTGCCCCTCAGCAATCGAAACAGGTAACCTTTTTCCCGCCTTTACCCTACTTTTTAAAAAATTCTAGCACACAAACCGCACCATGCAGAGAGCTGAGAGTAGGCTCAAAATGACCCCCATCCACGACTCTCTAAGCACAAGAATTTTCAGAAAGATAGCTTCAAAAACAACACAGTTATCCCCCTTTCTTTTCCGCAATGCAATCCTATGGGCGAAATGTTTCAAGATGGCGATCGGACCGGACCGCAGAAAGAGGAGCGCTCCGAAAATGGGCGCTTCTCTTCGCCTTGCTTCTAGGGGTCCACGGTCCGCTTCTACTCTGCCTCTGGGCAAGGCGGA
The DNA here is from genome assembly GCF_023053635.1 of Elgaria multicarinata webbii. Taxonomy (NCBI): domain Eukaryota; kingdom Metazoa; phylum Chordata; class Lepidosauria; order Squamata; family Anguidae; genus Elgaria; species Elgaria multicarinata. The sequence continues at coordinate 67,486,200 of NC_086173.1, read as the reverse complement.
GCAGGCCAATTCGCTCCTGCTTCTACGCTTCTAATCGGAGCAGAGCACATGCCTAGTTGCTAACAGTGATTCAAATTGAATACAAAATGTGTAAATCATAGTATAAGCAGAACAACAAGGTAAATATTAGCCAAAGTCCAGCCATTAACAGAAGAATCATAACTCCTTCACATGGACAAGTGAGGGGCCTTCGGATGGGTGAGAATTGCCTCTCTACTGGTGGAGAGGAGTTCTGCCAACAGAGAACTCCTCTGGAGGCTCCATCCAAAGAAAGCCATATGGATGTAGGAGTACCAGTGGTGATGGCCTACATGGGGCTTCATGGGAGTGATACAGGGATGGCCTCAAAGCCACCAGATACAAAGCCACCTTGGTCCCCCAAAAGCCTTACACACACGCCCAGCGCAGCTTGGGTGTGGTGAGGCTGTTGTGGGTGGGGGTGGCGAGACGAGGTGTGGAGGCTGGCCATTGGGCAGCCTAGCATCGCACCACTGGAAGGAGGAGGGAGACTGAAGATATATAAGGCAGATCCTTACCTACCCCCTCCTCTTCTTCTGAAAGCGGCTCCCTCCCGCCCTTCCCTGTAAGTAGTGTGGGTTGGCTGGTTGTCTTTAGGAGGCCAAATAGGAATTTTTTACTTATTACCTGATTTAAGGTTGTGCGTTTTTTCATCTACTTCACACTGCAAGATAGGCCAGGGTGTATTAAATAGGTTGATTGGAGTTCTTTGGTTTGGTCACATTTGGTGGCAGAGAAGCGGACATCTCCATATGGTTAGGGCTGGTGAGCATTCGAAGGCACCTAGCGGTGATGGGTACATGCCTGAGGCTCAACAGTTGCGAACCCTATGGTTCAGCTGGGTAGATAAGGGTTACCCTTGAGACCGACCTTTCTCACTCACCCGTAGACTTACATCATGGGGAGGTGTGACACCGGAAGGTCTCCCAGCCTGAAAGGTGGGGACAGGGGGTGGTGGAATGATTCCTGCCACCCTCTGGACAAGAATGTTTCATCCAAGATAAGTATGGCTGGAAGCCGTTTAGAGGAGGTGCCCGCTTACTGCCTTCTGCAGTTATTTGTTAATAAAATGTGGCCCAGTTTTAAATCCAAACACTTCTGTTACCTCATTATTTCCACCCTCCACTTCTACAACACTGCCCCAGATTGGGCCCTGAAATGATGTCATAAACTATGCCAATAAGAGGGAAAATAAAAAAAGTTATTATCTGCCAGTGTTGAAGAAGAAGAAGAAGAAGAAGAAGAAGAAGAAGAAGAAGAAGAAGAAGAAGAAGAAGAAGAAGAAGAAGAAGAAGAAAGCCAACCTCACCTTCTGCCCTGGCCATAGCAAAACAGCAAGCTTTAGAAATGGTGGCTCATTTGCCATGTACCTCTTCTCCACTGTCCCACTTAGGATTGCTCTGTAAGGCTGTGATCCTATCCACACCTAGTTGGTGGTAACCCCAAGTGAAATCAGAGGGACTGTTCACACAACACACAAATCCATAGTCAGTGGTTGAGTATTGGTTGCTGTTGAACTGTGGGTTGTTTGTTGAACTGTGGGTTACGATGTTGTCTGAACCCAGGGCATTGCAGGGTGGCTTGTTAACCACTCTGAGCAACCCAACAACAACTATGGGTTCTCAAGTTGGCTTGTTCAAGACAAAACAGCCAGACTGCATGGTTGACAAGCCACCATATGGAAAATGTCCTAGGTTCAGACAACACACTATCCCACAGTACAACAACCCACACTTGACCTGGTTTAGCGTGATGTGCAAACCCAGTCAGTGGGACTTATTTCAAACCATACATGCATAGGATTGGGCTGTAACACCTGGAAATAAACACAAATCCACACCAGAATCGTCATACAATCCTCAAAAGCCTCATTGAACAATGCTGCCTTATCCAGGCACCTAAAAGACAACAGGTAGAAAGCAAAATAAAAGGCCTTGAATGTAATGGTTTATAATATATTCATTCTATCCAAGAGGATAGAGAGCTGAAGAACAGAATAGTACATTGCATTGCAGTGAGCAAAAGGAGACAGTATTGGTAACTGACTCTTCCAAAGCGCAAATTAGTGCAGTCTTTACTCAGTGTAGCTGGATAGGAAAGAGAATAATTCCTAACTTTCTCTGTAATTAGCTGCATATGTGCTACCATATATTCAAATGGCAAAGTCCTTGAGCAGCACTAGCAGGTATTACTAACTACCCATTTAGGATATCCATTACTACATGAGCATCCGAATTCATTAGGACCCTGTTTTATAATTGGGTACATGCAGCTGTATTAGTAACAGTGTATTATCAGATTTAATCTGCATAACATTTGTTATTATTGAGCCCTTGCTAGACTTTGCACAGCAGAAGCATAAAACCAAGAAGTGATGCTAAAAAAAGTATGCCACCGTGTACAGCACTGTATGCTTTATAAACATACACACTTTGTTTTTATACGCCCAGATATCCCATTTTCCTCTTGCTTAATGATCTGAGTCAGACTGCAATTCCAGATGCAATGCACAGATAACTATATACAGTACTTCTAAAAAGAAAAATCACATGACTGCACTTGCATAAAAGAGCATATGTGCAATAACGGATTCTCCACAGATTTCAACACAGCAACTCCTCAATCAGAATTTAAAACCTCCCCCTCCACCACCCCCATCTTTTAATATCTCCTTAACATTTCTCAGTGGAAAACAACACAGCTTGAACATGAACCGCATAATTGGAGTATATAGTGTGCACTTTTAATAAAGAAGTTTAAATATGTGCTTTGCAATCCTAGGCACAAGATTCAAATAACATGCAAACCATCTTGGACACATTACAGCTACAGTCAGGAGAGAATCTATTTGCTTGAATTAGAGAGCTCAAATATGAGCCTTTCCAAATTCACAAAATGTCAGCCATCAAATAGATTGTAGGATCGAATGTCGCATATCTATTTGCTTTTAGAATATTTTCTTACAGCATAATGCAGCCTTATGTGAGAGCGTTCTAACTATGACAAATAAAACAACTTATTTGATGAGCAATGTCAAAGGGTACAAGTCATTTATGCCTATTGCCAGTAAGCTTTCACAGAGTAGGTGCTACCCTAACTTTCACCCTGACATGTTAAGTTTTGAATGTGTAAGGACAGGGGGGTTGTTTGTTTTTTACATGAAGAAGTATTCAAACATTAAATAGTTCAAATGCAGTCTAAAAGTGGTATAGTCCCATCCAGTTTTGCCTCTAAAAATCCTTAGTTCCTTCCATCAGTAACTACACTGAGTTAGATATTGTTGGAAGATCTTGGAAATATATCCCTGTGACTACAAGCCTATAAACCCTTTCCTGTTATGTGGAAATAAATCTCATTGAACTCAGCAGGACTTACTTCTGAATCCATGTATAGGATTGCACTGAAAATGTATGGCCAATAGCATTCATTTCCAAGTATTACAGCTTAACTAGATTGTAGGCTCTGCTGTCTGTTAAATAAGTAGATCCTAATAATAAACCGATTTATATGGATATCTTTCACACTGATTGCATGGAATGCTGTATCATTGTTATAAAAAATATGAGATTTTGAATGTATCCCTTGCCTTGCCTTTATGTATCGCTGATGTTGTAGGATAATTTATTGACCAAAGCATCGCCTTTTAAAATAGTAAATCTATCAACATATGAGCATAAGGTATAGTGTCGATCAATGCATTTTAGTGCGCCAGTAATATTCTTAAGACATTAAGAATACATGACTAATTTAAAGACTTTTATATGCTATTTCCTCATGTGCATTATTCAGAAAACTATGAAACAAGACAAGTAAAAATATATATTCCAGGAAAAGTCTTGACTTATCACAACCAAGATCAATAAAAATCCTAACAGTTTTAGAGCAATGAAGGCTGCATTGAAGGTGCCCCAGGGACCGTAGGATTCATTTCATCTCCCTACTCTGGAGAGTGTGGTCCACTCTTGGAAGCAGAGAGCTAACCTCAGATTTTCCCTCAAGGCACTGCATGAATTTTTGAAGCTGTTCTTTTCTGACATCAGAACTGTGATTTTGAAAGGGCAAAGAAGTCATGGGGGTGGGGTAGGGATCATCCTAGAGGATCCTGTGGATCCCATCACACATATCCAGCATAGTCCATGATAAGGGATGATGGGAGTTGTAGCCCAAAACATCTGGAGGACCATAAGTTGCTCACCCCTGGCCAGATCATTCTATACCAAGCAGGATAACACTTTGAAAGTGAGTTGAAAGCAGTATATGGAATGTGTCCTGGGCCCCATCAGGTCTCAGTGCACTTCAATATCTTTATAAAGCAGTAGTGCCCTGGAATAGGAAAAGGGAGAGACACAAGTGAGCAAGAAGATCAGTAAAGATTTGGAGATAGTTTCCAAGCTCATTATCCCTCTACACCCCTAATTTAAAGGGGGGAAGCATAGCAAGGCAGAGATATAATTATAGGCTATTTTGTAACCTTTGAGAAGAATGAATAATTGAGAAGCAGAATGAAATGTTCGGATTCGTTTTATTAAAGAAATCTTACATTGATTTCAGCTCTGTGGCCACTAATTAAAAATTATTCTGAATGTTTGCAAATCTCTAACATAGTTACTTTTTCTTTGATTGCAGTTTTAGCATGCCTACTAAGGACTGTGTCCCATTCAATTTAGGGCTTTGCTAGACCTACCACCTAATCCGGGTGGGAGGAGCACCGATCCCGTGCTAGACGTGGATGCAACGGGGGAAAGCAAAGCCCCGTCGCATCTGCCATTTAAAAAAAATTTAAAGGGGCCGGACAAAGGAATGCTCCTGCGCTTAGGTAAGGCCCTTTTTTTAAAAAAAAAAACCCTTCTCCCCGCTCCCCCTTCGTATCCCCGCCAGCTCCGTCACCTGCCCGCCAGCCCCCTTCCCCCTGCCTCCGATCTTCCCCCTACCTCCCCTGAGCTCCACCGCTTGTCCCAGCTACTCGCGAGTAAGCATGGTAGCCGGGAAAAGTGGCAGAACAAGCTAGAAGTCCACAGTCTTGGCTCAGCCTGAGGCCGCGGGTAATACCGGGCCAAAAGAGGTTCCGGTTAGCCCGGGCCGAAGGAGGTTTCAACTAGGGGTGTGCACGGACCCCCCGATCCACCCCGCGGGCCAATCCGAAAATTTTGGATCAGCCCACTCCGCTCCGCGGAGTGGGCACTCCGCCCATAGTCCGCTCCTCTTCACCGCGGAGCTCCGGCTCCGAATCAGAGCTCCGCAGTGGAGGGGAGTGGCACCAGGTAAGGCCCCCTCCCTCCTCTCCCTTACCTGCAGAGACCAAGGGGGAGGGGGGCCTTACCTGCGTCCGTCCGTGGTCCCTCGGCTTCTTCAATTGAGCCCGTGGCTCAACCAGGAAGTCTGGGCTGCAAGTGCGGCCTAGACTTCCTGGTTGAGCCGTGGGCTCAATTGAAGAAGCTGAGGGACCGTGGACAGACGCAGGTAAGGGAGAGGAGGGAGGGGGAGTTTACCAGGCCCTGCTGCCGTCACCGCCCGTGTGGCGACGGTGGCAGAGCCCGGTAAGGGACCAAGGGGGAGGGGGGCCTTACCTGCGTCCGTCCGCGGTCCCTCGGCTTCTTCAATTGAGCCTGTGGCTCAACCAGGAAGTCTGGGCCGCGGCCAGACTTCTGCACCAAGGCATCAAGCCTGCTGCTCTCCATGCTTCTGAATAACTATTTATAGGAATGTAGTATAAGGCTACAACCATAGGGAATTTAATCTGCAGTAAACTTTATTGAACCCAGCAGAACTTACTTCTGTATAATTATGTACGGGGCCAAATTGCACATTAATTTATTCTCCCCCCCTTTTTTTGGAAGAAGATCTTCTTTTAGATGGAAGTTCTACAGGGGAATCATCCCTCCCTGCTGCTGGGATGCCCTGTGCATCATGTGGATGCACAGGGATGATCCCAGAGTGATCCCCAGGATATCAGCTGGTCTAGCAATGCCCAGAGAGTCAGTGTGGTGTGAGAGCCAGTGTGGTGTAGTGACTAGAGTGTTGGACTGGGAGTCAGGAGATCTGGGTTCTAGTCTCCACTTGGCCTTGATGCTCACTGGGAGACTTTAGGTTGTTGTTGTTGTTGTTGTTGTTGTTGTTGTTGTTGTTCTGAAGATAAAATGAAGAGGAGGAAGATTATATATGCCACCTTGGGCTCCTTGGAGAAAAAAAGGCAGGATATAGATGATAATGATGATGATGATGATGATGATGATGATAATCCTTTCAGCTATTTAACTTCCAATATTTCTTGTTCACCTACCTTCTTTCTCAAACCTCCTCTCTCAAGTTTCCAAGTCGCAAACTATGAATTATTATGTGTGTGTGTGTGTGTGTGTGTGCGCGCGCGCAATTGGGAAGAGAATTTATCCAGCTCATGGCAACCTCTTGTAGCTTAGTGAATAGTGTTCCAGAGTCCTCAACTGTGGGCAAGTTTTCAGGGAAGAGGGGCTACCATTGGATGGAGGAGATTGAACCCTGTTTCTCATGCACACCTTGAACTCCTCTTATGGGTGACCACATAAGGTGCTATTGTAAAGGCACTATTCCTGGCCTATTGTAAAGTATCTTAATGCTGTAATGCACTGAACACAATTTGTTTTGTTTCTGAGTAGATGTGTATGAGTACACTGTCAATCAACTATTCTAGATTCAAAATTCCAGATTCTCAACACAATTCTATGGTAGAAAAAAGAAAAGAATGACGATTGCTTTGCTTTTTGAGCCAAAATGCAAAAACAGGGTCAGTGTGATTATGTATTTTCTATTCCAAATTACCATTTATCCAGCAGCCTTCTATGAGTGGCCTACAGTAATGGAAAATCTATTTGCTTTTACTACAGCACAAGGTACTCAACTGCTATAAAAACTTACTGTCAATGTAGTGCTGGCTCAGCACAAAATGGTTTCGAATGGCCTTTATTCTACTATGTTAAACAGATTCTTTTTTAGTGCCGTTATTGTATGGCAGATGATTATGGAGGCAATATAAGCCAATTATCACTTGTTTTAATTGCTTAAGTGTGAAGTATCAGTAATTTATAAGTAATGAAAACCTAAGGTTAAAGACATAAAATTCTACATTCATACAAATTGCCTAATAGAATATTTAGAATATGGGGAGGCCTTTATATTTCATAAAGCCATTGAGGGGGGGAGAGAGAGAGAGAGAGAGAGAGAGAGAGAGAGAGATGCCTGTCCACAGTAATGATAGAGAACTTCTGGTCTATCTTACGTTGTTGGTCTACAACCCCCATCACCCCTGACCACTGGCTATGCTGACTAAGGCTGATTTTCCCCACACATCATATAGAGAAATGATAAAATGATTGAATGTACGCTATAAAGAGTGTTTCAGAAAGTAGAGGCATTTTTGGCATACAGTCTGGACATTTTAATGTTACTTTCCGTAATACGTTTCTATCTCACTGTCAATCAGCCAGGTACTTATATTTACTCACAGAGTAAATATAAGCAAAAATAAGTAAAAAGGGGAAAGAGTAATGACAACCTGGATTGGGTAAGAAATTCACATTGTCAATGTTTTGTTTTTAAACAGGTTTACCATATTCCCACTCCTCAAACCTTTCAGATAGCAGAGACTGTGGCCTTAGTTAGACATAAGGATTATCCCAGGCAAATGGAGGGGTTGTTCCTGTCTGTTCCTGGGATCCTCTGTGTGTCATTTGGATGCACAGGGATGATACCGGGACAATCCCGGGATGTAGGCCTGGTCTAGCCATGGCCTGAGCTGCATTCTGAAATCCACATTTTTGCAAATTTTCCGATGCAGTTCACCTCAGGTGAAATGCACACAAAAATTGCTTACTAGGGGAAAGTATGCACAAAATGCATGTATTTGAAAACATATGCACAAAGCTGCATTTCAGAAGTGTCTGCTTATTTTCACCATGAACCTGTTCGGAATATTGAAACTTTGCCTGCAAGTACAGGAAGGGATCAGTGTTGTGGTTAGCTATTTAATGCATGGGAATCTGGGGCATAGCTAGCCTTAGGAGGTCTGTAGCCTACAGTGACCCTGTTTAGATAACACACTAAGCCATGGTGATTAAACATTTTGAGCTAAACATTATGGCTTAGCATATTGTGTGAACCATTCCTAACCAGGCTGGCTACAAAACCGCAGTTTAAACACTCTCTCTAACCATTTGATGCAAAATGGTTAGTGGTCTAGCCATGGCTTAGCATGTTGTCTGAACAGGCCCACTGTGGCTTCCTGCTCCTCCATGTCCTTCTCATCTCTCTGTCAGCTTTCCTCCATTGCTCGGAGCATATGGGCTTGTTCTGTCTCTCACTCCTGTGGGGATGTGTGGAATCTGCAATGGAGTCGGATTTGCTTTTTCAGTTTCCAAAATTGTGCAAACGCAAATTTGAGAAAATTCACTTGTTTGCAAATTTCTCAAAATGTGCATTTTCATGCATTAGCCTATGTTGGACATGGTGGTGTGTGTGTGTGTGTGTGTGTGTGTGTGTGTTTCTACAACAAAAATTGTGCGAAATTTCCCAAAGTTTAAGAAATTGGTCTGTAAGTTTACGGACTCCCTCCAACAGGGGAGGAAGCTGGCCCACTGCAGAATCTGCAAGCCAGATTCATAATAATCTGAACTCATTTGCTTCCATTGTGGATTTCTCTGACATCTGTAATCTCCTGCCTGTGTAAAGCAACAGAAAATAGACTGGACAAACTCTCTTGAAACCCTGAGCTGAGCCTCGATTTGTTTATGCAAGAATACTTGCGAGTAAAACTGTTTTCTTTCCTTCACTAAAAGAAAAGTTGGTCTCTCTCTGGCTATCTCAGCATTCTGTGTGCATATGGGACTGGTAAATGCTCATTCTGTTTTGGCTTTTGTTTTTCTCTGCTAACTGCCTTTAACAGGAAGTAGGAATATCAAATAACCCCATCAGAACCTACCATCCAGGAATGGATGGACAAATCTGATTTTATTGCCCCCTCATGTTATTATTTTTGAAGTCTCATATTCTTTCAATCCTATTTATGAAGATGTATGGACATTTTGGTAATTTCGTCAGTCCACATCAAACAAACTGGAACTGCAGTTACGTTGTAAATAAAATTATCTCCAAATCAGGTCTGATAAAGTATGTGAACAGAATGTAGAAAAAAACTGGGATGCAATGGGCACAGATGAACAGTGCTGTTCACAAGATGGCTTCATGAAACGGCCCTTCCTTCAACTTTGTTTCTTCAAATCATTTTGCTGATTCTTCAGCACATTTACTTCAAAATAAACCCCTTTGAACTGTGCTTACTTCTGATTAGACATTCATAAGATTGCATTGTTAATCCTGATCCCCACCCCAAAGGGATAAGATGTTCTTTCAACCTTTGGCAGATTTTGCAAGACATTCTTATTTTAGAAAAGAAAAAAAGAAATCCAAACAGTGAAAAATATATATTTTAGTAGTTTAGGTTTAAAAACAAGCCTGCATGGAATAGCACATTTTGAGTGGTTGTTTTTTTTAACAAGCTTCAATCTTTGTATTTCTTTTTGGGAGGTATTTCACACTGCACCTCTCAAATAAAATCAGGTGTTGAAGGAGCAATCTGTCAATTCTGTAAAAGTGTATGTCTTTCTGTAGATATCCAAACTGCTCCCCACTATAATAGTGGTCTCAGGAAGTGGCAATGGTCCCAGCTTTTTCTTCTTCTTTTTCAATATAGTGGCAGCCAGTTTGAACTTCCTAAAATTCAAAAAGTCCATCAGAACAGGACTGGCTGCAAAAAATAAAATGGTGGCATTTTGATCCCCCCTCAAAGAATCTTTATTCAACCTTGAAATATCTCACCACATCTACTAACCCCATCTCTGACATAAATGCATCTCCTGTCCATCTCCCTCAAAGTGTGCACCTTGGGCATAATGTTGTCAAGATGGTGTGGGGGCTGTGCACTTACAGTTGGATGTGGTTTAGTCCTATATACCAACAGGAACTTGGGGTTGCGAACGTTCTGACAATTCCACGTACTTTGGGGGCAGTGAGGCCATGAGGCACATTATTAACAAGGGCAGGGCTCATGGGTAAAGTCCCATCATGTTTGGTATATTGATAAGGAAGCTCTTGGGAACAGTCCTGGATTCTCCATAGAAACGAGTACATGAATAATGCTAATATGGACAAAATAGCTAGTATGGAAGCTGCCCTATTCTGTGTAAACCATCTCTAAGTAGGGGTGTGCATGGACCCCCCGCTCCGCTTCACTTGCAGATCCGCGATTTTTGGAGCAGGCCGCTTCGCCCTGCCCCCGCTCCGCCCACTTCTGCTCCGCTCCGCTCGGAGCTCCGGATCCGGATCGGAGCTCCGTTTCCCCCCCCCCCATAGGCTTGCATTGAAAGCTAAAAAATTATACAACTTTTTTTCTGTTCAAGTTAGAAACCTCATGTTTGGCACCATGACACCTCATGGGGGTATACACATGCACACCAAGTTTCAAAGCAATCCCATCATCCCCTGATTTTTGGGGAATTTTTTAAAATCGGGCACCCCATTCACACCCCTTTCGATAGCTCCGTCAATTTGCATGTTAGAAACCTCAAACACAGCACCATGACACCTCATGGGGGTATACACATGCACACCAAGTTTCAAGGCAATCCCATCATCCCCTGATTTTGGGGGAATTTTTGAAAATCGGGCACCCCATTCACACCCCTTTCCATAGCTCCGTCAATTTGCACGTTAGAAACCTCAAACTCGGCACCAGGACAGCTTATCCATGTGTCCACACACATGCCAAGTTTCAAGCAAATCCCAGCATCCCCTGATTTTTGGGGAATTTATGAAAAACCAACACCCCTTTCCATAGCTCGGTCAATTTTGCACGTTAAAAAAAAACCTCAAACTCACCACCATGAAAGCTTATCCAGGGATACATATGCACGCCGAGACTCAAGGCAGTCCCATCATCCCCTGTTTTTTGGCGGGGCTTAAACCTGCAAAATTTGGAACTTCCAAAACTCCAAGTGAGCGCAGGAAGGACTTCTCCCCTGAGTCAAAGCCACACACACACAACATCCCTGCGAGGTGGGCAGGGGAGGAGGGAGGGAAGGCAGGCAGGCATGCAGCTGGCATTTCTGGGGGCATAAGGAAGTGAGCCAAGGATAAGCCAGTAATGCATATAAAATGGAATAAATAAACAAATAAATAAACGAAGGAGGGGTGGAATTAAAAGCAGCAGTGTTGCTGAATAAACAGCAAGAAGAACTTTTTTAAAAAGGCTATATCTGTCTTTTACCAGCAATAGGGGGACGTGCCCGGGGGAGGGGGAAGCAGCTGCCAGTTCAGCTCAAGAAAGCCATTGCTTCACCACGAGAGCTCTAAGAAGTAAACGCTCACTTCAACTCATAATAGGCATCGCTCAAGATGGCGATCGGAGCGCTCCGCCTGAACTAGGAGCTCCGAAAAATGGCCGCTTCTCTTCGCCTTGCTTCTAGGGGTCCGCGGTCTGCTTCTACTCCGCCTCTGGGTAAGGCGGAGCAGGCCAATCCGCTACTGCTTCTCCGCTCCTAATCGGAGCGGAGCACATGCCTATCTCTAAGTATCTGCTACAAGGAAAGTTACAAGAAAAATGTAGGCATTTGTATACATTTATAACAAACCTGCTGGTATTTATTTTATTTTATTTTATTTTTTAAAGGTACCACTGCATGTTGCCAGAAATCACATGAACATTACCCTCATCCATCTGCAGTTACCATGGTGCATCTTTCCAAAGCTATCCGCAGTGGCATCTAATCTGTTGTTTACCTCCTATCAGCAAGCTGAAGAGGAAATTGAGCGGTTTGGTTTTTTTTATTGGCCTAGCATAGTTATCTGCTATCTAAAATTACCTTCCATTTTCATATCCATTCTGTGAATAAAATAGGGAAATTGTAACTTCAGGTTTCTTGTGGTAACTTCATACTAATGTAGCTGGTATGCTGTCTCAACACCAGCTGGAAGTAATGGAAGGAGATCACCCATCCCATTACATTTGATGCATTATGTCTATTACATTCTCAAAGTATTATCTATTCCCACTTCCAGGAGCTGTGTCTTCTATAGTCCCATCGTCTAGGTCAGAAGTTCAACCCTTTATCTTATCATAAAAATTAATATTTCAAGGTAAAAGCTACATTTCAGTGAAATTCAGCATCTGTTGCTAACAGACTTGCTGATCTCATTCAAAACAAGACCAGAATATTTCCCCCTTCTACAACCACAAGTTGTCAAGCCAGAAAACACATGTACTGAACTCTGAACATTTGAGTTTTCCCCAAAAATGAAAACGCCCTTAATAAGCACAAACTCTAAAATAATAAAGAGCAATAAGAAGCATAGTGTACATCCTTCATATACAGTAGAGAGAGAGAGAAGGCCTAATCTACACCAAGCAGGATATTGCACTATGAAAGCAGTAAATAAAAAGCAGGAGTGGTATTGAAGTGCACTGACAACTGTTGGAGCCCATTGACACATATCATATACCACTTTCATGATGCTATATCCTGCTTGTTGTGGCTCCTGCTTTTATATACTGCTTTCATATCGCTTTCATGGTGCAATATCTTGCTTGGTGTAGATTAATCCACAGAGAGAGAGAGCACTGAGCTTTTTGGAACCATACAAGGTGGGGGTGGGGGGGATAATTAATTTAAAGTATATGTTATAGAATTATATTTGAAGTGGGACTTGGAAGGCCCACATTCATAGGACATTTAATGGAAGTGAGCAAAGGATCCAAGATCCTTTGAGGAAAGACTGAAAGAACTAGGCATGTTTGGCCTAGAGAAGAGAAGATTGAGGGGAGACATGTTAGTACTCTTCAAATACTTAAAAGGTTGTCACACAGAGAAGAGCCAGTATCGCTTTTCAATCATCCCAGAGTACAGGACACGAGTAGATGAGACAAAAAGGTCCCCAAAGGCAAACCATATCCTGACACGAAAGCTGCAAAGCCCCTGAGGAGCAGGACCTCTGGCTTGCCAATTACCATAAAGGTGCCAGAGTGCTCACCGTCCCTACTCTGACTTCCCAAAATTCCCGCATCACCCTGCCATTTATAATTGACCTATTCATCCTCCCCTTCTAAAGATTAGACCCAGTATGGAGTAGGCAAAAACCTGAACATCACTAGATGACAAGGAAATTTTTTACTCAGCTCCCCCCTCTTACAAAGAAGATGACTGGCTATTCCCATACTGGTTTATAGGGAGGGAGGGGTGGCTGAAAATGAAAGAGGCTGGAGCCACATGGGGGCGAGCCTTTATACGCTTGGCTCCGCCCTTCCTCATGAGACTGTACACGTATCGAGCACACATACACATCTTTTCTTCCCCCACACCAGCAAAGAAGTGGTTTCTGTCCTCTTCAGGAAGGAGGCTCCACTATTACTGGACAATTGCTGTAAAGCCCCCCCAATTTTCCCATCTCACATCCCCTTACTACCCAGTAAACATACCTAGATTCAGAGCCTTCCTCGGATTCCACGGAATTTCTTGATTAGTTTTGTCCAAAAGGACAAAGAGAGTTGGCAAGTAAGAGAGAGGAATAAAAAACCGACAGAGTTGTAATTATTAAACACAGTCCAACTCGTAGTTTGAATTAGGACAATGTACACTTTTGTGCTGTGAACAGAAGCTGTTGGGGAAGCATACTCTGTCCAATGTGGGAATATCTATTCAGATTTGATGACAGCTCGCACACCACAACTAAAGAGGCAGCCAGGATTTGCGGTCTAATGAAAATCACTGCCAGGTTAAGTCAGTGCCAGGGCCCATTCTTATTACCATTTCATCTGTTTGTGACAATCGCTGCAAAAGGCATGAGATGTTGTAACAGCACTTCCCTGATACCATGTATTCTGCTCATTTAAATCTATGCATGATATTACTTGCCCCTTTCCAAGAGTTCAGCAAAGCTATTCCACTCACAGCCCACCTTAGTGATTAGTCTGAGTGCAAAGAAAGAGGGGGGAAATGGCACGGACAGCTGATCACAATACCGAGGAGATTAGAGGAAGCGTCTTCTGTGATATTTCAGAGAAAAATATTAGATTAAAATTCAAATACTTTCCCATGACAGATTGTTACAAGAATGGGAAATGGCACAAACAATCCATTGTGATGACAAAGATTTAACAAAAAAAGAGGGAAGGTTAATTATAATTGAACATTCCCTATGGATCTTTGAGGAGATATGGCTTAGTCTATTTCCTATTGACAGGTGGCAGTGTAAATTAAATGTAGTATTATGAATTCAAATTGGATTTCAACTGCTCATCATCTATACTGCAGCATGAGAATAGGTTACTTTATGCCATTTTCCCATCCTCATTGATTTTTCATGAGGGTAGATTTATGATCATCTTGCAACATTTGTCAGCTAAGTAACATGTTATTCTGAATATCCTGCCCCTTTTCACCCGTAATGCAAATGAAGCTATGGGTTACATTCTATAAAAATGTAGACTATCAAAGCCCCAATTGCCTCCACCTATCACTTCCAATAATATAACCTTTGCAAGAATCGGAATTCTGTCCTTTTGGAACTGTACCTATGAGTCCAATCTAAAGCAGTACAAAATGTCCAGCTAAGGATGTGTGCAGGCAATTATTCTGTTGAGCAATAACAGCATTTTTTCTCTTTACTGTAAACCCTACCCTGCTTAGTGTATCTGGATAACCATACAAACGTAGTGAAAGATAAAAAGAGCCTTTATTTAGAGTCATAATTTTGCTGCAAGTGGCAGGCAGGGGGAGGGATTGAGCCTTTGCAAAGAGAGAGAGAGAGAGATTAATCTGCATACTAGAGAGGGGTGACACTTTGATTAGAACCCAGCCAAAATTGAAATCACATTGTTTTCTATGAGAAATGCATGTTCTTAAATCTCTTTCATTGAATACAATGAGCATGAAAAGCACTTACCTTTTATTGGATTGTCCAATAAAAAATGGTTTAAAACAAATAAGGAAGTTATCTTCAAATGGCAAGACATTGATGTGGGAGAGAGGGCAGGTATCCTGTGCAATTTCTCTCTCTCTCTCTCTCTTTTAATAGAGTGACATATATATTTATGTACATATTATATAAATCCATCCTTTTTGAAAGAAAAGAGAAACAGCCTATCTGAACTTACACATACATATAGCAGACCAGCCGATATCCTAGGGATTGCCCCAGGATCATCCCTATGCATCCACATGACGCACAGGGGATCCCGGGGGCAGGGAGGGATGATCCCTCCATTGCCCTGGGATATCAGCAGGTCCTTTCCCCCCACTTTTTCCATGGTCTCGGGATGATCCTGGCTCCTCTCAAGTAACTGCGAGGACCCGGGACGGGGCACAGAATTCCTCATGAGCTCTGTGCCCATCAGGGGTGGTGTGGGGGACCGCGAGGTGTGGTTTTTTATTTAAAAAACCTTACAATTTTGGTGGAGCGCTCATGACCTCCTGTTCCTTTAAGAAAAATAAATTCAAAATGGCGGCCATGATGACGTGCGCTACATGTAGACCAGGGCGACGATCTCGTGATCATAAAATTATGAGATTGTCGCCATACAACCCCCTCATCTAGCCATGGCCTTAAAGGTGGCAACAAGGGAGAGTGCCTTCTCAGTGGTGTCCCCCCAATTATGGAATGATCTCCTCAATGAGGCCAGCTTGGCACCAACATTGCTACCTTTTCAGTTCCAAGTTCAATCTGCCCTCTCCTCTCAAGCATTTCCTCTCAGGCATAATGCATATTTATTGTCTTAGATTGATTTTCTTTGGTGTATTGTCTTTGATTGTTTAAAAACCGTTTTGGATTTTTGTTGTCTGTGTTTGTGCTGTCTTTTATATGTCTTTATGGAACTGGGTTTGCACTTCGCATAACGTATTTTTAGTAGTTTTTAACCTTTGGCGCTTCAGCTATGCAGCAGTATTTAATGAAATGAAATAATAAATGAAATAATAAATGAAATGTCTTGATTCAGTGTTTGACCACAACTGCAGTGATGGATGTATTGCAGGCAATGAGTACTTTATAATACCATTTTTTCCACTCTGAAAAGGTTGCATTCTATGTAAAAGCGGAATATCAGTTTGAGGAGGAATGTATAATAGAAGGTAAGTTGTTCTGAAGTATACTTTTACTTGGATTAAAAGGATTCAACCTTCAAATTATATATAAGGTATGTCTACATCTCCTGGTGATCCGGGAGGGTGGGGGGAGGATGTCGCAGTATGATGATCGCAATATCCTCCCCCTCAATCTACACATGGCATGCAACATCCCAAGAGGACAGAGGACGTTGCACCCACCATTTTTTTTAAGATGAGTGCTCAAGCACTCATGAAAAAATGTGTGTGAAAAAAGACACCCTGACTTTGCTCCCCACCCCACCCCAGATGGGCACGGAGCTCCTGAAGAGCTCCGCGTCCGGCTCCTCACGGTTACTCATGAGGAGCCAGGATGAAATTGGAATGGCCACCCACACCTCCCGCAGTTCCAGGATCATCCGAAGACTGCAGGGAAAACCGCGAAAAAAGGATAGGTCGATATCCTGGGCAAGGGAGGGATTATCCCTCCCTGTCCCCAAAATCCCCTGTTCATCATGTGGGTGCACAGGGATAATCCCAGGGATGATCCCAAAATCGCCCCATCTAGACATGCCCATAGTCCCCATGTCAGACAGCATAGAAAAAAATAGCTATTTTATTAGCTACATAGACAACTTGATGTCTTCACTATACATCAGATGGAACAAGAGTAGGCCACTAACAATAATCTTCAGTAATAGCTGGGGTTTATGACACATAAATAGAAAATACCCATGGAATACTCTATTTCTGTAGATGAAAAAGAATTGCATATCTTTATTATAGTACCTAATTTATGCATTTCTAATACCATCTGGACAGAATTGATTAAAAGTTAACAAAGGAGATCATACAGAGAATTAAAACTTAATAATCTAAAGAACTTCAAAAAGAATACTTTTTATTTAGTAATGGAGTAGGTAAAAACAACAACAACAACTGGTACCTACAGGTCTTGCTACATATTTAAAGAGCACCTAGCCAAGGGTTCTCAATATCAATGGTTTGGGATGAAATAATATTGACATAAATATATAATTTAGAGACAGCAACTGGTTAGGGATTTTTTTTTTTACACTTACCTGGAACTAGAAGTTTCATATATTGAACAGGTAATGAAAACATTTCCCCAACTTTGCTGGCTAGTTTCTGCTACTCAGCAGAAAAGTCAAATATTTCATTGATACATGCTGCTGAAAAGCTTTTATTTTACAATGGTAATTGTAATGCTTCTGCTAAGTTTTCCTAAATTGCAATTCAAGATGAATTTGGAGGATCCTAATTGAAAAAAAATATGTAAGAATATTTGTGCCTGCAGCATGGAGTAGGGTGGGATGGAAGAACAATTGCAACAAGATAGGAAATGGGTGAAAAAAATGGCCAGAAGTTCATAAGGTGTTTTCATAGTATGGAGCAAGGACCCAGGTCTTTGGTGGCCCAGCCCATCTTCAGAGAAACATTAATGATTGGAAGGCAAGCTCAGGCCCATTATGCCATAAGCAGATGCCATGGGATATCACTGGTAACCTGGGTATGTGGAAGGCATGCAGGTACCTGAGCTGAGCTGAGACTTGAAGCAACCCCCCCCCCCTTCAAATCCCAGTGAGAGTAGAAGTCTATTCTCTTTGCAAAAGCTCTGCCCTAATGCCTCCGAAAACAGGGGGGAGAAACAATAGTGATGAACAAAACAAAACAACCAAGCAAAGAACATTGCTATGGGGAAGGAGAGAGTCCTGTATTGCTAAGTCAATCCTGAGTGAGGGTAAAAATCCTTCTCAGCGTCATCAAGTGGTGACTAACATTCATCCATAGAAAGGTGAGGAGCACTGAAAGAGAAGGGAATGGTGAAAGCTGCTGATAGCAACATTCAGGCCCAGGCCAGGCCCCTCATTTATAGTTCAAGCACCAACCAGGAGGATTCCCTGGATTTGGGCCTTGTTTGTAGTGCAGCAGGACAGCCCAGGCTATCATCTAGCTACACAAAACAGACCTTCACAATCTCCAAATCGACTCCCACACACACAACTGGCAATTGATTTGATATTTATCGGGAAAATAATGCAATTACATTAAACTAAAATAAGTTTGAAAAAAATAGTATTCCCCTCCCCCCAAATATTACAACTAATAACCAAGCCCAATATCCAATAGCTTTTGCCCCCACCAATTCTTTTCTACCCTGCCAATTCCCTTCTGGTGGGTCCTTTTGCATTGCACCAGTGAAACTTACACAAGGGAAATTTAATGCTTCCTTCGGGGAGCCCTGAAATGAACAGAAGCATTCATTCCTGGAAGGAGGAATGTCACCACGACTGCTGTATGATAGCTCTACCGACCTGCCTCCTTCCAGAAATGAGTGTTTCTACTCATTTTGGATTGCCCTGGAAGCACTAAATCGCTGTTGTGCAAATGGTGGGGGCTGTTTGTGCAATGCAATCAGAGGAGCAGAAGAGAATCGGTGGGAATCTAAGTGCCCTGTTGGATTCTGCCCCAAGCTATAGAAATAATAGCCCTCTTTCAGACTCAATAGCCTGAGTCGAATTGTGAGGAATGGAATCTCAAAAGTCATCAGCTGAGCCCTTGACAAAGCAGGATATCAATTACTACAGCATCCCTGATAGGTGACCATCCATTCTCTGTTTATAACCCCCTCTCTCCCATGGTCCTCCTGCTCTATCACCTGCTAACATTTTCCCATGGCAACAGACTTACTGTTTTCTTGATTTTTTACTCTTTGCTCTGAACTTAGCAGAAAAAAACAGACCTTTTTCTTATTTTAACTCACTGTGAGGTTTAGCCCTCATGATATTTTCCCTACAAGGTTCGGCTACTTGTTTGTACTCATTCTTGATGGTTTCTCCCTCCTTCTATATATCCTTCTATTTTCCTATACGTGTCCCTTGCAACCCTGAGCTCATCAAAATGTTCCTTATGCAGGCACTTGGTTTTTTAGAAGCCTAGTTTTCTTTCTTGCTGTGCTTGTGCTTATCTTGCTTTATATTTTTTTAGAAAACCAACACTTTAACATTTGAAACAATCTTATACACATACATTAGTATGTGGAGGCAGAGCCTCACATAGACACAGGTACACATGCAGATACACACACACACACACACACACACACACACACACGAAGGAGCTTGAGAGTTTAGTATGCATTAAAAGCCTATAATCCACTGAATACGAAAAAAGAAATTATATTGTATGGAAACTCTGGCCTTAGCTAGACCTAAGGTTTATCCCGGGATCATCCTGAGGTCATCCCTGTTCATGTAAATGACACACAGGATATCCTGGGAGCAGGCAGGGATGATCCCGGGATAAATCTTAGGTCTAGCTAAGGCCTCAGATGAATCAATGGATTTAGGTTATCTGCTACTTTATATAATGAAATATAGGGTTAAATTATATGTCTAAGGAAATGTATTTATTTTATTGGCACAAGTAAAAGAAAAATGTTTCCTCCATGGTTCCAGGCAACACATAATTACATGTGTGTTTATAAAATTAAAAACAAAACAAATGCAGGTCCCTTTTGTCACTCCTGCACAAGTTAGACTTACTTTCTTTAGCTTAACATACATATAAATGCAATCATTTCATTGTCAGGAGCCTAAAGCTAGTGTTAATTACAGTATGAAGCTTCGATTATTAATGCATCTTTACTTATTGAAGTGTGAAATAAGCAATAGTAGTTGGAATGCTCCAATTAAATTAGGCTCTGAGACTGGAATTCATAAACAGGATTCTGTCTTGGATTTACAGCTTACTTAGAGCAACACACAAAGTCTGGTGGGTTATATATACCAACCACAGTTTCCAAACTTTGCCTGTCAAAAGATAACTTCTTCAAGCTTCCCAGTGTAAATAATAAATATACAAGCATAAATATTCAAAGGATCCTACGTTGCGCTATATGTGTGCACAGGAACATTTCGTTCTTCCATTCTGAGGCTGGAATCTGACCATCCCCTAGGTTAGAGTTGTGGGAGGAGGCAAATGGCTAGAGTGACAGCCTGGTTGTAGCCACAGATGCAACCTCTTGTGACTGTGAATAATTGTGTGCAATGTGGATGGAGACCTGGCTTAGCTTGGCTTAAATTCACTGTATAAGTATAAAATTGTCTGAATGCTTTGGGAGAGTTCCCTGGTCACTAGAGCTGATGATCATGTTGAGGCCTCAGTCTCACTATGGAATGGTGAGTTGAGGTAGCACATTGACATAATGCCCTCTCATGCATTGTAGAGCCGAATGGTTCAGTAGTTTTCTCAGAGCTTTGGGTGATGAGACAGGCTGGCTGATGGCTAGAATGCCTGTGGTATAGGACTCACTACGAGGATGACCGAACACACATGAGAGAACATAATCATACCTACTGCATGGCACTGAAATCATCTTACACAGCTGACTCCATTGCATCCTCAAGTAGCCATCCAGTGGTGTTTTTCAAGAGGTATAAGATTTAGTGTCATCTGCCACAACAAATAGTATGCTGATAGCCTCAAAGGCCAACTGTGACAAATTTGCTAGGCAAATTTGCTGAGGACAAAAGTTGCTTGTCTTTATAGCTCTGTAACATCAATGTTGAGACAGGAGAGGTCTTATTGAGGGAAAGCAGTTTTGTGGAATGAGTTGATGAGGTCTTTTTTTTTAATATAATTTTTATTAAACACTAACTATATATATATATATATATATATATATATATATATATATATATTATGTATAATAATATATATATAATAATAATAATACAGAGTTGATGAGGTCTGATGATGTAGACAAGATATGTGGGTGATGCAGCCACCCATGTGTCCCTTTGACCCTTGCCCGTTGTGGTTTATTAGGCCTAGCTGGGAGGTCTGACTGGGAGCGATGACTGCATCCTTATGTCACAGAGTGGTGCTACCTGCCTTTAAAGAGGTGATTGTGTGACCACTCCCGAAAAACCCTTCCCATGACCCAAAGGTCTATGATAATTACAGCCTGGCTACGAAACCATGCTTTGAGGCAAGTTGCTCAAGGGGTGGTGGTGGCACAATTGTAGAGGTTCTTGGAGGAAATGGAGTATCTGGACCCAGTTTAATCTGGTTTCAGGCCTTGTGTTGTGAAGGAAATAGCCTTGGCTGCCCTGAAGGATGACTTTTATCAGGAGAGTTATGTAGGGTGTGGCATCTTGTTGCTTCTCTTTGATCTCTCAGCAGCTTTTAATACAGTATTCTCTTAGATTGGCTCTGGGAGGTTGGATTAGGGAGCACTGTATTGCAGTAGTTCCATTCTTACCATTGGGGTCCGTTCCAGAGAATGGCATTTAGATAAATTGGATAATTACCCATCCTGGATGGGGTAATTACAGGGACAGGGACATAGTTTGGCAGTCTCTTGGATTCATCTCTGTTACTTGAGGCCCAAGTGAGTAGGGTGACCATATGAAAAGGAAGACAGGGCTCCTGTATCTTTAACAGTTGTATATAAAATAGAATTTCAGCAGGTGTCATTTGTATGCATGCAGCACCAGGTGAAGTTCCCTCTTCATCACAACAGTTGATGCCCTCTAGATATTTTGGACATCAGCTCCCATCACTCACTGGCACCATGGCTAATGGTCAGGAATGCTGTAGTCCAAAACATTCGGAGGGCACACGATTGGGGAGGGCTGCTTTAGGAACATAATGCAGCCTTTCTGTTCCTAAAGTTATTTTATATATAACTGTAGTCCAGCAACATTGGAGGGGGAAAGTTGCACTAAACAAAAACAAAAAAAGAGAAGTAGGTGGCCCTAAGTTATTCATCATCAAGTTTTCCACAACCGCACAGTCACCTCTGCATATTCTCCATCCTGTCTTCATGGTTTATCTGCTTTGAAAGAATGAGTATTTCACTTGCACTTTCTGCATCCTTAGGGAGGATGTGGTGTTAAGGCTTGTGAACCTTAACTCCCAATTTCCCTGCTTTTTGGTGCTTGGTTGAAAACTGTAGAGCCTTAATGTTATTTTGTAAACTGCAGGTGTTTGTTTAATGGTAAGGCTTCATCTTGAGTATTGCGACCAGTTTTGGGCAGCACACTTCAAGAAGGATGCAGACAAGCTGGAGGGGGTTCAGAGGAAGGCATGATGATGATCAGGGGTCTGGAAACAAAGCCCTATGAGGAGAGACTGAAAGAACTGGACATGGAGGAGAGAAGATTAAGGGGAGACATGATAGCACTCTTCAAATACTTGAAATGTTGTCACACAGAGGAGGGCCATGATCTCTTCTCGATCATGCAAGAGTGCAGGACACGGAATAATGGGCTCAAGTTACAGGAAGCCAGATTCCGGCTGGACATCAGGAAAAACTTCCTGCCTGATAGAGCAGTAGGACAATGGAACCAATTGCCTAGGGAGGTCGTGGACTCTCTCACACTAGAGACATTCAAAAGGCAGCTGGACAGCCATGTGTCAGGTATGCTTTAAGGTAGATTCCTGCAAATGAGCAGGGGGTTGGACTCAATAGCCTGATAGGCCCCTTCCAACTCTACTATTCTATGATGCTATGATTCTAAAATAACAATGAACCAGATCCCGAGAAAGACTACTGGAAGGAAATGTGTAGGAGAGGAATATTCTGTATGATCTTGCCCTTTCCATTAGCCTACTGTATCCCTTAAAAGCATTTTCAGAACTTTTTACAACCTAAGAATATTTATTGTTCTTTGAATACTAATCTTAGAAAAAAACATTTTTAACTGAATGACACAATGGCATATCACACCTAAACATTACAAATATAATTTGCATTACAAAAAGATGTGTTGGAAATGTCATTTTCGTAGAAGTGTATTTATAACTTGGAAATAAGTTTTCCTTGGTTCAATGGGGATTACTCCCCATTGCATCCTTATTCCATTATGGTAGATGTGCCCTAAAACAAAACAATGCTGAAGATCTGTTACAAAATAAATGAAGGAAATAGTAGGTTATGATATTCAGTTGAACCCTATTTTAGGGTGACCATACGAAAAGGAGGACAGGGCTCCCGTATCTTTAACAGTTGTATTGAAAAGGGAATTTCAGCAGGTGTCATTTGTATATATGGGGAACCTGGTGAAATTTCCTCTTCATCCCAACAGTTAAAGCTGCAGGTGCCCTGCCCTCTTTTAAATGTGGTCACAGTATAGCTGCACTATAGCTCCTGCAGCTTTAACTGTTGTGACAAAGAGGGAATTTCACATGCATACAAATGACACCTGCTGAAATTCCCTTTTCTATGCAACTGTTAAAGATACAGGAGCCCTGTCTTCCTTTTCATATGGTCACCCTACCCTATTTTGCTTTTGTAAACCTATATAAGAACCCTTAAAGGGCCTGGATTGAAGGTATAAGTGTCATCCACCCCACCCCACCCCACACACCTTGCTCCAATCCGAGGTTTTTCTATAATGTCCAGGAATTAAACACTTTCCCTTTTAAGGGCCCTATTGAAGCAGTGGGGGAGGATTGGAAATGACACACCTCCAGAAAGGACATCATTCTCCCTGCCACACGAATGGCAGCCTTAAAGGGGAAAGTGTGTCATTCCAGGACATTATAGAAAATTACAGAAAATCTCCCCTGACACCCAGGATTGAACAAAAACCAGGATAAATCCAGGGAAATCCTGACAGTTGGTCACTCTAGTTGGAATATTTGTGAAATGAGCTCCCTAAGGAGGTTCGCCTGGCACCTACACTACACTATATTCTTTCAGACACCGGGTGAAGACCTTTTTATTCTCGTAGCATTTTAACAGTCTATAAATTTAATTTACTGTTTTAAATTTGTGTTTTAATTTGTATTTCTGCACTGCTGCTGATTTTATCCTGGTCTTGCTTTTATATTGTATTTTATATCATGTTTTTATACTGTTTGTTTTATACTTTGAATTGTTTTAATTTTTGTGAACCGCCCAGGGAGCTTCGGCTATTAGCCAGTATAAAAAAAAATACATAAATAAAGTTTGTATTTTGAACAGAACAGAATACATTTTGTCAACTTCCTGGCAAATCCATCAGTCAAAACAATCTAAACAGGCATAATCATCATAACAATCATGTCTTTAATTATAACCTTAACCTGTTTCATGGTATAATCAGTAAGAATGACAAAGAAAATGCACCACTGATATGGAAGAAATAATTAACAGATGGACTAGCCTGTCATGTAGATGAAAATGCATGACTGAACCTTAGGAAAGTTTTCATGAGTGACACTAAGTAAGGCAGGATCTACACTACTGCTTTATAACAGTTTATAATGGTTTTGACAACTGTTCGGGCCCAGGAGACATTACATAGGCCATAGCTAGACAGGGCGGAATCCTGGGGTGATCCCCGGGATCATCCCTGTGTGTCCACATGATGCACAGGGGATGCCGAGATCAGAGGGGGATGATCCCTCCCTTGCCCCAGGATCTTGCCCTCCCCTTTAGACCTGTTTTTTCCACGGCCTCGGGCTGAGCCTGAGACTGCGGAATGTGTGGACGGGTGCCACTGTTTGTCACGGCTCCTCGCAATTTCTTGCAAGGAGCTGTGCATGGGGCGCAGTGCTCCTCAGGAGTGCTGCGCCCATTGGGGATGGGGTGGGGGGAGTGGGGAAAGTAATTATTTTTTTAAAAAAATCATTCACCTTTTGCGCATGAGTGTTCGTGCGCTGCTGGCCCTTTAACTAAAAAAATGCTGGGCATGACGCCTCTCCATCTGAGGTCATCTTGCACCATGTGTGAATTGAGGGGGATATCTCGTGATGAAAATGTTGTGGGATCTTCACCCCTCCATCCCGCTAGGTTTAGCTAAAGCCATATACTGTTTTGAAACCGTTTTCAAAGTGTAATATCCTGATTAGTGTAGATCTGGCTGTGTTGCATTTGAATGTTGTTAATGCAACATTCCTAGCACAGAATTTGCCCTCCTCACCCAACCCTGACCAATGGCATAAGACACTTGAGGACAAACTAGAGATGACATTAACTGCATGAATGCAAAACCATGCATGTTTTTTGTTCTACAAATAGCAGCTGCGAGGAAGCTGGAGCAGCTCTGGGCCATGAGGCAGGGAGAGGGGGCATTTTCGCCCTGCCATGGTCCCAACAAAGTTGTCTTTCCAAAGCAATATTTACTTCCCAAGGATATCCTCCATTGGTACCCACAGGATATGCAAATATCACCTTCTAGATGGCTTTGGACTGTAGTTCAAGGTTAGTCTTCTGCTGAAAAAGAGTGAATGCTTTCTTCATGTACTGTTTTCCCACTGAACCCCTCCCTCAAGGTGCTATTGTAGTATTGGGGAGAGATTTGAGTATATGTTCTAGGATGCAGAAGCAGCTCACCCAACCTCCCCAATCACACCCCAAGGAACCCAGAGTTTCCCAGAATATTGTTTTAAAACCATTGGTATAGATTCAACAGGGTTTAAAATTAAAAGTGATTATTAAAACATTAAAACATGCATTCAGTGCCCACTGTTTGTAAAACACTACATCCCTGAGGAGGGTAGAGTTTGCTTTTGTCATTATTTATTTTGTCCTTGAATGTCATACCATCCTGATATTAGAATGCAATACACCTTCCCTTTGCTGGATCTGATGAAAAGAAGGCCTTCTCTTGTATATTGTGTTTTCTACTGAGTTATGTTATTAAATGCAACATTCAGAACATCCAAATTCTTTGTGCTATGCCTTCAGTCGCATGCAAGGGCTAAAGGAACAAATGTGAAACAATGGTAGAATTGTCCTTTCTGAAGTGTCAATGATTATGTACATTTTGTTTGTGTTAATGGTTGGTGTATCATGGCTGATTACTACATTTTAATAAACTTGACTTCACTTGTTGTAAATATTGTAGTTAAAATGTAAAGTGCAAGTGCAGTTCGGATACTCTTGTTATTGTTCTCCTTACACAAAACCTCTGATTCTCCTGGCTACCTAAATTGCAGGACTCTAGGAATAGGAAGTAGGGACAAAGCCTTTCTATTTCCAAAATTATAAATAGTATCAGCAGGATGTTTGCTTGTTTCTTTGTTTGTTCGATATATACAGACATGTAGGTTTGCACATAGCTGGCCATAAATCAATGCCTCGAGCTTCCCCCAAGGAAAGTTGAGAGTGCACATCACATGAGAGGAAAATGCATTCAAAATTACTGTAGCTGTGAAACAAACTAGCATAACCCAAAGCAACAAATGTGATGAAAATTGTCTTTGGGGCTTTGTCTGCACTTCAGTGAAGCTTTTGACTTTGGGTTTTATTTGCTTAGAAGTGATAACGTTTAGTTTTGTTAAATTCCATAAAAGTCACCACTGTGCACCCCGCCCCCAGTATTAAATCCTTGACATCTTTTTCTTTTAATGACTTGCTGAAAATCAAATGGCACTTTACAACAACCATCTGATGACAGCTTGTAGACTTGCCACTGTATAGTTGGGCTTGGGCAAAATATCTAAAGAATATTTTACACTAAAATCAGGAACACTTCTATGATCTCCAACTGTTCTTTTGCTCTTTCATATATGGAAGATCTTCCTTTGCTTTTCCTCTCTCTCTAGGGATTCCTCTGGGGTATGTTCTTGGGCCCCCCTTCTTCTCTACACATTGTCCCTGAGTGAACTCATCAAAACCCATGGCTTTCAGTACAACCTATACAACATGATCCACAGCTCTACCTCTTTTCTCCTGTCCCTCCAATCCAGCATCTTCAACCGCCTTTCTGATATTTATTTATGTATATCTCCTTGCATGCTTAATTGTCATCTCATATTCAATATGTGCAAAACCAAACTTTTGTTTAATCTTTTCTCCCAAGCCTTCCTCTCCTAGAATGTTAACTGTGTACTTTGCTAATATTACCATCCAACCTGTTGAACACACACATAGCCTTGGCTTTATCTTTGAGTTCCTCTCTTTCTCTCCCTCCGTCTCTCTCTCTCCCCCTCTCCTCCCCATATTCAGTCTGAGCTCTTTCAGATGGGTGAAAATCATGTTTCCTTACTGTCACTCTTGCTTCCTGCTTGTCTTCTGCAATAGGGATGATAAGAACCACACAGGGGAGAAAGGGGAAGAAAGCAGTGACGACATGGGCCATTCAGTGTAGTGGGACAGCACCCTCTATGTTTTACAGCAAAACTTCTCCTGCAAAGGCAGGAAATAGCAACAAATGTCGCTACAGCTCAGAAGAGTCACATTTTTTGAGGATTATTTTACAATGAAAAAAATGGCAGAAGGAGTGGGAGATGAGCAGGAGATACACAGAAGGAACATGGCATCATTAAAATACTTGCGAAGATCCATGAGTGGCCAGTTGTGAGCATGCGATAAAATGCTTGTCTGAAGAAGCTCTCTGTCACCACATCATAACACTTCTCCCTTTATAGCTTTGCAAAAATATGGTGCCTCCTCTCTCTTTCCTTGTCCAAAACTCTGGCCCATTATCTGGTTATCTCTCTCCTAGACTACTGCAGTATATTACTACTACAACTACTAGTACTTAGCATGAAAGTGCCTACATTTTTCTAAGCACTGAACAGATAAGGCAGACCTTGAGCTGCTTCTAGCAGAGAAGTCTGGGTGATATTCTACAGTATGATGTGTGGAAGTCTAGGAGCTAGTTTCCATTTCCAAATATCCCAAATCTCTAGTCTTATTTTTTTAAAAAAACACAGTGTGGACCTTGTCAATGGGTGGTAGGTAGGCACGTGCTTATATCCACCATAACAATTTTTTTTTCAGGGCCAAATTCCCTCATGTATGAGAAATTTGCTTCAACTATTTTTGACCAGCATTTACCCAGTTTGCACCTCCAAGCACCAAACACAGGCCAAATGAAAACAGTGGTTGAAATCCATACATTTCCAAGCTTGCAATGCTTCTTGCAGAACAAACAAACATACAAACAAATGAAAAGCATATGGAATATCTGAATATTTTTTAAAATATATGTACATATGTACATTTCAAACAATGGCAGATAAATTGGCATATTTCAAAAATGTGCAGAGTGGATGTGTACATTTGGGGAAATGCATGCAACAATGCAGACAATTTTTTGTGCAAAAAAGAAAAAAAGAAAGTTTGCAAAGCTTAAGCTAGAGTATGGAGAACCTCAATGCACTTGGGTTTTGCTGTTTCTCATATCCCTACCCATGCACAATCTGTGGTGGGCTGCATGTGAGGTGTGGGCATGGCCGAATCCAATAGAAGGCAGGGCCAGAGCCAAATGGGGGTGGGTGACCCCTTTTCTCTTTCTGCCACTCCCTTTTCTCCTTCTCTCTGTTCCCACATTGCAGGCTGCAAGGGAAAGAATAAATCGCTCTCGCCAGAGGTCTGAACTATTTGCACGCAGAGAGCTTTTGAATTAGGCTGAGGCCACAGGCCAGTTGTTGCCTGTCTATGAGCATGGGCAATATCTGAAGGAAAAACAGAAATCTGGGCAAAGCATTAAAGCAGATTGCCACTTGTGCTGATCAGGCAGAACCAGCACAAACTACTCTCTCAAGGCCTGAGGCAGGAAAGCACATGCACTGCTTCTGCCATCCATCATTGCCACTGGCTTCTCAGGATCTACACTTATGCTTTAAAACGTTAAGGACAGGTTACAATTACTTACTGGGTCACATCACGATACCTTTTTAACGTTTTATCTTCGTTGTATTTCCCTTCCTCCTTTCATTGTATTTTTTTCTTTTGTTACATTTTAAAAGTGTTGCAGGACACCGTATGTGCCCCCTTACTTCATTATTGTTTTATGTCACTGATATTTCAAACCTCAGTGTTTAGCCAATCGCTTTCCTCGGGGCGTGTTTACTTCTTTTCAGCGCCGAAAACATTAGCTTCCTGCATTTTTCCTTGTGTTAATAGGGGGGAGGGTCAAAGCAGGAGAACAGGAAGTGGGCGGAGCACTGGAACAAACAACAAAAAGGAACTCCTCGCTAGAGCGACACAAGACACAGTGTGTCCTGCATTAATGATTTACTAACGTCAAAGCAAAAGGTAAGTAATGCTTTAATCCCTGAGTGTGCCCTGTTACGTTTTAAACCACCAGAAAATATAATGTTTTCAATTGTAATATACGTGATAAGCACTGGTGTAGATTCCCTCCTCTTCTTCCCCTCAACTGCCTCAGTCTCTCCACCCACCCCCTTCAGGTCTGTCTTCCCCTACCTTCTGTGTCTCTTTCCCTCCTACCCCCTCTCTACCCCCTTTTCTGCTACATTACTTTTATTGCTGCTTCCTGCCTCAGCCTAATCTGCACCGCAGCCAAGCTCCTTGAAGAGCTGCAGCAGCCAAAAAAGCAGCAGGCATGGCTTTTCAAAGAAGGGGCCATGACCAAATGCCTGGCTTGAGGGGTCCGTCCTCAAAGCCGGGCATTCTAGGAGGGAGTGCCCCTGGAGATTGCCTGTACTGTGGGGGGTCTCCTCCTTCCACAATTCCTGGCTCTAAGGAAGGACCCCGCATAGCCAAGCATTTGGATGTGGCCACCTCTCTGAAGAGCTGCGCTGGCCACTTTTCCATCCAACCTGGCTCTTCAGAAAGCTCGGCCACTTGCCAGCTCACTTAGAGCAGATGAAGAAATTAGAAAGTCATTTATTAAACAGCAAAAAGAAAGCCAGCAGCACACAGGAACAGCATCCCATCAAAAAGAGGTTCCTTTGTTATTCGCTACTAAATGCCAACAGAGAGAAGGAAGAGCAAACCTTTCCAGTGAGAGAGTTCCACAATTTTGGTGCTACTATTACAAAAGCTCTGTTGCAGATAACCTTCTACCATGTACCATAAGGAACCGGAGAAGAGCATGTGAGAAAGATCTCAAAATATAGGCAGGTGGTCTTTATGATGCTGGACAAAACAGTGAACAGAAGGCCTTCCCAGAGTTTTCACTTTTGAGTATGCCTGCATGTTATTAAAATCTTTACCAGTCCTGGTCTGTCATTGTCATTTCATGACATCCTTTGATGACAGATTTGATCATCCCCCAGATGTCACACCTACTATAATTTTAGGAAGCTTTATTATAGTGGCTTCAACTGTTCCAATTTTTCAATGTTATATTTTACAATATTCCAAGAATATGAGCACTGGGCATATTTTGCGTCTGCTAATAGATTCATGAAGTGAATGGTAGCATTAGGGCATCTTAACAAACTTTCTTTTGATGCTTGTGCAGGTATACCTCTGTACCATGCTAATTAACATGCTACTTTTTGCTACCTGAGTTTATATGGCTTGGAGACTCTGCCTAGCTTTCCATCAAGATGAGCAACAGCACAATTGTTAAATGGGTATTGTGGCATCTTTATTACAGATTATAAATCAAATGAGGATGGGGGAGAATATAGGGCTATAATGTTGGTAAATGCAATATCCACAAAGACTGTTAGAGTGCAGTGACCGTTACGTAGTAATATCAACTCCTGAAATGGGTTGTCATTTTGGGCTTTCATCTAGTTCTTTCATTGATGAGAGTGATGCTATGTTTCCTACAATTGCAAACAGATACCCAAATCTTCTATAGGATATAGTCCTGACCAATGCTACAAGGTAATCATTTTTTATTATCCTCGTGAAAGGACTGGCAAGTCAGAGCAAAGGTCTTTGGAAGGAAAAGCAAATCAAATCTTGATAGAATCACAGTCCCATTGTGCTAAAGCAGGAAGACACCCCTGACAATCAAGGCATTCAGGAGAGTACAGACAGCTACAAAATGGAGCCCCACAGCTAAGAGCCTACTTTGAAAGCTAATGAAAATTGGACTCAAGATTAATACCACTGAAGTCAATGGCTGCTCAGTTCCTTCAGACCTCCAGCTTGACATAAATCCTTCAATTTTCCTTTGAAGTCTTTCAAGTACAACTCGACAGCAGCATGACTATTACAACTTTTTTTTATGACACTAAATGAAAAGATACCATTTTAAAACAAAGTACTAAGATTGAACATTGCTACAAGTAAGTAAAAGATGGACTGCAGACATCTCTTATGGGCTAACTGCACTGACATCCAGATTACTGTTCATGAAAGCGTTTGTAGCTCCTGGTTTTAGATTCATAGTTGACTGTAGTCTTAAGGACTCTTAAACAGAACAGGGAATTTTTCCTAACCCCTGAGAAAAAATTACTGCTATAAAGCAGAGCAAGTGGGTGGGGTGCACTGGTGATAATAGACAGACAGATAGATAGAACAATAGTAATAATCAAATATTTTTATTATTACTATTTTATCTATCTATCTAGTCACCAGTGCACCCAACCCAGTTACTCTGCTTTATTGTCTTTAATACTCTTACATGGAGGTAAATTAAATCAAAGGTTCTCAAATCCATAAAATGTTTAGGATTGGGATGTTATAGTAATTGGTTTGTTTACTAAAGGAATTTCAGGTTTATCTGGAAGAGTTTGCTCATTCTTATTTCTTTGTAGTGTACAGAAAGGCAATAACTCTAAACCTTCCCCTTCCCAATCAGATGAAACCGTTGGCGATTGTGTGGTAAACTGCATTCACTAGGTTTGCTAGGGTATTGCTCACCTTTTTGATTTCCACATTTTCCTTGAAGATTTGAGAAAGCAGTAATTTAATTCCTTAAATTTCAGAAGGGTAGGGAACAGCAAGGGAGCTTTGAAAGCTCATTTGAAGTCTGGAGGCCATTGTACCCATTTTTAAAACCTGATCAAAATTCAGGCTGGCTGTTTGTTACTAAATTATGTATCTCTGAAGCATAAGTGTGTTGGTTTTGAAAGTTACAAATTAGTGTATTTCCATACAGCCTGGGAGAATGTGTTTTAACCACGGCTAGGAAAAAAATATATTTGCATTATTCTGTAACAAAGAAACATCCTATATCTTCTACATTATCTCCACTTCCACCCAGTAAATTACAGACTTTACTTGCACACATCCTTCTGACATCCATTTGCTTCATCTTTTACGATATGAAATAAAACTTATTTCTACAGCAATTTCCACTTGCAACATGCGTTATAAAACTTAGAAGTGTCCTTCCTTTTGTGAAGCAGTGCAATTGCCATCCTGATGTTTCTTGTTTATTCTGGAGTTATAAATTTTGTGCCCATGGAATTCTATATCCATTTCCAACAAGCATTGTTGGATTTCCAGTCAACAATGAGTTCAAATGGAGGAGAAGGTGAAAGAGGCACAGTTCAGCTCAATCACAGAATTATGATAGTGGCTTTAGGGCCTTAACGGACTGGTCCTATTTTAGTAGAGGGACTGTAGCTTGGTAGTAGGGCAGATGTTTTACATGCAAAAGGTTCCAAATTCAGCATCTGGTATCTCTGGGTAAGGATGGGAAAGGCCTCACACTGAAACCACAGAGAGCCCCACCAAAGTTAGTGTACTCAATACTGAACTAGATGGTCCAATGGTCTGACTCATTATGTAAGTCAGCTTCATAGGTTTGTAACTATCATTCATTATTTTCAATAAAATGTATAAAGCATTTCTGCAATTATTTCCTAAAAAACTGCCTAACTAAACCCATTCATTTTAATTGACTCAGACAAACCTAGTCCTGCACAGGACTGGGTGGTACTTCTTATACTATGCAACACCAATTAAGTGCCAAATGGCCCTGAATCAGGACTTGGGCATACATTATAATATCTATGGGGATGTGCCAAATATCCTCACCCCTCCCGGCAAGTTATCCTGGCCTGTACTTCATAGTGGATGTACTATGTGGCCACACATAGAAACACACAATGTGATGTTGATGTGTCATGATAAGTATTTGCAAACATTAGTAGGTGGGAATCTCCTGCCAGAAGGAGGATTTTTGGGCTTTCATCCATTATGTGTCCATTACACCTGCTGTGACTCTAAGGCCATAGCTAGATGGGGTGATATCCCGAGGCAATCCCTGGGATCATCCCTGTGTGTCCACAAGATGCACAGGTGATCCTGGGAGCAGGGAGGGAGCAGGGAGGGAGCAGGGATGAATACCGGGCCAGAAGCGGTGCCAGTTATCCTGGGCCAAGGGAGGGTTACCACTGCCTGAGCCCTGGATCCCCTGTGCATCATCTGGATGCACAGGGGCCGGGCTGGGGCTCGTACCGGGCTAAACTCTCATCTAGCAAGGCCCTTGGTTTCTTCAAGAGGTAAAGAAGGGAGAACTACATGTATCTTATGGATTTTAATGTTATTTTTTTAATATTTTACTATGGTTTTATATGAAGATGTCTTTTATTATTCAATTTATTGTAAACCACTTTGGTTGGCCTTAGAAATGTGGTATAGAGACAGAATAAATAAAAAATGTAGGTATTTTAATCTGCAGATATCCAGATTATTGTTACCTGTAAACAGGTTCCCCTCTTCAATACAATTGTGTATAGTTAATTCTGTCTTCACTATATGTGGAATATAGTAAACAATAGCAACTCAAGTGCTGCCATCTTTTCTCATTTTTAACTCCATTATTATTATTATTATTATTATTTAAAAAACTCATTCCCTGGTGAAAAGAATTTCAAATTTATGATTATGTCATCTTTCAGGAATGGCTTCACATCAATAATATTAGCAGATATTTCTTAGTTTGGAAAATTCAGATAGTAAAGCCTTACCTCTCACCAACCATCTTAAAAAAGAGAGAGGGAAGCTTTTAAAGCAATTTCAAAGGTTTTACTTTGAACATAGTTTAAGTGCTGTATTTGAAGAGCACTTTTGTTCACAAGTGGCACCATTGCCATGTTAGTGTTTTCTACCAGTCCAAACATCACTGCATTTTTGTATTGTGTCTTCAGCTCATTTGGGTGCCATCTCCATGGTAACTTGTTTACAAGGTCAGAAATACTGGCTGAAAAGTCAAGGTTAGCTTCTCCCTTTGTTGCTGTTTTGATATTTTTGGCAACTGAAACAATCTGGGCAGACACCTTAATGATTCAAACTGCTTCATGGCAGGTTGAATCAAAACAAACTCCACACATACTGGGCTTTAAAAAAATAAAAATCACCAGTTCCAACAGAAAAAAACAAATGCAAACTGCCATCTAATCAGAACCATCAGTTACATCTCCTTTTCATATCTGAGAACAACAGCCCTCCTGCTTAACTTTGGCAGCATATCCTGAGAAATATGTAGTGCACAAGAGGTTATGCCTTCCCAAGGAAATAATAATAATTATTAGCTTGTGTATGTGCGGACATATATTAGTCTATGTAATTGAGGCAGCCTAAAAACATCACTGGGTCACAAAAAGTAAGAGGTGTTCAGGGCCTAAGCTAAATCATTGATGGGAGTCCTTTGTACTCGGAAAATTGACTGTAATAATAATATTTAGAACTTCTACATCTGCTTGTAATATTCTGAGAGGAAAGACTAGCATTCCTCACTTAGGCAGCACTCCAAATTTAATAGCATTTTTAAAAAGAAAGAAAGAAAGAAAGAAAGAAAGAAAGAAAGAAAGAAAAGGAAAGCATGGACTGTAAGATCAGGCTGTTAGAGGGAACATTTTATGATAATTTCATTCCAGTCAAGGAGGATCCAGACAATGGGTTATATCCAAACTAAGAGTGTGTCACCACAACTAAAAAGGGATATTATAGAGCTGGAAAGAGTGCAGAAAGAGCAAGTAAAATGGACAAAGGGGCTGGAATAACTCCCCCATGAGGAAAAGTTATAAGAACAGCTGGGACTGTTTAGCTAAGAAAAAAGACAAGCAAAGGGAGACATAAAAGAGTTGTACATAATTATGCATTGTGTGGAGAATATGGATAGGGAGACATTTTTCTCCCTCTCTCATAATGCTAGAAACTGAGGTCATCCCATGAAGCTCAATGGTGGGAAATTCAGGATGGGTAACTGGCTGCCTGTTAGCTACCGAGTCACGTACAAGATTATGTTACGATCCTAAAGAACTTGGGACCAGGATACCTAGCAGACTGCCTTCCCTTATATACACCCAGGTGACATTTACAATTGTCTGAGGAGGCCCCGCTCATCATTCCAATATGAACAGAATGATGTCACAAATTATTATTATTATTATTATTATTATTATTATTATTATTATTATTATTATTTCTTACCCGCCTCTCCATTTGGATCGAGGCAGAGAACATCAGCGAATATAAAACACATAAAACTGATTAAAAACGTAATATACATGACTAAAACATCCTAAAAACATCCTAAGAACCTGGACCGTGGGCCTTCTCTGTAGCAGCACCCACCCATTTGAAAACCTTCCCTCATGTGGTTTGGGAGGCGGAAAATGTAACACTCTTCAAACGCCTCCTGAAAACAATCCTTTTTAGACAAACTTTGCCTGGACTATAACGTATTTTGGTTTTATATGACATGTTTTAACTCTTGATTTTGTAAATTATGCTTTTAATTGTAAAGTGCCAAGAGACCATTGACTGTTGGGCAGTATAAATTTTTAGGGAAAGGAAAGGAGGAAAGGAACCTCTCGTGCAAGCACTGAGTCATTACTGACTCTTGGAGGGATGCCAGCTTTCGCTGATGTTTTCTTGGCAGGCCTTATAGCGGGATCACACTGCACAGTTAAACTATGGAGTTCACTACCACAAGATGTAGTGATGGCCACCAATTTAGGTGGCTTTAAAAGGGGGTTAGACAAATTCCTAGAGGATAAGGCTATCAATGGCTACTGGTCCTGATGGTTATATGGCTATATGCTACCAGTATCAGAGGCAGTATGCCTATGTACACCAATTGCTGGGGAAGGTGCTGTTGCACTCATGTCCTGCTTGTAGGTCTCCTGTATGCAGCTGGTTGGCCACTGTGAAAACAGAATGTAAGAATAGATGGACCCTTTGGCCATTTTTACAACAGCCAGATAGTCCGGGCTGGTCATGGCTGAGTCCCTGTGCATCCAAATGACACACAGGGTCTCCCAGGGGCAGGGGGAGATGGGCACAGGTTTTACCAGGGATAACACACACACCCTGGGAAAACCCAATTCTTCCCGCATTCTCGGGATCATCCCAAGACCACGGGAGGAGTGGGTGCATGTCCTGGCTTCTTCCCTCCTCCCCACAAGTAGTGGGGGTCAGCTGAAGGATGGAGCTGGGCCCGGGGCAGTCCAGGGACATCAGAGATGGGGTGTGGCCCAAGGTTGGGACTTTTTTTAAAAAAAGAAAGACATAAGTTTTGCTGGAGCACAACTGCGCTCCGGCTCCTTTTCCTTAAAAAAAAGTGATGGGCGTGACACATGAAATGTCCCTCCTCCTATCCAGGACATCGCTCTTCCATTTAGATACCCTGGAACAATCCCAGAAGCAGGTAAGGCTGGGACTGCCATTCTCCCTCCCTCTATACCGTATGGTGTAGAAAGGGTCTTAGTCTGATTCACCATGGCTCGTCTTATCTTCTTAGAGTAGTCACATTGAAATTAATGGGACAAGTTAGTTACGGACAAACTTAAGTTCTACTGATATTAATTGGCTTCCTCTAAGTATTACTGCAAGCCTACATATGTCTACTCAGAAGTAAGTCCAATTGAATTTAGTGGTAAGTGAATATAGCATTGTAGCTGAAATCTGGAACCAGCCTGATCTGTTATGTGCATTTTGGTTACCCAACATGCAGCACTAATCTTAATTATTTCTCATTAATTGTTGGGCTTGCTGAGTATATATTTCCTACGTGTTGGCAAAAAGTATAAAACTGAGATGTACTGAGATCTGATATCTCAAAATTAACATTCCCTATTACAATAAAAGGTTTTTGGGACATTAGCCAAAACAAATTCTTGCTTTCCCCACTAACCTTAAAACGCCTTTTTTTACAGTTCTCATCACACAGAGAGACACACATATACTATATATAGTCTTACTTAGGGTGACCATGTGAAAAGGAGGACAGGGCTCCTGAAAAAGTAAAACAACAACCAACCACCCTGATAGCAAAGAGTGTGTCTGCTCAGAAATAAGCAGGATAAACCTCTGCATGTCTGCTATGAAGTAAGCAGGACTGATTCACTCAGGTACAATTCCAAATAGCATTCCAAATGTCAACACTCTGCATCTCTACCCAGAAGTAAGCAGGACTCAGGTATGATTTCAAATAGTATCCCAAAAATCTGATTGCCTCAATTCAAATTAGGCATCTAAACAAACAAACAAAATCTCACCATGTTCTGTGTTTAGGGCCAAGGAACCTTCTTGAATAAGTACATACTATTGTGGGGAAGGTTTTTCTGGTGATCCCTAACCTGGATCTTTATCAGTTCCACTGCCAACACACTTTGACTCTTGTCCATTCAGTCTTTTAAGCACTCTACTAGGTACGCACAGCTCTCCCACGAGGACAGCTATCTGTTGATTCAGGTAGCAAGAACCTCCCTACTGTGGAAGAGCACTTGGGAGCAAGTGGGGTGGATACTGTCGACATTGTTAAAAGTTGCATGCTTAAGAAGATCAGAAAAGCCTTGCTATGATAGAGCAACATTATCCAATCCAGCATCCTGTTTCCCATAGTGGCCAACTAGATGCCAACAAGCAGGACACATGGGCAATAGCCCCCTCCCAGCAACTGATATTCAGATGCATACTGCCTCTGAACCTGGAGGTAGCAGATAGCCTAGTAGCCATATAGCCTAGTAGCCATTGATAGACCTATG
Source organism: Elgaria multicarinata webbii (assembly GCF_023053635.1). Lineage (NCBI taxonomy): Eukaryota > Metazoa > Chordata > Lepidosauria > Squamata > Anguidae > Elgaria > Elgaria multicarinata. The sequence continues at coordinate 67,448,446 of NC_086173.1, read as the reverse complement.
CTCCATGAATTTATTTGATCTACTTTCAGAGCCATCCCCACATCTTGTGGCAGTGAACTCCACAAATTAATTGTGCATTGTGTGAAGAAGTACTTCCTTTTGTTGGTCATGACTGCATGTACTACTGCATTAAGTATTAGTACCTTATCTCCTACATTAACCTTTTTGAGATGCGGTGACCAGAACTGTAGGCAGTATTCCAAACATAGTGTCACCATAGATTTTTTATAAGTGCAATATGATACTGACATTCATATTTTGATCTATTTCATAATCATCCCTATCATGGATTTCACCTTTTTCATAGCTGCTGCACACTGGGCTGACATCTTAAGTTGTCTCCTCATTTATGTGACACGCTACCAGCTCATGTTAAAACACAAATGTCCAAGACATATTAGACTTTGTGTACCACTCCCAAAGTCACACTGTGATTTTCGTCTTAGTTAGCTTACCTTGGGTTCAGAAATCCATTGTAAATACAGTTGTTGTTGTTTTAACGTGTTTAAACAATATGGATTTTCCTACTTTTAAACAGTTTAATGACTGTTCAATTAAGATCATGAAGTGATTAGTGGAATCTTGCATAACGTGCCATCCATGAGATTTAATTTCTATATACTTTTTGAAAGAAAACAAAAATGGAAATGAGGATTTTTCCTTGATAATTGATAACCTTGGCTGGCACTGAAATAGTAAAACAGTTGCTTTCAAATTCATTAGTCTGATAAGATGTTTGCACCTTGGGTTGTGTATTAGTTTCTCTCCTGCAAAGAAATCCAATGATTCAAAAGCTTTTTAGTGGAAGTGCAAACAAAACAGCAAAAGAAAATGGGTTTTGGTCCCCTGATGCAGTGCCTGACAGCTGACTCTGCATAGCACAATGAACAAGACATGCATCGTTTGAGAAGAGCAGGGAAATGTCAGTTGGGGCTATCAATATAGTGAATAGGATGTGATAACCTTTAAATACATATAAACAATGTGTCCCCACATATTATACTTTCCTATTCCCTCCAGAAAGAGATATTTCTTCCCCAGCTCTGCATATGGCAGTGGAGGAAATAAAGCCCAACTAACCGAGGATTAATGATTTTGCCCAAAGGAAGAAATAAAACTCATTTAAAAGGTGTGTTTAAAAATAATGGCTAAGGCAAATACATAACAGGTAACATGCAAGTGCGCTTTAAAAGAGTGTCAGGGATAGCAATTGGAGTCATCCATCTGTTCTAGAGAAATAAAGTAATCTATATAACTAAATTTAAGTTCTAGATACAAGATTCAACAGGTGCAAAGTCTACTAATGACTTTTTATTCCTTCTGCCATAACATGTCACTTAGCAAGGCGAGAGGCTCCCATATTGGTGAGAACACGCAAAATACACATTTAGCTTGAGGAAAAAATATATATGGAAAAGGTTTGGGGGGGAAACTTTTTGCATATATTTACATTATAATATTGGTATGTATGTTATGTTTCACATGTGCTAAATCAGTTCCCATTTGTGGTTCTGTAGAACTAATTTTCAAAAGAATTGAACTATAATAATAAAGCCAGATGTCTGTCTGTCCTTCCATCTGTCTGTCTGTGCCGTAGCTCCATGACACTAAAATCTAGATCCCTGAAATATGGGATTCATGCTAAGGAAAATCTAGGGGTCTTCACCTCAGTGGTAATTTGTTTTTTAAAATGTATTTATTAATTTAAATCAATTTAAATGTATCTGTGTTACTTTTCTGTTGTGGCACCCCTTTTGTGGAATGAGCTTCCCAGAGAGGTTCATCATTGTGTTCTTTTCAGCACCAGATGAAAACCTTTCTATTTCCCCAGGCATTTCAGGATTTCCATTTCTGTTGTTTAAAATCTGTTACTATATTTTAAATCTTTGCACTGCTGCTAGGTTGTATTTTTGTTTTTCTTTTATACTGTAGTTTTAAAATTTTACATTGTTTTATTGTATTTTAAAATGTATTTCATGGTTTTAATTGTTGTGAACTGTCCAGTGGGCTTTGGCTATTGGGCAGTATATAAAAGTAATAAATGAATAAATATGCCCACCCACGAAAAGTTGGGTCCTTTAATAAACTTTTTAAACCAATGGAGAGCTTTGCAGTCAATATAGTTGGAAGCCAAAGGCTGGGAGTAGACTGAGGGACGGAGTTATATGACTCCCTCCACACCCAGGGGAATGGTCTGGACAGACCCATTTTATAGGGAGCTATAGGGGAATACCATTACACCTACTGGTGTAACAACCATGGATTTATCGGGATGGCACAAGCAGAGTATTCGAACTCTGAAGCTGAAAGGCTGAAGGCTTTCCTTTGTCAAAACAAAGGGCTATTCTAATCTGGGCAAAGCTGAGTTGGTTTGCTAGTAACCAATAAAAAAAGCAAAGTGTAAGTTGCCTATAGGGCTATTGTAATTTACCTTGAGGCAAATTTGGACTATATGTTCCTTAGCACAGATTCAGAGAGCAAATACCCTTTTCCCACCTGCATTTTGAAATACTGTCATACCAAAACTTCCAGCTGAATGTAATCTCAATGGTTTTCAACGATGTGTCATGTCCAGAGAGTTCTTAAATCCATTGCTACTGCAGTCATTTGGAAGAATCATACTGTGTTTTGAAAAACAGAGGCTTGCCAAAATCATCATCATCATCATCATCATCATCATCATCATCATCATCATCATCGAAATCTGTGGCCTTCCACTGATGCAACTGGCCTTTCCCTCCCTCCCCCCCGGATTTGTAGAGGTGGAGGCTGAATGGGGAAAGGATAATCCTTTCTGCCAGCTGTGTCCATTCTGCTGGTAGGCAGACACAGGTGGATGCAAACTAATGTATCTAAATTGAATATTTACCTTCAAAACAGAAGAAACTGCATTGGAACATGCCAGCCCTCCAAGTTCAGTCTTAGTTTGACATTTATGAATCCATGCATGAAGGAGGTCATTTGATGTGCAGCAATTTTTCATTATAGGAATGGACACAGCTGTTCTGGGTTTTAAGTGTGTCAATGGCAAAGTGATGTAGGGCCAGATGAAGGCTGAGGTCTATCAGCCTTGTCTATCTTTTAGCATGTCTTCCTTTTTCTGTGAATGGAACAACACAATTTATAGGATTCCCTTATACCTGTATGAAACACATTGTATCAGTTGTGCCAGCTTTAGATAATTTTGCACATGAAAAGTCAAAATGACTTCCTTGTGCACCATCATTTTTAATGACACATAAGGCTAGAACATGGCTTCTCCTCTGGAATTGCTTAAATGCCTGAAACAACTTTTTTATGAATCTTCATGGTGAGTTTGGCCTTGTGTGCTACTGTATTATTATCCCAATGAAATGTCATGCATTTGCACAATGATTTACAAAGAACTGTTTGAACATTTAGCTTTCCTACAGTTTCTTTATAGCTAGGCCAGAACTTTTAAACAATTTAGATCATCCATTTTCAGTCCATGATCCACTGCTGTAGCATTATTATGGCTTATGGGTGTGCAAAGATGAAGGGCTCTTATAAAATATCCTCCTAACAGTCATGTTTTATCAAATGCCATAAGACCTACACTGCTGTTGGACTTTTTCCTTGGCATTGGTTTCCATTGCTCATGTTTGAAATTATTAGAAACACTCATCTTTAAGTTCTAAAAATACATGGCAGGTTTCTAATTATAGTCTATTATCTGTGTCCAGGCATAATTAGGAATTAAGGAATATGAAACCTACGGCTCAGGAGAGTGATAAAAGGAAAAGTAATAGCTCACAAATCACAGTTAATTTGAAGTTGGCCGAGGGTTGAAGCTTCCAAACTACTTCTTCTATTTGGCCGTTTTGAGCGAGTCTGTTCAAAAGCAAATGAGAGCTTGAAAGCTTCTTTGGACATTATTACTGATGCAGCACAGCTAATTGTACAGCTGATTCTAAATTTGCCATGCATTCTTTGTAGTGTTCAAAGGTGAATTTTGATTCTCCCCAGACCCCCTTGTGCAGGGAAGATTGAGAGGGATGAGACATCACCTGGGTAGGCCATTGAGTGCACATGTGACCATGTCTATTTAAGGCAGCCATGATCCCCCAAGGCAAGAATTTCCAAAAAGGAAACATCCCACCCTTTTGATAGGCCAGGATTGGCCAGTCACCGGGTACAAGTAGGAATCTTTTGGGTCTCATTTCTAAATGGACTTTTTCACCTATTCTGCTTTATCAGGTGGTTGGTGTTTGTTCAGTGATTTATTGCAGTCAGCTTTAAGACCTTCCTTACATAAGATCCATAATGAATCAGACCAAAGGCCAATCTAGTTCAGAATTTTGTTCACACACAGCAGTATCCAGCAGTTACTTTATTCATTTTTTCTTTTTCGCTGCATCTGAATTGAGCAAATGGGTTCCACCATTGCCTTATTAATTTTCCTCTATTGTCTTTCACAAATTAGCCTATACGCAGTCTTGCCTAGTCACTTTCCTTGTATGTCACCTACTCGACTTTGGTGCTTTCATTGACAGCTGAAACTTACAAGGAAATTGACAAGGTAAGGCGACATATATTGGACTCTTGTGCACTCGTGAAAGACTGGGGTGGGGGAGGGGAGAAATATGACCCCATTTGCGCAAATTTCAGAACCCATCCATACGCACACACAAAATCCCATTTGCTCAAATTGGCACCATTTAAAAACCCCAGAATCTGCATATTAGATCTACCAGTTGCAGATCGAGTCAAAACCAGTAGGGTGGGATCCACACTGAGCCAACCTTTATAGGCTTGGCCCCGCCTACATCAGAGGCTGCACATGCAATTGACACATGTGCAGCTTCTAATCCATATTTGCGGGCTCATTCCTGCCCGCAAATATGACCCCTGCCCAAGCCGTTCTGGCTGGGCAGGAATCGGACATCTTAGAATTACGTTAAATTGAGCTGTTTTATTATTTTCCTTACATAATGAAGATTTTTAAAATAATAATAATACAATCTTCACTCTTTACAGCACAGCAGCACCACTCTATGTTAATATAGAAAGAACAGCTGATAAGTTCCTGTTCCTATCAGACTGCTCAGAGAGCTCACTTTTGCAACTCTTCCACCACTATCTAAAAATGAAACTGAGCTAATCTTCTGTTTGGCAACATATACAATTTAATCACTACCTTAGCTACTATGATAGCTTTTGTTTTGCTTTCCAAGAGTTCTGTGAAACATGAATGGAACTAGAAACAGAATATGCCTAAACTAATTATGATTATATTTTCTGAAAAATATATTGTTCCTACAAGATTAGAAACCTGAGCCATCTCTTCACTGGGTGAAGCTAATTAAACTATAGCTCAATTAAATTTATCACTCTAGTTCAAGAACGCCTTGCATTCAGAGTACCAGTGTGGAAAAGGAAACAAACTCCAACACTTCAAGACTCATATTTTTGTAATTTATTTTGAATGAAATTCATTTTGTTCTTAACTCATGTACTAGAGGGAGAACATAGTTGTCTTCAAAAGCATGCAAGCGCCAACTTTCCTCTAATTGAAAGGAAATCTATCACCACAGGCCTACCACAACCACCATTTTAGGATTGCTCTGCCAATCTATTCTATATTTATTTTAATGTATGTTTGCATATTTTCTCTATTTTGTGTTTATTTTATGTATTTCTGGTTTATGGCTGAATGTTTGTAATTTGGCCTTTAATTTTTAAAAACCTTTTTATATTGTTGTTTCATTTTGTGAGGGTTTCTTATTATTTTTGTCATGCTTCATGCACTTTGGCAGTGGAAAAGCAGATTACATGTTTTAATGAATAAATATATTTCTATATCTCCCTATTATATCTGCCCTATAAAAACAAATTCATTTCAAGTAAAAGAATTTTAATTTGTAGTGTCTGAAAATCTTATAGTACATTGTATACTGATATGGGCTGCATTTGGATAATTATAGCTTGAATTTATATGCTGTAACATGAATGAGCTTTTGCCTGGTCCCACAGATCTTCTTCCCCACCCACCTTTTTGCAGCACACTGGAATTAAACCCAGAAGTCTCCAGTTAGCCATAGTTTCCCATTTTGTCCAAATTGAGAAACAATGATTACTAGTTTCTAAACAACCCAGGATCTTAAACCATCTTCAAATCATAGTTTAAGATCCTGGCTTGTTCTGAAGTTGGTAATCATAGTTACTTGGTTCAGAAAAAATGAGGAAATATGGCTAATTGGAGAATTACACATCTCATTCAGGCATGCCTCAAAAGGAAGAGAGAAGGGGCTGCATGCACAGGCAAAAGGTTCGTGCTGTGATATGGTAATATGAATGCAGCCACAGAGATCCCTGAATCAAATCTCTCTCTTGAGTCTGTCTTGATTACTAACTGGTAATTCAGTTGCTATCCATTAGGACGGAGATATTTTCTCCGGCTTCTCTCGAGCCAACTTACGTTCCTGATTAGTTGACAGACTATTAAGACCATCTGCACATATTTAAATATCTTGATTATCTTAAAGATCACCTCTCTACGTCCTACATGTTTTAAATGAGCCCATTCACCACAGTGACATCCAGACAAACACAAAATACAGACAAATGCAGCTTACATTAATCTACTGATGTTTCTCCTAGCTTCTTTCCCACTCATACTATGTGCCATTCAAATCAGATACAATGCTCGTCACAAGGCAACACATCATCAGTACAGAAGTTCTTCTGTACTAGACAAACAACAACCACAACAACAAGGCACTTCACAAATGGCAACTTGAATTGAATTGAACTGCGCCCTTATCTGGACAGTGATAGCCTAGCTACAGTTATCCATGCTCTGATAACCTCTCGTTTGGATTACTGCAATGCGTTATACGTGGGGCTGCCTTTGAAAACGGTCCGGAAGCTTCAGCTGGTACAAAACAGGGCAGCCCGTTTACTAACAGGGACTGGCTGGCGAGATCACATTACGCCAGTCCTTTTACAACTTCATTGGCTGCCAGTCCAGGTCCGGGCCCGATTCAAAGTGCTGGTATTGACATTTAAAGCCCTAAACGGTTTGGGGCCAGGTTATTTGAAGGAACGCCTCCTCCCATATGTACCTACCCGGACCTTAAGATCATCTACAGGGGCCCTTCTCCGTGAGCCCCTGCCAAAGGAAGTGAGGCAGGTGGCTACTAGGAGGAGGGCTTTCTCCGCTGTGGCACCCCGGTTGTGGAATGAGCTCCCCAGAGAGGTCCGCCTGGCGCCTACACTGTACTCCTTTCGTCGCCAGCTGAAGACCTTTTTATTCACTCAGTATTTTAACACTTAATTTTAACTTAAATTTAAATTATACTGTTTTAACTCTGTATTTTAACCTTATATCAATTTTGCTGCGTGGTTTTATCCTGGTTGTGCTTTTTATATTGTATTTTGTATTTGTATTTTTAACTTGTTGGTTGTTTTATGATGATTTTAATTTTTGTGAACCGCCCAGAGAGCTTCGGCTATTGGGCAGTATAAAAATGTAATAAATAAATAAATAAATAAATAAATGAGCTAGGATAGCATTAACAGATGTCTGGCAGATGAGTCAAACCACGTTCTCTGAAGAAAGACTCTGTCTCTGACTCTGTCTCTGTCTCTGTCTCTGTCTCTCTCTCTCTCACACACACACACACACACAGATGCCTGCAGTGTTACTTGTTAACATATTTCCTAAAGTACCTGACACATCCACCTGGGATCCAGCTGAACCATTGTAGTGGCATGCTAATTGATTTTTTGACATTTAGTTTTAACTGATCAATGGTGAAACCGATATTTTATCTTTACACTAATGGGCATCTGTCTTCTAAGAGAGGAAATGCAAAGTAGGTTTTGAATTTCAAAGTGAAATTGTATTATTCAAGATAAAATCACTGACATGTTATGCAGATACAGAAGTAAAGGCTGCATGCACTGTTTCTGAAACAGCAGGAGATAAAAGTTATTGGAATATTTGTTTGATACCCCATCCTTCCTTATATTAAAACAACCACCACCACAACAACACAACATGTGAACAGGGAAGGGAAGAATAAAAGCATTATTATTATTTTCTTTTCCTTATCCTATAATAGCTATGGTGGCAGTGTTATTACTACTGTTGGACAGTTTTCAATAGTAATTCACTGCGTAAAACCAGAGAGAATTAGTAGTCAGAAGTGTAGATGCACCTGAGGGATAATCATGTGTAACTTAGGGAGTCATCAGACAAGCGTTTTATTGCATGTTCATTACTGAGTACTCACTTATTTTCGTGAGTTCCTCTCATTATTGTGAACCGCCCAGAGAGCTCCGGCTATTGGGCGGTATAGAAATGTAATAAATCTATATAAATAAAAATGAAAAAGATCATTTGTTACTGTCATTATATCTCCGAAAGTTCTTCACCGATTGCTTTGAAATTTTGACACAGCGTTGCGTTCGAATACGCGAGCGTTGTTATGTAACTATGTTCTCTATGGGGTCAAAGGTTTGTCTTAAAATCGAAGAAATAGGCCTCCTCAAAACCAGTCCTGCTGATCATTGTGACATCGCCAACCAGTAGGCCAATCCACTGCCTCTGTCTCCTCTCCTATTTGCATATTCTCTCACAATTGGCTGAGTGAATATAGATGTCACACCTGTGACAGTTACACGTTCTGAAGAAAAGTAACTGCCAGGAGTTTCCACTAACCTCCTCACTGTAAAAACATCCTTTTTAAAAAACAAAACAATCTGCTTTACTTCATCCAAATAATGCCTCACAGAAGATCACACTTGGGTTGTCGTACTCGCAGAGCGGAAGCACTGCGATGAGAAATTGCAAATCAGACTGAGGAAGAACGGGCATCAGCAAACGAGAAAAAAAGAAAAAGAATGCCTCAAATATGTGCCAAGGAACCAGCCAAGCAACGTTCAGCCAGACTTGAGAATGCACGGTTGCGAGCATGGCAATCGCGTTCTACAGCTTCAGATCTGCTTTGTTCTCAACAGAATGAACGCGACAGGCTGAGAGCGGCTGAAAGACGTCAACGAGAAACAGCACATCAGCGTCAAACATGACTCCGTGGTAAACAATCACACGATTACAATCGCCTTGCATTCCGGTACAACCCAGCTGATGATTATAGTTTGAGGTGGCATGTTCTCATCGGCACTATGACTGAAGTGTGTCCTTATTGCAAGGCTCTTAAATTTAATGGAGAAACAAAAGGAATGTGTTGCGCTGCTGGAAAAATTAAACTGCCTCAACTTGGAGAACCACCAGAGCCATTACAAACTTTGCTTGCCGGATATACCGCAGAATCAAAGCATTTCCTATCTAACATCAGGAAATACAACTCACGCTTCCAAATGATGTCGTTCGGCGCAGAAATCATCACAGCTCCATTTATGCCAACTTTCAAAGTCAAAGGACAAATTTATCATAAAGCCGGCTCCTTCCTTTCATTTCAAGATAGTCAACATAAATTCCTACAAATGTATTTCATTGGTGATGGCAATAATGAATTGAATGCACGCTGCGGAATTTTTACCGGCATAAAAAGGTCCATCGTTTCAAAACTGCAACAGCTACTTCATGAAAAAAACAATTTAGTACATTTGTTCAAAACAGCAATTGACATGATGCCATCTGATACACACAAGATTGTTATTCATGCTGACAAAACGCCTGCTGGAGAACATGTGCGAAGATTCAATGCTCCAACTATAGACGAAGTGGCAATTGTTATAGTCGGAGATCAATCTTGACAGGACCTTTCAAAGGTGAAGATGTCCTCATTCCTCGCATTCCTATGATTCCAACAGATATGCCATTTCAATTTAAGAGATGGCAATTCCCAATTCGATTGGCGTTTGCAATCACCATCAACAAAGCTCAGGGTCAATCTTTAGAATTGTGCTGTTTAGATCTAGACACAGATTGCTTCTCACATGGACAATTATATGTTGCGTGTTCTAGAGTCGGCAAACCAGACAATCTCTATATCTACACAGACAATGGAACAACTAAAAATATTGTATATCCACAAGCATTGTGAAATTAAACATATTAGAAACATCCACTTTGTCTTTTCTTTCTTTTCAATTTAACCAGACTGAGCCACAGCAACGCGTGGCAGGGTACAGCTAGTAAATAAATAAATGACATTGTCTGCCTCCCGTGCACCTCCCACCCCTTCTGTCCCTCTTCGGTGACCAAAAAAGGCCCTGTAATTTCAAATTATTTTTAAAGATGGAAGTTGCCACCATGTCCTGCTGTGTGCAATAAAGACAGCCCCTTAATGGGCCACATGCACTTTTTACTTCCTCTTTCCTGTCCCTGAGAGAAAGAGAAAGTATTGAGCAACAAAAGTGGGGAGGGGGGAAGAGAGAAGCAACGGTAAGCAAGCATGATTTTCCCCCGTCTGATGGAGCTTTTAAATGATGGGGAGGGAAGCAGCTGCCTTCTGCCCTTCATGAACTCTGACTCTGAAACTGCAAGTGAAATAGGACCCCAGAGTGAAGTAAGACCTGTGGCGATCCGTCTCCAAGCACCTCAAAGGATAACCTTTTTAGTCCGCCCTTCTTGCTATCCTGTTTGTATTACCCAATTAGTTGGGGAAATATATGGCTTAATTACTTTACCCTGTGCCCTGGATGATCAGATCTTGATTTAAGCAACACACAGGAAGTCACATGAGAACAAACTTGGCTGTCTGGAGCTGGATTACAGTGATGCTGATTTTAAAAGCCATACTAATCGACACCCACTGGGATCTGGTAAGTTGACATAAATAAGGTCTCAGCTATGATTTAGTTTATATAAACACAGAAATAGTTTTAAACAGATGAATAGCAGAATGTGGATTCTACTTGGATTAAGGCCAAAAAAAGAGAGAGAATAAAATACAAGCTTATACACAGAAGTAGGGGGATGTTTTTGCTGGACTTTTTTTTTTTTTGAAAAAGTAAATATTTCTGCAGATAATGCTGGGATTTTATTCACATATCGTGCACTGATTCAGCAGAATGTTCTAGATATGTATATTCAAAGAAGGAGATATGTTAAATTCCCCTATATCAAAGGTAAAGAACTGAAATTATCAGACCAATTTCAGACCAGTGGTTCTGACTGCTTCAAGCACATATAATTCGGAGTCCTACTGGAATCAATCAATGCTGTCTGCAGCTTCAGAGATTCCGGTCGCCAGCACCATGCCTCTGTTCTGACAGGGATTTGTTCCAAAACTGTATTCTTAGAATGTCAAATCTCTAGCAAATAAGAAATCCACCCACATCCTTGAAATGCTAAGGAATGTTTCGTCTAAGTATATAAACAAACAAATACGCACAGACATGAGTGACATTCGTGCTTATGCACTCAATCCTCTGTTGTGTGAGATTTTGCATCTTTGTGTTTATTTGCTCCCGATAAAGGACACTGAATCTTAATGCCTTGTGTGGATCATTCTGCATCAATATTTGTGCAATTAATTCTACCCAGACAAGCCAGCAGCATACATCTATAAATATTTACTGCTCCTTTCTCTCAGCCTGGAGAAATAAATAAAAATTTAACACCGCAAGCACACAAAAGTGTGTGTTTTCCCCCACATACACCCCTCTCCAAAGTGACCTTTTCAGAAACTACTTTTCTGGGAATGTTATACCCTAAGCCAGCTGTTCCCAATCAGGGGCCCTCCTGATCTATTGGAATGTTATACCCTAAACCAGCCATTCCCATCATCCCCATCCATCCATTATCCCCAGCCAGCATACAGGCTGCATTTGGATAACTATAGCTTGGAGTACACCAGGTTGGAGAAGATTGCCCTTGGCATTTGAGAAATCAAGGGTAGAATCCTATGCATGTTTAGACAGAAGAAACCCTACAATTCCCAGCATGCCCCAGCCAGCCATGCTGGCTTTGGCATGCTAGGAGTTGTGAGACTTTGGCCATAGCTAGACCTAAGGTTTATCCCTGGATCATCCAGGGGTCAAACCTGTTCATCTAGGTGACACACAGGAGATCCAGTGCTCAGGCAGGGACGAACCCTGGATGATCCCAGGATAAACCTTAGGTCTAGCTGTGGCCTGTGTTTTTATGTCTAAACATGCTTATGATTGCCTCCTAAATATACCAAATGAAATAGCTCTCCCAATATCTTTCCATTGAAACCAGGAATATTCAGATTGGGCTGAGCTCCTGTGTATATACTTCATTTTCTTACAAAGAAATAAAACAGCCATGATCTAAAAGTGCACTTTGCCCCACACTTAATTTGGTGTTGGGTGGCAGTCCATAACATTTACCAAGGATTCCCTTGTCAAAGCCTTCTTCCTCAATCTTAAGCCATCTTGGAAACGAGGAGGTGTGAACTCCTGTAAGCTGGCCACAGTTTTCAAAAGATGTGTAATGCAGCCCATCCACTTGTTCGCCTTCTTGTGGCTTACTGCAACAGTAACATGTTATTATCTGCTGAGTCCTCCTAGCAAGGAGTGCTGTGTTCCACTTTTGAAGGAGAATGCCCTTCAGTGATCAGTGAAACAGATATAAAAAATGAAGGCTATAAAGTGGAATGAAAGTTAGTTCATCAATAGCTACAATAAATGCTGTTATGCTGCTTTCCCTGGAGGGAAACTCATTTCATTAATGGTTCCAAGACTTAGAAATCAGTCTAAAGCTACAGCACAGTAAAAGCACTGTCCCCTTCCTGCACAGTCAAAATATGACCCTTCCTGTATCCAGGCTGTTGAAGGGCAGTTTGGTCAACACATCACACATATTAAAATTAAGCATTATAAAGTAATTCTTATCCTTGAAGGTTAGCAATGTGAGTTAGATTGCAGACCTCTGTTGTGAAAATTCATTTTTATTTTGATTCTGTCCAGAAGGTGGAAAGATAGAAGGGTAAGAGTGATTTTCATTTTTTTTACATCCTTGTACAGGAAAACATAGACTGGCAATTAAAAGGAAGGTCAGTCTGAAGAAAAACCAAAAGGCATCGGAACGTTCCTTGGAGACTGTGAAGGAACTGTAGTTGGTGTTAAATGAAGGCTAGAGGTACTAGAATTTTTTCTACAGCACTAAACAAACAAATGAGTTCCTTGAAACATATTGGGGAGGGGTCAATAGTAGCCACATATCCTAATGAAGTCTCTGTCTGCTACAGATTCCTAGGACAATCTCCTTTTTTAAAAAAAAATATTTTCAAAAAAATCCAGGAAATATATCTGGACAAGGCCTGTGCTGAGTTACAAATTGGGGACATATGTAATGACTTCAGCCCAGCAATGGAATGTCGTTTGACTTGGAGTTCTGCCTTACAGAACTTACAGAGAGACTACATGTTACCTGTAATAAATGGCATGCAGCTATAACTGTTCCTTTTTTCTTACTCAAAAGTAAGTGTGGGAGACACAATGCAGGTCAGAATCCTAGCATAGGATGGGGACTCTAACCCTTTGCCCCACATTGGACTCCCCATGTCAGATTGTGTGTGTGTGTGTGGGGGGGAATCCACACTTGCAATTTGTATAGGAAAAATTGTCCCCACTGAAGCAAATAGAGACTTTTTCCTACACAAATTGCAGGTGCAGCATTGGGGGTAATCAAGACCTCGACCAAAGCAGAGGACGTAAGATTAAAGCCCAGTCACCCCTTACCCAGACTGGGCCTAGAGGTAGGAATAGATCTCTCAGCAGCACCTGTAGGATTGTCAGCAGCGAGGAGAATCTGGGCAACTTGTGCTTAGGATCATATATGGGTGCATACAGGCATATCTGCCCTTCCATGGTTGCTTAGAAGGCCATGCTGTCTTCATCTCACAGCATGGCCTTCTGGGGAAGGCCATTTCTCCCAACCATTGACTTTTTGCTGTTTTTCTGACTTTTGTGCATTCTAAAAGCTTGAAATATCTTTCCTAAGGCTTACTTACTGTCAGTAAGAGTGTTAAGCTAAAATACACTGCCTCTTTTTTGTCCCCATTCCTTTTGCCTTTTGTCCTACCCACCACAGCGAACTTCTCTGAAATGGAATTCAGCTCTTGTTCTGAAAGCCCTGGTGCTGCTCAGAATTCGGGGGGGTGGGGGTGGATCCCATCTGGGGTCTTGGCAGAGTGGCTTAGGAAATAAAGGCTTTGGCTGGGAATGGTTCCTGCTTCACGTTCACCAGAAGTCTACCATCCTTGACTTATTATCTAGCTTGGCAAAAATGCAACACAGAGTGTACTATCTGTCAAGAGTGGATACATCTTTCCTCAATGTAGCAGTGACTGCCAGGAGAGAAGTTAATGTAAGAATTCTGTGGTTGACTTGTGTGAAGAAGTGCACTGTTGCCAGCTAAACAACTGAACTCTCACAGAAGTAGTATGCACTTGAACAGCCTGAGGGGGTTCACCTTCCGGAAAAGGATAATGATGTTTGGGTGAACATTTTGAAATCAGGACCAACTCAAAATGCTGATATTGTGGAAGTGAAGCAGCTGAGCTATCCATACCATGCACCATTTTTTTAAAAAAATAATAATAAACAAAGGACTAAGGTAGAGATGGGAGGAATGTGGGACATCTACATTCCTCCAAAAAGGTTACTTGAAGAGTCTTTGGGGGCTGTGTGGACCAGGAACTATCTCACAACAAGATGGGGGGGGGGGAATTCATTTGGTTTACATTTAATGCAAACTTACCCATTTTTGCATTTTCGCACCAGTACATGAATTAAACTCAGTTATTCTTTGAAATTCACACTTCTCTGAATTTTGCAATAGAGTTCCCCAATCCAAAATTGCATATGTACTTCCTCCCATATGTACCTACCCGGACCTTAAGATCATCTACAGGGGCCCTTCTCCGTGAGCCCCTGCCAAAGGAAGTGAGGCAGGTGGCTACTAGGAGGAGGGCTTTCTCTGCTGTGGCACCCTGGTTGTGGAATGAGCTCCCCAGAGAGGTCCGCCTGGCGCCTACACTGTACTCTTTTCGTCGCCAGCTGAAGACCTTTTTATTCACTCAGTATTTTAACACTTAATTTTAACTTAAATTTAAATTATACTGTTTTAATTCTGTATTTTAACCTTATATCAATTTTGCTGAGTGGTTTTATCCTGGTTGTGCTTTTTATACTGTACTTTGTATTTGTGTTTTTATCCTCTTGGTTGTTTTATGATGGTTTTAATTTTTGTGAACCGCCCAGAGAGCTTCGGCTATTGGGCGATATAAAAATGTAATAAATAAATAAATAAATAAATATGAAAATAATATCCAAAATATGCATTATATTAGGAAAATTGCTTGCATAAAATGTGTATATTAGGCAAAAATGCATATAAATATGTTTCAGGAGAATAGTACCAAAAATATCTATAGCTTTTCATACTTTTTTAAAAAAATAATCCTCAGAATTCGGTACAAACTGAACCTACGGCCATAGCTAGATGGGGCTTTATCCTGGGGTGATTCCTGGGATTGTCCCTGTATGTCCACATGATGCACAGGGGATCCCTCCCTTGCCCTGAGATCTCGCCCTCCCCATTGGCCCCAGTTTTTCCACAGTCCCAGGCTGAGCCCGAGACTGCAGAACGTGTGCCTGGGGTTGACCCGGCTCCATGCAATTCCTTGTGAGGAGCCAGGAGCCATGCACGGGCACAGCACTCCTCAGGAGAGCTGCGCCCATTGGTGCTGCTGGCCCTTTAATGAATAAAAATGGCGGGTGTGATGCCTCTCCTTCTGAAGTCGTCACACCTCACGTGTAAATAGAGGAGGGATCTCGCATTAAACACAGCATGAGATCTTCCCTCCTCCGTCATGGGCTAACAGGTAGGTCTAGCTGAAAAAATGAGACTGAAAAATATGAGAAACTGAGAGGAAATGAAATTGACAGATCTGTCCATCCCTAGATAAACCCAAACCTTCAATGTATTATTAATAGCCAGCAGCCACAGACCCACATCTACCATATTGTCAAGCTATTATCTTCACACTATAATTAGGGTGACCATATGGAAAGGCAGACAGGACTCCTGTACCTTTAAAAGTTGTATAGAAAAGGGAATTTCAGTAGGTGTACGTTGTATGCATGCAGCACCTGGTGAAATTCCCTCTTCATCACAACAGTTAAAGCTGCAGAAGTCCTGCCCCCTTTTGTATCTGGTCAAGAGAACAGGGCTCTGTGAAATGGGGAAGTTGCTACATTTTCCCACCAATGCTTTTACGAAACATCCCCCTATGCATGTTTACTCAGAAGTAACTCTTATTGTGTCCAGTGGGGCTTACTGCACAATAAGTGTGTTTAGCATTGCAGCCTGATTGTAGTTAAAATGGAAGGGGGAACCTTGTCCAAAACATACAGATGCTTTTAGAGTGAAAGAGCAATCCACGCCAGTAATGACATCTGCTTAACAGGAAGGTATAAGGCTGAACTTAAGAGTGTTTATTGGATGGAAAAGTAATCATCCTGAAAACAGAGCTCTTCTGGACATGTTTGCTGTAGCATTTCCCCTCCACACACTTTTTTTTTTTTTTTAATGCTGAAGTCCTTTCCTTTTGTCCTTTTAAAGGCTTTTAAATGCATTATGACTCACAAAGGAAGAATGGAGGCTCGAACTGTGGGGCACAGTGATTCTCCAGTGCAGCGGATGTGTGACTTTTTCTTTTTTCATCGATTGATTGAGTGCTATTGTTTCTGGACTGCTGCTGATTACCAGGGATGTCGATCTTCAGACCTACTAAAAGGTTCTCCCCGAGTTATAAACTGTATGAAATTATGTACTCCAAATGGTCTTATAAAATTAATATCAGTACATTCTTCTTACATTGTCACTGAAAATTATAATTGTGATGTTTTAAAGAAAAGGTTACAGAGGTGGAGCTGGGAAGTTCAATTACTCCATTGTTCACATATTTTGATCTTGGCTGCTAAGTGTGCACAGAGAGGTATGGTTTTCAGTATGCTAAGCAAAACACCAAGGGCCCATTTAGAATGGTGTTTATCTTCCTCAAGGAATGGGAATAAATGCATACACCTGACAAGATGATCATAGCTGTAGCCTACAGAAAATATCCAACCATTAGGGGCTTGCAAATTGTACTAATTTTTATAACTTAAAGTCAAATACAGACCTGAGGTGTGTACTGAATGCACGGAGAGATGCCCGATCTGTCAAGAAAAGTAATGACTCAGACTAGCAAGCACATATTTCCTTTCAAATGTTTCCCCACTAAAGAAAAAAGAAAAGAAAAAAAGATTTTGCTATGGGAAAACCAAATATACTCTACTAATAAGTTTATATATGTGACTTTCTTACCATAACCCTGTGAAATATTTAAGGCCTTTGTTTTGTCATTTTCTTAACATGTGCAAGTCTTTCGTCAGCAGCCTTGGCCACCTCACAGCTCACTTCAAATTCCAGAACATTTATAACAAATTAAAAAGGAACTGATCTTAATACAGATCCTTAATACAGATCCATTGTTTACATCCCTGCATTACAAGAACTATGCATTTATTCCAACTCTTTCCTGTTCTCTAACAAGTTACTTATCTATAAAAGGACCTCTCCTCTTAATCCATGATTGCTAAATTTTCTAAGGATACATTGGTGAGAGAGTATATCAAAAGCTTTTTGAAAGTCAAACTACATAAATGTCTATTGTATCACATGCCTGTTGGTATTCTCAAAGTACTCTAAAAGATCAGTGAGACAGGACTTAACCTTTGTAAAAGCATGCTGATTCTTCTTAGCAAAACATCTTCTTATATATGCTTTATAATTTTATCTCTGTTAATCTTTTCACAAATTTATCGGGAACAGATATTAAGCTTACAAACCTGGATCCTTTTTTTTTAATGTCTATTCTATGACCAACTGTTCTAGGGCACAGTCATTTAGGTATATCTCAAAATTCTACTTGCTAGAATAAGCATTTACCCCATCTGTGGAAGTAACTGAAGTTATCCCTTACTACAACACTTTCTCCTTTGCATTTCCCTGATTTTCTCAAAATCATCCTTAACATTTTTGTTGGAAAGTTGATAGCATGTCTCCAATACTAAACTACTTTTGGAGGTCTGGAGTTAGCATTAATCCAAAGTACTTCTGTGGAGGACTCTGCCCATTTTGAGATCTCTAGTTTATTTGACTCTATGCCCCCCTATGTACAGAATAATGCCATCCCCAGTAAGCACTTTCCTATACTTCCTATTCAAATTGTTCTGTGATCGTTGGTGATTTGTTTTTTGTGATACACCACTGTGTTTATATCTATATCTCTTGTGAACCCACTTTGAGTGCAGTGAACCCATTTTGAATGCAGTAAAAGGGGTATATAACTAAACCCGTCTTCTTGACTTTTCAATTTAAAAATAAGAGTGGCCTAGAAATACAATGAATAAATAAAAATCTGCAAAAGTCCCTCATACTGACACAGTTAGGCAGGGCCAACTCAGGATATGTTTGCAAATGACAAGTAAAGTGCCACCCTAAGAAATTAGGCCAAGTGAACTGATAAAATGTCTGGAAGCTAAAAGATCAGAGATGAATGGGTAATGAACTGTAAGAATATTCAAAATATCTGTGTCTGTCATTCCTTCCTTGGTGAAATTTCAACTCTTTGTAATGGGGACATTTTCACCCTTGACCAATTTTGCAATGGAGTTTTAACACCCTGAAAAAATGCTGATAGTTTTACAGCTCTAGGAGTCAGTTCACTGGATTTTCAAGACAGTAATTGGTGCAACCTTGGAAATAATGACACAATGCAGGAACTTCTAGTAGGCTGCTGACAAAGGATGTGTACAATAAAAACATTGGGCTTGTCAACGTAGCTTGATCTAAAGGCTTGCCCTTTCAAAGTAAAGTGGGGAGGGGGAGAGAAAGAGTAGAAGGCCAGGCTAGTCAGAGTGTCCTAGTTTAGTTTCTTTTCTATGTCCTTCCCCTGATTATTGTTTTGTAGTGAAACTTTTAGTTTGTCCAAACCAGGAAGATGTCTTGTACTTAGAAACTATGCATGAACCAATGTCTCACAGAAGACAGCTGAACAGGTGTTTCTAAGTGGTGCTGTGGTGGGCCTCCCAAAAGTGGTACAGAATGCTGATCAGAAGAGACACAAGCTCTTCTCAGCTTCCCCATCTATATGATAGGTATGTTATATAGAAGGAATAAAGAGTACAAATATACTGATATCTAAAGATGAACAAATTGGTCTATTTCTGGTCCATGACGGTTTTGCATCTATTCATTTATAAGTCTGTCTGTCCATTTCCCACATTGGCCTGTGAAGACATATGAAAAAATCATCTAATCTATGCATTTTTGCATGCAATTTTTCCTGATACTTTTTTTTTTAGCCAAGAACTGCATCACAAAATTTGGAGAGGTGACCAATCCAAAGGACGGTGTCTGATTGGTATATTACTTCAAATAAGGTCAGATTGCTTAAAAATGCAAACAAAATGAAATAATTCCCCCATCCCAATTTCCTACCTTTAAAAATCAGTTCCAGTTGAAGATGTTCTCACAAGATGAGTTCATATAAACCATGAATAGGTTGTTAACAGGTTGTCTGAATCCTACCTCTCTTTTGACTGAAGAGCTATATTCAAATGGCTAACAGCCATTTCCAAGCAGAAGCATCTCTCTAATATAGTATTAAGCCTATTGAAATTTGACAGTTTGGATAATTGCCTATTCCCACGAGTCTCTGCATTTTTACAAATGATAACATAATTCAAGTGAGGCTGGAAATATAGAAACTAAAGTAAAAATCAAGAGGAATATTCCCTTTAATGAATCAGGTTTGGACAAGATTTGCCATTTTATTATCATTGTGACCACTGACACTGAGCCAATAAGGTACATACAATTAGTAAGTATGTGGCAGTTTTTAGAACTCAAATAAACCAGGTACTTTTCGTTAGTTGCTCTCACCCAGCTCTGCCCTCCTCGGTACTCAGTGCAGCACCAGCACAGACTCGAGGGCCGGGGAGGGGGGTGTTGCCGTGGTCTATAGTAATACAATCTCCCTCTCTAGGCTTCCTGTTCATTCGAGTGCTTATCTTGAGTGTTTGTACTGTGTGTTGGGTACTCGAGGATTCTGCTGGTGTACCGTCCACCCCGCTGCCCCACAGTCTCCCTGCCTGAGCTGACGGAGGTTGTCTCGGGCCTTGTGTTGAGGACCCCAAGGATGGCGGTTCTGGGGGATCTCAACTTCCATGCTGAGGCTCCTGTATCCGGGGCGGCTCAGGACTTCATGGCTGCCATGACAACCATGGGGCTGTCTCAACATGTTACTGGCCCAACGCATGTAAAAGGACACATGCTTGATCTGGTTTTCTTGACTGGACAGGAGGATGGTGATCTGAAAGTGGGGGAATTAACATCTACCCCCTTGTCATAGTCGGATCACTTCATATTTAGGTTTAGACTCTCGGCGGCCTTTCCCCTCTGCAAGGGTGGGGGGCCTATTAAAATGGTCCGCCCCCGAAGGCTAATGGATTCCGATGGATTCCAGAGGGCTCTGGGGGATTTTCCTGCTGATATGGCCGGTGCTCCTGTCGGAGCCCAGGTCACTCTGTGGAATGCAGAGATGACTCAGGCGGTTGACACAATCACGCCCAAGCGCCCTCTCCCTCTGAGCAGAGCCCGGTCAGCCCCTTGGTATACACCTGAGCTGAGGGCAATGAAGCAAGAGGGGAGATGGCTAGAACGCAGGTGGAGGAAAACTCGTGCTGGGTCTGATCGAACACGGGTTAGAGCTCACTATCGAGCCTACTCTGTGGAGGTGAGGGTGGCAAAGAGACAGTTCTTTTCTACCAGCATTGCATCTTCTCAGTGTCGTCCGGCAGAGCTTTTTCGGGTGGTTCGCGGCCTGTTACACTCTGGGCCAGGGCGTGAGATAGTTGAACCCTTGGTAGCATGCTGTGATGAGTTTGCACGGCACTTTGAAGATAAAGTCGTTCAGATTCGTCATGAATTGGACACCACAAATAATGCTGCTCCACTAGTAGAGGCGTTCAGAGCACCGTCCGGTTCAGTTTTATTGGATGAGTTTCAGTTATTGAGGCCCGAGGATGTGGACAAGGTGCTTGACCAAGTCCGGTCAACCACCTGTGTGCTTGACCCTTGCCCTTCGTGGCTCATTACATCAAATAAGGAGGGGATCACCGGCTGGGTCCAGGAGGTTGTAAATGCCTCCTTGAGAGAGGGAGTGGTGCCGGCCTCTTTAAAAGAGGCAGTAATTAGACCACTCCTGAAGAAGCCTAATCTGGACCCAGAGGACATTAACAACTACAGGCTGGTGGCTAATATCCCTTTCCTGGGCAAGGTGCTTGAGCGGGTGGTTGCAGGACAACTCCAGGCACTCTTGAATTAAACAAATTATCTAGATCCATTTCAATTGGGTTTCAGGCCTGGTTTTGGAATGGAAACTGCTGTGGTCGCCCTGTGGAATGACCTCTGCCGGGAGAGAGACAGGGGGAGTGCGACCCTGTTGGTTCTCCTGGACCTCTCAGCGGCCTTCGATACCATTGACCATGGTATCCTTCTGGATAGGTTGTCTGAGCTGGGAGTTGGAGGTACTGTGTTGCAGTGGTTCCGCTCCTACTTGGATGGCCGATTCCAGAAGGTGGTGCTTGGGGATTATTGCTCTGTGCTGTGGCTCCTAAGCCATGGGGTTCCACAGGGCTCTATCTTATCCCCTATGCTGTTTAACATATACATGAACCTGCTGGGGGAGGTTATCCAGAGATGTGGACTGAGGTGTCATCAATATGCAGATGATACCCAGCTCTACCTTTCCTTTTCATCAAACCCAGGTGAGGCAGTGACTGTTCTGAATCAGTGCCTGGGCACGGTAATGGACTGGATGAGGGCTAACAAACTGAGACTCAATCCAGACAAGACGGAGGTACTGTTAGCGGGTGGTTCATCTGTCCGGCAAGGTGATGTTTGCCCTGTCCTGGACGGGGTTGCACTCTCCCTAAAGGATCAGGTCTGTAGTTTGGGGGTGCTCTTGGATCCAGAACTGTCACTTGAGGCACAGGTGAACTCAGTGGCAAAGAGCACCTTTTCTCAGCTTAGGTTGATATACCAACTACGCCCTTATCTGGACAGAGATAGCCTAGCTACAGTTATCCATGCTCTGATAACCTCTCGTTTGGATTACTGCAATGCGTTATACGTGGGGCTGCCTTTGAAAACGGTCCGGAAGCTTCAGCTGGTACAAAACAGGGCAGCCCGTTTACTAACAGGAACTGGCCGACGAGATCACATTACGCCAGTCCTTGTCTAGCTTCATTGGCTGCCAGTCCAGGTCCGGGCCCGATTCAAAGTGCTGGTATTGACTTTTAAAGCCCTAAACAGTTTGGGGCCAGGTTATTTGAAGGAATGCCTCCTCCCATATGTACCTGCCCAGACCTTAAGATCATCTACAGGGGCCCTTCTCCGTGAGCCCCTGCCAAAGGAAGTGAGGCAGGTGGCTACTAGGAGGAGGGCCTTCTCCGCTGTGGCACCCCGGTTGTGGAATGAGCTCCCCAGAGAGGTCCGCCTGGCTCCTACACTGTACTGCTTTTGTCGCCAGCTGAAGACCTTTTTATTCTCTCATTATTTTCACACTTAATTTTAACTTAAATTTAAATTTTACTGTTTTAACTCTGTATTTTAATCTTATATCAATTTTGTTGCATGGTTTTATCCTGGTTGTGCTTTTTATACTGTATTTTGTATTTGTGCTTTTAACCTGTTGGTTGTTTTATGATGATTTTAATTTTTGTGAACCGCCCAGAGAGCTTCGGCTATTGGGCAGTATAAAAATGTAATAAATAAATAAATAAATAAATAAAATCAGGATTTGCCTACTGAGGACAAAAGGGCTCTTTGCACAGAAGGTGCATCTGCCCGATTTTCAAAGACCCCCTGCATCAAAGTTCACCCTATTCATCAGAGTCTCCTGACCCTTCATGTAGTATCTTTAAGGAGAGGGAGGGGTTGCCATGTGGAGGAGGGAATAGGAGTAATCTGCTTCTGTGCGCTCAACTGAATGCCCCTATATCTGGATCCAGCCCAACATCCCTTATGCAAGGTACTAGTGAGTCCTATAGGCTACATTTAAAGTTAAGATAGTACGCATTGACACCAAAACCCACAATGCTTGATATCATGCTGGAAAGGGGCTCCATTTTTCATCTTTGTTAAGTTTAGCATATAATAAAGCATTCTGAACTCTGGAAAGGAGAAGAATTTTAACTCACCCAAATTGTAGCTTAAGCCAGTTGGCTGTAATCCAGCAGAGAATCAGACACACACTTTAACTCAAAGATTTGAATAGGGTGAATTGTGGCTTTTCAATTTAATGCTTTGACTTAACACACTGCTGATCAAGTTGAAGTATTATTTTTGAGACAGAATCTGACGGCACAAGATGTACGACAGATAATTTCTTATACCATTCTATGGGCCTTGATCTAGTACATTTATTTATTATTTATGTATTTAGTACATTTCTAATCTGTTCCATAACTAATGTTCTCTGGCTGGATTGCAACCAGTTAAAAAACTAAAATGACATCTTAAAACACAATTAAAAAGGTGTTAAAACACAGTTAAAATATAAAACACAATATAAATATTTAAAATAATAATAAAAAACAAAATAATTAAAACAATAAACAGCACAGAAATCAATAAAACAACCATAATAACCTGGAACTAGGCTCTAAAAGGCTTGGGAGAAAAGAAAGTTATTTGCATAGCACCAGTAAGATCATAGAATCATAGAATAGTAGAGTTGGAAGAGGCAGATAAGGCCATCAAATTCAACCCCCCTGCTCAATGCAGGAATCCACTTCAAAGCATCCCTCACAGATGGTTCTCCAGCTGCCTCTTGAATGCCTCTAGTGTGGGAGAGCCCACGAACTCCCTAGGTAATTGGTTCCATTGTCATACTGCTCTAACAGTCAGGAAGTTTTTCCTAATGTCCAGCCAGAATCTGGCTCCCTGTAACTTGAATCCATTATTCCATGTCCTGTCCTCTGGGATGATCAAGAAGAGATCCTGGCCCTCCTCTGTGTGACAACCTTTCAAGTATTTGAAGAGTGCTATCATGTCTCCCCTAAATCTTCTCCATGTCCAGTTCTTTCAGTCTCTCCTCATAGGGCTTTGTTTCCAGACCCTTGATCATCCTTGTTGCCCTCCTCTGAACATGTACAGCACCATGAAAACTTGATGGTGCTCTATAAATAAATATTAATAATAATAATGTTCCAGCTTGTCTGTATCCTTCTTGAAGTGTGGTGCCCAAAACTGGATGCAATACTCAAGATGAGGCCTAATCAGTGCCGAATAGCGGGGAACCAGTTCCTCACACAATTTGGAATTCTAAAATAGCATTTTCTTTTTTCGCAGCCACATCACACTGTCGGCTCATATTCAGCTTGGGATCTACAATAATTCCAAGATCTTTCTCACTTGTAGTACTGCTGAGCCAACTATCCCCCATCTTATAGCTGTGCATTTGGTTTCTTTTTTCCTAGATGTAGAACCTGGCATTTATCCCTATTAGATTTAATTCTGTTGTTTTCAGCTCAGCACTCCAGCCTCTCAAGATCACTTTGAAGGTTGTTTCGGTCTTCCAGGGTATTAGCTATCCCACCTAATTTTGTGTTGTCTGCAAATTTGGTAAGCATTCCCTGCACTTCCTCATCCAAATCATTAATAAAAATGGTGAAGAGCACTTGGCCAAGGACTGAGCCCTATGGTACCCCACTCATTACCTTCCCCCAAGTTTGAGAAGGTACCATTGATAAGCACTTTTGAGTCCAATTCTGTAGCCAACTGTGGATCCACCTAATAGTTGTTCCATCTTTTAGCTAGTTTGTTAATCAGAATATCATGGGGCACTTTGTCAAAAGCTTTGCTGAAGTCAAGATATATTATGTCCACAGCATTTCCGCAGTCTACAAGGGAGGTTACCTGATCAAAAAATGAGATCAGATTAGTCTGAAAGGATTTGTTCTTGACAATTCCATGCTGGCTTCTAGTAATTACTGCATTGTTTTCAAGGTGCTTACAGATTGACTTCTTTATGATCTGCTCCAAAAAAATCCTAGGGATGGATGTCAGACTGACTGGTCTGTAGTTCCCAGGTTCCTCCTTTTTGCCCTTTTTGAAGATAAGGACAACATTAGCCCTCCTCCAGTTGTCCGACATTTCATTAGGGGCATTTCATTGGGGACGTTATTCCATAAGTGGGGTGCCACCACTGAGAAGTCCCTCTTTCTTGTAGCTACCTGCTTAGCTTCTTTTGGACTTAACTTTATTTTGTATATATGAATGATCTACAAGGAAACATATTATCAGTTCTCTTTCTCCCTCTCTTGCTGTGTTGAGCTGTAGATATCTAACTGTAACAGTTTGAATTATGCTTCTTCTGGTATCTAATTTCATTTTATTTTTTCCTTGTCTCGCAGGCAACAAGAGAAATTGCTGTTTTAACACCACAGTATAATTGTTGCTACTATTCAAATACATCTGTGGGTAAAAATAATCAGTTTGGCCACAATAATAATTTTAGGGTGGACAACAGACTTTGACAGATGTAATTAAAAGTGACACAGCAGGCTAGATTGTCTTGTCTAAATCTTAAAGCATTTTGTTTATCTCCTGCTTCCTTGATTATTTTTGCTTGCTTCTACAATTCAGATCATGATAAGATGGCATAGGAATAATTCATGAATGCTACAAAATCTATGGGCTTTCTTTCATAGTCAGTACTTTTGAATTTTACATGCAACTGCTTTCAAGGATTATTTTGTATTATTACATTTTCTACAGAGCATAATAAGCTAACATTTTTGTACTGAAATGCTTATCTGTTTTCACTTGATCATGACACAGAATAACCACAGTAGCCTAATACTGTTGGGGAAATGAATTTGTAAGATTCCAAACCACTATTTGAAAAGAAATATTTGCATAATATTTAGTTAAATCCCCAATGGACATACTAAAACCTTGAATTTGTTTGCAGATGTTATCTTGAATTCATAAATGCTTATATTTCTTCCATAGGATTTTTTAATACTTTAAAGCACGTTTTCAAGAGAGATTCTATACCCTCTGAACAGAATCGAAAAGTGAAGTGTCATGGGAAGCTTTACAAGGAAGAATTATTTCATGCAAGAAGCATTAATCTCATTTTATTTTACTTGCGTCAGTGGCTCTGGGAAGAATCTGAAATAAATTATTATGAAAGGAGCAGGCAGGCTATATGATTTTTGAGAATCTGAAAGCCTTCTGTACCAGTTATCCCCAAACAGCAGATTGGAGCCAACAGCTGGAGCTTCTGGTTAGTTTGCTAAGGTGCTGATAACAAGTAGTATGGACATCTTGAAACATGAGCCAGTTCTACACTAAGCAGGATACAGCACTATGAAAGTGGAGTGAAAGCGGTATATAAGAGGCAGAAACCATACTACTGCTACATAGTTGGTATTGAAGTGCACTGACAACTGTTGGGGCCCATGACACATACCATATAGTAGGGTGACCATATGAAAAGGAGGACAGGGCTCCTGTTCCTTTAACTGTTGTATTGAGAAGGAAATTTCAGCAGGTGTCATTTGTATATATGGGGAACCTGGTGAAATTTCGTCTTCATCACCACAGTTAAAGCTGCAGGTGCCCTGCGCTCTTTTAAATCTGGTCACTCTAGTATAGCTCCTGCAGCTTTAACTGTGGTGATGAAGAGGGGAATTTCCCCGGGTTCTCCATATATACAAACGACACCTGCTGAAATCCCCTTTTCTATGCAACTGTTAAAGATACAGGAGTCCTGTCCTCCTTTTCAGATGGTCACCCTATCATATACTGCTTTCATACCACTTTCATAGCGTTATATCCTGCTTGGTGTAGATGTGCCATGGGCCCCAACAGTTGTCAGTGCACTTCAGTACCACTATTAAGCAGTAGTGTAGATCCTGCCTTAGACACCATTCATCAAGGATAGGCAATCTTTTGGGGTCTGCAGGCACATTTCACATTTTGAAATCTGTCAGTAGGCACCACCGCCGAAAATTGCTGTGAGTGGTGCACCACCTCCTCCTCCTCCCCTTGCTGACTATTTCTTGCTCCTCCCCATCAAGATTCCCTGCTCATGACACCCTTCTTCCTCCTATTCCTCCCCCTTGCTATTTCCTCCCCCCGCCAACTCTTGCCACACTCACCTTTGCTCCCAATCAGCAGGAGTGCAGCAGGAGGAAAGGAAAGATGGTGACATGGGGCAGAAGGTGGGGTGGAAAGAAAGGCTGTGTGGTGGTATTGACATGGCAGCATTTACACCATGTGGAGTAAGGAAGGGGCTGTGGGGGGAGAGAGGAAAGGCCGTGGCAGCAGCAAAGCCAGTGGGTGGAATGAAAGGGTGGGAAGAAAAGGTGGTCCGGGAAGGAAAGGGAGTCAGGAGTTAAGCCAGGTCTGGTGGACACACTTGGGGTCTTGGAGGGCACCTGCAGGCAGTATGTTGCTGACCTCTGCTTTAAATAATACCTGAGCACAGCAGCAGTTCCAGCTTCCCACCCATTTCTTCCCATGTTCGATCTCTGCCACACAGCTTAGGCAACAGGACGGTGGTGAAGGATTGGCCAGGAAAAGCCATCACTAACGCTACAGGTTTTAACAAAGGTATATGAATTATGTCCATGCTGTAAGATGATAATGGTGACAAGTGTGATGGGTACAGTGGATAAAATGAAGGGGATAAAAAAGTGATTCCCAGTTGGGCTCCAAGGGGCAATCTCAAAACTGAAATGCTGTTGTGGATCCCAGTGGTTAAAAGCCTTAATAGTTTACCTACCATACAATGGCTAGATGAATGGTTAAATTAAGCTTAAAACTGTTATAAACTGTGGATTTGGGGGCACCAACATCAGGCCCTTTTCTACACCTCCCCTGTTTTGTGCAGCATCCAGCCTTCCGAAGAATTCCTGGGAACTCAAATGTATGACTTCATGTCATTTTGGTTGGTTGTAATAAAAGGTACTATTATACCATAATTTTTTGATTTGTTTTTCATAATGAAGCAATAAAGCTATATACTTTTTGAACAGTTTGGAGAAGAGCACATTTAGCCACACCTGGAAATGATTTAAAAGCTGGATGAAAAGGCTCTTCTTCTATGTGATGTTGGTTGGACTTTGCTGTCAACCAATGGAATTAAAATCCAACTGTGTCCATCCACCAGTGGAATTGACACTACAGGCAGGATGGATCCCCCCCCCCACTTCCTGGAATATGGAAACATTGGCATGCCTCCCATCCAAATATGAAGAAGGCATAGTCTGGATACATAATTCTGGAAATGCCTTCCTTAACTAAGAATGAACCATGGAATAAGAGAAAAATTGCCAACCCTTATGAAGCTGGTTCCACCTAACAAATCCCTTTTGTATCACTTCATGGTAAAACTTAATTTATTTGTATGGGACTATGTGAGTGGCTTCAATTAGGGTATGAAATAAATGCATTCCGTTTTACTTTTTAATTTTTTATCATAGTCCTACTTTTGCTACATAGTTATAAGACTGCTGCTGCTACTGATGATAACAGGCTCCCAGCTCCATCCTAGCAAGCTTTCACCCTTTCCCATTAAGTTTGTCCAGATATTCAGCTACCAAGCTATCGTTCTAGTATTAGGGGGATTGGTCCTGTTGCTATTTATAAAGATTCTTCTTCACACAGCCTAGGTTTCTCCCATCTAAGATTACTAGTGGAAACAGATTTGGATTGAAAGAAAAATGTGATATGTCCTTGGTTTTACTCTAGGATTTGAACAATACCGCTTGGCTACACCACCTCCTTTTTTCATGTTTTCACTTCTCTCAGGTCAGATTCACTGAACTTGAACTACTCAATTATTGCTCTCTAGAGGGAAACCAGAATGTCCATTCTGATTTTTCCCTTATCATATTTTCTTTATATTGCTTTTCCCACTGTGGTTTGTAACTCCAACCACACCAAGTCTGTGACATTGCAGTATTCCAAGCAAACACCACAACAAAGATAATGTAAGTGCCGTTTACATTTTTTGATCTATGTAAAGCAGAGCTGTGCACAAAATGCCTCTTAAAATTCTCCATACTATTTGTGAAGAGAGAAATGGGAATAATTTCGCCATATTTCTTCAGGGGAAGGAAAAAAATTCATCAGCTATTTCTCATAGGTAAGGCTCATCATTAGCAAGGTTTGTAGCACAGCTTCAAATCATAAGGTTTTTTGTTTTGTTTTATTTCACTGTCACTGCAAGTGGAAAGAGCATCACCTTTATTGGCAGCCTACCTCCAATTTTGTATCCTCCACAATATCCCATACCTAGCATCATTCTGGGGCATTGTGGGTGAGAAGGAATGCAGCCATCACAAAAAATATTCATGAATATAGAAAATCTGCAAAATGGCTTTTCATTTCTAGAGGAGTACAGGAAATTTTGAAAT
Organism: Elgaria multicarinata webbii; assembly: GCF_023053635.1. Taxonomy (NCBI): domain Eukaryota; kingdom Metazoa; phylum Chordata; class Lepidosauria; order Squamata; family Anguidae; genus Elgaria; species Elgaria multicarinata. The sequence goes on along the minus strand of NC_086173.1, from coordinate 67,418,995 downwards.
AGTGACAAATGTCTTCTCACCGAAGGTCAACAGTCAGGGAGCCAATCTAATCCTGATTAGAATCTACAGATGGGGTGATGCCACAGTAAAGGCCATGTCCAGTGTTTCTACCGATCTAACATCATTTGGAGATGGGACATAGGGCAGGGTCTCATATGATCATCATAATATTTATTTATTTCATATTTATACTGCCCAATAGCCAAGGATCTCTGGGCAGTTTACAATTAAAACAATAAGATAAAAAAAATCAAGATTTAAATCTTCAAACATTTAAAAATGTCATATAAAACCAGAATAAGTTATAGTCCAGGGAAAGCTTGTCTAAAAAGGATATGTTTTCAGGAGGCATTAGAGGGATGTTGCATTTTCTGCCTCCCGAACCACACAAGGGAGGGTTTTTCCAGAGGGTGGGTGCCACTACCGAGAAGGCCCACCGTCGTGGCAACATTCTGTTCCTCTGGGACAAACAGAAGATATAGGTGAGAACAGCTACAGGTATAGGTGTGAGATCACCTAGAACCTGTCCTTCTGATACCATGGGCCATTAAGGCTAGGCAACAGTTTGAACCTCCTCAAGTATATTCATGTTTGCTTCATTGCCTGTCAGTGTTTATTCTTGTTCTTGGCTCAGAGCAAGATATTGAAAGGATAAAAGAAAGCCTGGGAAGAAGTAGGCCTGTATCATACTTCATTTCTGAGATGAGGCTTCTATAATACCAACATTTGATCCATGGATCTTCAGCAGTGGCAAGAAATACAACCTGTGGGTTGGGAAAAGCACAAAGGATCCTATTAGGAAGATGAAATGGATTGTCCATCTCACTCCTGGTTCAGCCAGGACACACACTGGGATGGAGCCCTTATAGGAGTGTGCCTTCATTTTGGGACAAATGAAGCCTTTTCATAGTTTCTATGATTCATCATAAGCTGAACACCACAGACAGAAATTACTCCCAATTGAGTAGCTAGCTTTCATCATATCTTTTCTCCTACCTCCAATTTCAATTTCTTTAGGCAAATATCCAGCACTACAGGGGATGGGGTGGAGGTAAGTTTCAATTCTCAGCCAGAGCAGAATAGAGTGGGACACAGCTAGGTCCAATGGAGGAGAGGGGAGAAAAAAACCCAGGTGAAATTGGTCTAATCCCACTTAGAGTCTAATAACCGCCCAGAGAGCTTTTTGTGAACTGCCCAGAGAGCTCTGGCTATTGGGCGGTATAGAAATGTAATAAATAAATAAATAAATAAATAAATAAATAATATCCACCAATGTGATTGCTCTTCCTTCTGCACAGGAAGCTGAAAACATTGGCCATGCAAATGTACAGGTCAAACATAAAACATAACAGATTCTACTATGAATTAACATTACTAGTAATTTGCTCAATACATTTCAATAATTGTTAGCAAAACTGAATGATAGCCAATTATGTTTGGAAAAGTTAACTAGAGGTTGTAGTTGTGATGATAGTGCTGCTGCTGCTGGTGGTGGTGGTTAATAATAGTTATTTATTACAGCTGCATTTTTTTAGGAAAATGATGAGCAAAACTTTTTTCTAATAACTATAGGTAGTGGAAATGCACTGTCCATATAGTAGCTCTTACATTATGAATTTACAGTGGAAAAAGAATGTGTTTTCTTTATTCCCTTTGGGCTTCATCTAGTAAAAATAAATTGAAGGGTTGTTTATTATTCTGTTTAAGATAATCTGCAAATCAATTTGGGTGTGGGGGAAGCTGTGATTAGGATGGATGATCGCAGAGCAACACTCACTTAATACTGCCTGATGTCCAATGAATACTTTGCAACCTTATCAAAGATTGTATATTTCTGTTGGGCATATGCTCCCTCGTGTGCTTTCTTCCTTGTTTCTTAAAGATATTTTCCCTGGAGCGTTAGACAAAATGGTTTTCGAAACCTTAATGAAAACAATACATCACTTATGAAGAATTTTCAACCAAGATCTTGGAAATCTCACATCTTCATGATTGTTTAATTTGTCAAACTGCACTAGGAAAATTCAGACCCAACACATTTATCTCGTACATCTTCCTTGGAACATATCCAAGGAAGGGCAGATAATCAGTGCTACAGTGTAATCAAGGGTGCTCCCCCCCCCCCCATTGAGGCATATGCTGTGACTAGTACATAGGTCAAACAATCTCATTTTACTTTCTTTCTGATCAGTGTTTTCAGAACTGGAATATAAATCAGTTTTTGTTAGTTGACACAGATTACTTTCTCTCCTCATCTCCCCCCCCCCTTTGCATTTTCCTTCCAGATACTCTGCTGTGACTATCAAATAGATTTATGAGGCATTCTACATATAAGCAGAAGTGCAATGTTAAGAAAGAACATTCCAAGCACTAACACTTAGATGCTCAGTTGCCAAACAGTTTCATTTAGGAAAATCGTTAGTTCATAATTACCCTTTAAAAGTAATTGAAGCGTTTGCAAAACTGGAACTGGAGATAATTCATAGTCTTGTTGTTTTAGGTGCACCAAGCTGATTGTTTTAAAGACCATTTAGGGCTAAACATCACCATGTACTTTAGCTGATGACTGACTGGTCACTAATTAGTAATTTAACTTCCCCACTTGAACTATACATGCAGTATAAATTAAACAAATGGATCTGCAGTAGGTTTGCATTGGGATATACTGTAAGATACTGAGGCCAGGAAAGGGATCGATAAAGCATCTGGGTGAGAAAGCCATTGTGACCAAGGCAAAGGTGATTATCCCTTGATCACTCTCTTGGTTGTGGCTATCTGCTGGCGTAATTTTACTGGCACAATTGAAAGCTCTGAGAAATGATGGAAAGATAGCAACCCCAAAATGGTGTGTTCATGTCTTGTATGACCAGCACATGGACATATGCACTCATTGCTTCATTGACATGTCTCATTGACATGTCTCTTGATAGAAGTTGAATCACAACAGAAGTGCAGATCAGTGAGCCCAGCTGTAATAAAAATTATAGCCAAGCTGATTTATAGCTTTCTAGTGGTTAAAGAAGACCAGAAGTCCAGCTTGTTCTCAAACCTGTTTCATGTATGGAACCAGGAGGTGCAGAGTAAGATGATGTAGGATAAATGCCTAGGAGGCATGCTTATGTCCTGTGCTAATTTTCATTATTTTACATGTGAAAGACCATCAGGAAAACACTAGGCAGTCCACACCCCTGGCATACATGATGCTCATGCATTGGACATCATGTTTGGACATGCGTACCTTATCCATTATGTGGTGTGTATATTGTCCACTTTAGTCCAAAACTAAACTACTCCCTTTCAGCACTATGCTGTGATTGCTCACTCTGGATTAGGCCCTATTGAACTCAGTGGGGCTAATATTTGGGTAATTATGCAAAGGACTAGATGGGGCTAGGAATAAAAAGAATATGATAATTGGAGTCTACTACCGACCACCCAATAAAGGAGAAGACGAGGACGAAACTATTGAGAAACAAATTGCCAGTGTTTCAAGGAAGTGTGATATAGTAGTGATGGGGGACTTCAATTACCCTGATATCTGTTGGGAGACCATTACTGCCAAAAGCGGCCCTTCCAAGAAATTCCTGACATGTATGGGTGATAACTTTCTCCTACAGAAAGTGGTGGAAGGAACTAGAGGATTGGCAATCCTTGACTTGTTATTGACCAATAGGGATGACTTAGTGGATAAAGTGGCAGTTACGGGAACTCTGGGGGAAAGTGACCATGTCATACTTGAATTCTTGATTAAGAAGGAGATAAAAGTCGAGCGTAGCCATACACGTACTCTGGATTTTAGGAAAGCTGATTTTAATAAACTCAGAACTATAATAAGTAAGGTCCTGTGGCAAGGGAGCCTAATGAGAAAAGGAGTGCAGGATGGGTGGGAGTATTTAAAAAATGAAATTTTAAAGGCACAGTTACAAACAATTCCAACAAGGAGAAAAGATAGAAGACAACAGAGGAAACCAATGTGGCTCCACAAAAAGCTTAGAGATGACCTGAAAACAAAAAGGGATACATATAGGAAGTGGAAGGAAGGCCAGGCTACAAAAGAAGAGTACAGACAAGTGGCGCAGAAGTGCCGAAATGGCGTCAGGAAGGCTAAAGCTGTGAATGAGCTGAGATTAGCGAGGGATGCTAAAAGCAATAAAAAGGCTTTCTTCAGATACGTGAGTAGTAAAAGACAGAGGAAAGAAATGGTGGTTCAACTGCTTAACGAGGATGGCAAATTGATAACAGACGACAAAGAAAAGGCTGAAGTGCTCAATTCCTACTTTGCCTTGGTCTTCTCCCAAAAGCGAGTCTATGACCCCCCTGGAAAAAGTGAAGCAGAAGTTGAGGGGGCAGGATTGCAGTTTGAGATTGATAAACAAATGGTCAAAGAACACCTAATTTCCTTGAATGAGTTTAAATCTCCAGGGCCCGATGAACTGCATCCTAGAGTAATGAAGGAGCTAGCAGAAGAACTCTCAGAACCTTTGTCTATTATCTTTGCAAAATCATGGAAGACGGGTGAGGTGCCGGACGACTGGAGGAGGGCTAACATTGTCCCTATCTTCAAAAAGGGCAAAAAGGAAGAACCTGGGAACTACAGACCAGTCAGTCTGACATCCATCCCTGGGAAAATTCTGGAGCAGATTATAAAGAAGTCAATCTTAGTGTAAACACCTTGAATTCAATGCAGTGATTACTAGAAGCCAACATGGATTTGTCAGGAACAAATCCTGTCAGACTAATTTGATCTCATTTTTTGATAGGATAACCTCCCTCGTGGACTGTGGGAATGCTGTGGATGTCATATATCTTGACTTCAGCAAAGCTTTTGACAAAGTACCACATGACATTCTGATTAACAAACTAGCTAAAAGTGGGCTAGATGGAACAACTATTAGGTGGATTCACAGTTGGCTACAGAATCGGACTCAAAGATGTTGTGCAGACTTCTACTGTTACTTTCTACTGTTAGTTTTACCCTACCCTGTGCCTGCTTACCCTACCCTGTACCTGTTGGCATTCTCTTCCCCTCCTTATTGTTTTACTATGATTTTATTAGATTGTAAGCCTATGCGGCAGGGTCTTGCTATTTACTGTTTTACTCTGTACAGCAGCATGTACATTGATGGTGCTATATAAATAAATAAATAAATAAATAAATAAATAAATAAATAATAATGAGTACTTATCAATGGAACCTTCTCAAACTGGGGAGAGGCAACGAGTGGGGTGCCGCAGGGCTCAGTCCTGGGCCCAGTGCTCTTCAACATTTTTATTAATGATTTGGACGAGGAGGTGCAGGGAACGCTGATCAAATTTGCAGATGACACAAAATTGGGTGGGATAGCTAATACCCTGGAAGACAGAAACAAACTTCAAAGTGATCTTGATAGGCTGGAGTGCTGGGCTGAAAACAACAGAATGAAATTTAATAGGGATAAATACCAAGTTCTACATTTAGGGAATAGAAACCAAATGCACAGTTACAAGATGGGGGACACTTGGCTCAGCAATACTACAAACGAGAAGGATCTTGGAATTGTTGTAGATCGCAAGCTGAATATGAGCCAACAGTGCGATATGGCTGCAAGAAAGGCCAATGCTATTTTGGGCTGCATTAATAGAAGTATAGCTTCCAAATCACGTGAGGTACTGGTTCCTCTCTATTCGGCCCTGGTTAGGCCTCATCTAGAGTATTGTGTCCAGTTCTGGGCTCCACAATTCAAGAAGGACGCAGACAAGCTGGAGCGTGTTCAGAAGAGGGCAACCAGGATGATCAGGGGTCTGGAAACAAAGCCCTATGAAGAGAGACTGAAAGAACTGGGCATGTTTAGCCTGGAGAAGAGAAGATTGAGGGGAGACATGATAGCACTCTTTAAATACTTAAAAGGTTGTCACACAGAGGAGGGCCAGGATCTCTTCTTGATCCTCCCAGAGTGCAGGACACGGAATAACGGGCTCAAGTTAAAGGAAGCCAGATTCCGGCTGGACATCAGGAAAAACTTCCTGACTGTTAGAGCAGTGCGACGGTGGAATCAGTTACCTAGGGAGGTTGTGGGCTCTCCCACACTAGAGGCATTCAAGAGGCAGCTGGACAAGCATCTGTCAGGGATGCTTTAGGGTGGATTCCTGCATTGAGCAGGGGGTTGGACTCCATGGCCTTGTAGGCCCCTTCCAACTCTGCTATTCTATGATTCTATGATTCTATGACTGCATGTCCTATATACACATGATGTTCAAAGTGTAACTGTTAGATGCTGAGGGGAAGGGGTGCAATCTGACTACCCATAGAAAATGAATGCCTGATTGGCCATCAGAAGGTAGTTCAGGAAAGGATGACACCAAAAGGTTCTGCATAAAATGGACAGCTATAAATACCAGGCTAATGATGGCACAGCCTAGATTAAATAGAGGTTAAACAGGTATAACCCTCTGGCCTGCATATAGTGTTTATGTGTGTCCTTAGGAGTCCTTTCTAAAGATAAAGTGTTTTAAGACTTCTAAATGCAAGAGGGTTGGGAAGAAATAATTCATATCACATGTATATTAGCACTTCCTCTGTTGCGTTGTCTGGTGAGAAACTAGTCCTTTTAGAATGCAGCTTGTTCAGTATCCTTAATGCTTCTATCATAAGCATCCACATTTTTGTCATCTATTTCAGGGAGATTTGTAGAAGCCTTGACTCCAGTCACACAGCTTAGTGATTACTAGGATAAAAGCACTGGAGGTGCAGTGCAGGAAAGGGATAATTCTATAGTTGACACTGTCTTTAACTGCACAAACTATGGAGGTCAGCTACTTTGGCTCTTGTGAGCTGGCCCAAGACATTTTGCTGTCAAGTGAAATCTAGAAAACACCCCTCTCTGCTAGGAGCATCACTTTCAGTTTCAATAGTCTTGCTGCACCATTCAGACACCAATACCTGCATATAAGGATGATCCTGCAAGGGGCTTATTAACACTTCTTTGTCTTCTGGCAGATGTCCTTCTGCCTTTAAGCATGCTTCAGTCTCCCCCATTCTAAAAAAATCCTCTCTCAATATGTTTTCTCTTACCAATTATCACCCTATTTCTCTGCTGCCATTTGTGTCAAAAGTCTTGGAACGAGTGGTTTATTCCCGGTGTCTTCATTTTCTTTCTAGTTCCTCGGCCTTGGATCCTTTTCAGTTTGGCTTCCGTCCTCTGCATTCTACTGAGACAGCTCTTACTAAGATTACCAATGATCTTCTTATCGCCAAATCGAAAGGCCTGTTTTCAGTTCTTATTCTTTTGGATCTTACTGCGGCCTTTGATACGGTTGATCATGACCTCCTATTGACTACCCTATGTGACCTTGGATTCCGCGAATCTGTCTATGACTGGTTTGCCTCCAATCTTGCAGGTCGCTCATTTAGCGTATGTGCTAATGGCCACTTGTCTTCTTCTTTTCCCCTTCAAGTTGGGGTGCCACAGGGCTCAGTACTTGGCCCTTTGTTGTTCTCTTTATACATGTTATCGTTAGGTAATCTTATTCATTCTCATGGCCTCCAATATCACGTGTATGCAGACGAACCACAGTTGTATCTCTCTACTCCCGAACTTTCTTCTGACATTCAGGCTAGGATCTCAGCCTGTTTGTCTGATATCTCAGCCTGGATGCTTCAGCATCGCTTAAAACTAGATATGGCAAAAACAGTTTTGCTTGTCTTCCCTCCCAAACCGTCCCCACGCTCTTCATTCTTTGTTACTGTTAATAATGTCACACTTTATCCAGTGGAAGAAGCTCGTAGTTTTGGCTTCATTTTTGATTCTTCACTTTCTTTCTCCTCACATATTGAGGCTGTAGTGAAGTCCTGCCGTTTTTCCCTATATAACATTGCTAGGATCTGTCCGTTCTTATCTGAATCTTCTGCTAAGACTCTTGTCCATGCATTGGTTATCTCCCGTTTGGACTTTTGTAATCTTCTTTTGACTGGTCTTCCTTATGCTCATCTCTCCTCTTTGGTCTCTCTTCACCATTCTGCAGCCAAGATTATTTTCTTGGCTCATCGTTTTGACCATGTTTCTCCTTTGATGAAATCTCTTCATTGGCTTCCGATCACATACAGAATTCAGTATAAGCTTCTTTTGCTGACATTCAAAGCGTGTCATGCTCTTGCACCTTCTTATCTTTCCTCTCTCATTTCACTTTACCATCCCCCTCGTACCCTCCGTTCTTCAAATGTTATGTTACTCTCCCACCCAAGAGTTTCTATCTCTCTTGCCCGGCTTCACCCATTCTCTCTGGCTGCCCCGTTTGCTTGGAATGCTCTTCCAGAGCAACTATGTACCACGAGTTCCATTGTAGATTTTAAAACGTGTTTGAAAACTCATTTGTTTTCAATAGCTTTTGGTATTTTAGCTTGATCTACTGTTCTTATTACTATGATTATTCTCTTATTTCTGCTTTGTGAACCCCTTTCCGCCTTCATATATTTTAATGTGATTTTAGATTGGAAGCCTCTAGGCAGGGTATCACTGTTTTATTTGTATGTTTTGTACAGCACCAAGTACATTGTTGGTGCTATATTAATAATAATAATAATAATAATAATAATAATAATAATAATAATAATAATAATTGTCCAGTGGAGTTCTTAGATTTTTCTCTTTCAACAGTCTGTCCTCAAACACTGAAATGTACATCAGTTTCAAAAGCAATAGAAAAATGCCTAAAACTCTCTTGGGCTTTTCTACATGAGGCATATATCGAGTCCTCATTGTTTATGGGTTCTTTAGATGATGTCATGACCCTCCAGTTTCCTTTTGTGTCTAAGGAACACTTTCAGTGAGGCTTTTTAAAGCAGGGAAAGTGTGGTATTTAATTGTAAGCTGAAAGAAAATGCTTTGTTAACTCATGTATTTGTGCTTAACTGCTATACCGCAGTGCCACCTAGAGGCTATATAGTAGAAAAGCTGGAAAGGAATCATTGCTCATGTAGTGCTTGGATCTCAGTTCTGCAATGAAACCAAGAATAGATACAGATTAACAGCTGATTAACAGCATCCTGTAGAAAAGCTCCCAAAACTAGTTACACTGAACTTTGGATCCTGACCAATGTCTACCAAAACACCCATCTTTCTGCTCCTTTTCACATAATGGTATTACAATTTTGCAGCCCACAAAACAGTGGGAATGTTAATTTAGTGATGACTTAGTACTTATGCAGATTACAAGTGCAGTATTAAAATATGCAACACAGACCACTGCCTTTCTAATTAGTGTTAGCTATGCATGTCTCCAGTGCTAAGTGTGGATCTTCATCATTACAGTAACCTTTGCTCTTATCATGTAAATGCTGCAATTTTATGATCTGATCCTGAGAGGATTTTTATTTATGGATATGATATCTTTGTGCCTAATGACACCTGAATAATTGGTGGCATACAGAATACTAATACTGAGTAAGGAAGGAATGCATGCGATATGATGTTTGCATTATGTATCATATTAAAGACTGAAAGTTACCCTTAACAGTTAGCACAGCCAGAGTCTAAGCTGGTGTGGGATTCACTGTTTGTTGACATTGATTTTATTCTTATGGCTGCTGGCCAACCATTTCCTTTGTTAGACAGATTGCTGATTAATAGTCCAGAATGGTCAGTTGATGTCTCAGCAATGGGGGATAATTGTTAGATTATGAAGTGCTGCTTTGAACTTGGAAAAAGTCACACACACACACACACACCTCCCTCCAGGTATGGAGATTGGAAAGATCATAGGGGCAGGGAGGTGTATGAAGAAAAGCTGTTTATAGTTTGCGGGAGATAGAGACACAGTGATGGAGAGCTGTGAATTGGCTAAGGGCCAAATCCAACAGGAAATGGGAGATGCATGAATGGATTCTGATGTCTTTTTCTTCACCTAAAACAACTATATCCCCCTCCCCCATCAATTTCCATCAGGGACATGGCAAGTTGGAGGAGGGTGTCTAACTATTCTTTGCTCTCTTCCAATCCAAATTGTGCCCACCCCCACACTGCTATATTAGCTGTGAAATGCAACATGGTTGATCCAGCAAACTGGATGCTTCTCATACCTGTTCTATATTTTCCTCTCCCTGGGCAATCCGAATCAGGGCCATGACCCTCCTTCCATGTGGGTAATTGCTCCAGTCCAATTTGGGTCACCCCAAGGTTACTTTCAGCAGAAGAAAAAGACAATGGAATATACATCCACATATTTCCCATATCATGTCAAAGAACTTATTTATTTATTTATTTATTTATTAAATTTATATACTGCCCCATAGCCAAAGCTCTCTGGGTGGTTTACAAAAGTTTAAAACAGTGAACACTAAAAAGTGTACAAAATTTTAAACCATCAAAAGTATAAAAACAACAGTATAAAACAACAGTATCCATTTAATCAACAACAGTTCTGGGGTCCATTAAAAACAAACAAACTTAGCATATGTTGTTAAATGCTGTTAAATGCCTGGGAGAAGAGAAAAGTCTTGACCTGGTGCCAAAAAGATAACAATGTTGGTGCCAGGTGAGCCTCATCGGGGAGATCATTCCATAACTGGGGGGCCATCACAGATCTTGGGAGTAAAGAACTTTTCTCTGGGCCCTAATAGAGGGCAGCAGATCTAATGAATTGTTGAAGTGTCTGGTTCAATTGTTGAAGTGCTCTGGTTATGTTGTTTTTATATATTTGTTTAATAACAAAGATGTATTACAAAAATGTCACAAGTCTCCACCTCTCTCTCATCCAAACTAACCAAACCTAGGTAAGGCTGCCCCTGAAATGTCTCACTGCTTGAGAAAGTTAGATACATGTAACAGAATTCACTAAATTCTTGTAAGTTCTTAAATAAACTGGATAAGTGAGAGCCTTCCCACTGATGTAAATAATACAATTTTATTTTTGCTTGGGAATTTAATTTAATCTAGGATAATAGCCCACCAATTTCACAGGGTTCTCAACTGTTTGAACATGCAACTGACAGAAACAAATCTATATACCCAAATATACACTAACAGAAACTCTACAAAGGAAAAAAATGTAGTAGGAGTCTATAGTCTTTGGAACTGTCAGGACCAAACGAGATGTAACATGAAAGTCTGTGATTTCAAATCCCACAGTCTTGTCAGGAGAGGGCAATTCAGTGTAGAAAGGCAGCAGGAGCAGTGTCTCTTCACCACTCACTTGCTACATCTCTGCTCTGTATCACCCTACTTCAAAAAAAGTCCCACAGATAAAATGCCCACCAAAGATGTGTTTGTGTATAATTTCTAGCTTTGGTCTTAGTGACAAATCTATCAGAGCTGGGCTGAAGCATTCCATAGAAGAAAATTGGGTGCAAAGAGTGAAAACTGACCCCCACCCCCAAATCAATCTAAATGTACTTTCTTTCATATTTCTTCTGCCACAGTTTGCAGACATTATTTCCCCCTTTGGGGGAAAGGAAGTAGAGCCGAGGCAAGGAAGTATGTCTCCCACATTGCCTATATATTGTGGAAAGGGAATGGGTCTCTTTATTGCTTAGGCAACTGGAAAGAAAAGCTAGCTTTTTTCAAAAAAGAGAATTGCCACGTTACCTAGGCAACATAGGGCACATCCCTCTGTAGACTGCCATCACAAAGTAGTGATGAAAGTAGACCATACAGCCCATGAATCAGGTTGTTTTCATGGAGCCCTAACATTTATGGTTGTCAGGTAGCTTTATGTCTATAACTAAATGAGAATCGGTATGGTTAGAGAATTGGCCTGGAAACAGAAAGTGACCATCTCTTCGCTACAACTCTTAGTGCTAGTAGGGGTGTATGGATTTTGTTAAATCCATTCATCTGTGTATCATGAATTGTCAGGCATCTTTCGTTCCGTTGTCCACTCCTTGATGGAATCTGATTTGATGTACAACAATTTCATTCCTAATTGCAAATGCTCATTAGCATAAATACTCCAAAAGTAAGAAGTTTGTCTCCATGTCCGTGAAATCCATGTGACTCAGAAAAAGCCAGTCCATTGCAGAATCAGCAGGTCAGATTCATAGAAATCCAGCCTCCTTTGAATCCTTTATTTATGTATTATATTTATATCCCACCTTTTTTCCTCCAAGGAACCCAAGGTGGAGTACATAATCCTCGTCCACTCAATTTTACACCACCACAACAACAACCTTGTGAGGTAGGTTGGGCTGAGAGTCTGTGACTGGTCCACAGTCACCCAGTGAGCCTTCTATGGCCGAGGTGGACTAGAACCTGGATTTCCTGACTCCCAGTCCAACACTCTGACCACTATACCAAACTGACTCTCAAATCTTTGCCGATTTCTCCAACACCCCCAAGTTCTACAGTCCTTTCCAGTGTGCTTTTGTTTGCCCAGTCACAGCAGAGCTCTGGTGCTGAAAAAAATGACAGGCTTCCTTTTGAGCAACTTTCCTTTGCCCCTGTGCTGAAGAACATGATATTGGTCCCTAGCATGTGAACCGCCTAGAGAGCTTCGGCTATTGGGCGGTATAAAAATGTAATAAATAAATAAATGTGTAGGTCACACATATTTTTGATTCTTAAGGGTAGTGACATATATCCAGTGCTTTTTAATCAACATAAAGCTGGCACTGATTCTGTTATTAAAAAGTTATCTCTTAGTGAACACAAACGTGTTTATATTTGGGTACTGTTCTTCCTCTGTCTAATAATTTGCCTGACAACTGCAAAGCACTAGTAACTATATATCAGCCTACGAGCTTCCTTTGGGGATGTGCTTAGTGTAGTTTTGGTGATTTTACACCATCCATTTTGGTAATGTCTTATTTCCCAGAAACCTCAGTGCCAGTGGCAAGTAGCCATTTTGACCTGGTAACAATCAGGCCTGGCAGACCTAGAAATGCAACACAGCAATATGTAGGTGGAATGAACATCTCTCTCTGTCTCTGTCTCTCTCCTTCCTGGCTTAAACCCCTACTATTCCATTAAGGCAGAAGTGGGGCAAATAGCTAAGCATGCATCCCATGCAATGATATATTTCCAATCAACGGCATATGCAGAACTCTTAGCCTGCAACAACTGAGTCTTCTTTTGGTCATGAGAGCAACAAGCCTACAATCTTTACAGGCTCCTATTTTTTAAATATATAAATTAGGTAGATAAAGAACAAATGATTTTTAAAAATTAGACAGATTTTTCAAAATATGTCTTGTAGCTTTTTAAAATATACTTTTCCAAGCAAGCCCAGCAATTTTTTTTATTGTAAATATCAACAAACAAACAAACAAAAAATACTTAATGAAAACAGGGTGTGTGTGTGTGACCCATACATTGTGTATATAAAATTATCGTCATTTTCCATCATATGTACCATTAAAAAAAAAGAGAGGGAGAGACTTATACAAAGGTTTTAAGAAAAGCTGACCAGATATCCTTACATTTACCCACTTGCAAGTTGCGTCTATATAACACTTGTTCAAAATTTGATAATGTTATTAGGACCTCGATCCATTGCATTATGGGAGGTGTGAATTTGTCCTTCCAATGTGATAGTATAAGTCTTTTGGCTGTCATCAGGGCTCTGAAGATCCATCTGCACTGACTGTGTGTTAACTTCCAAGAAGCCAGTAGGTAATTTAGGAGGAGATGAACATTGTTCCATATTATAGATTGTTTCAGGACAAAGTTCATCCTTATTATAACCTCCTCCCCAAAAGAGGCAACTATGGGGCATTGCCAAAACATATTAGTTAAAGAAGTATTAGCCCAACATTACAAGCTTGCGTGATATTGAAATATAGTAGATATTATACATCCTTACAATGGACAGATAGCAATACTAGACCACAGAACACCATTTGCTGTAAATAGCAATAGCTAAGAATAATGTAATATGCTCCTAAAGTATGGAAACATAGGTAACAACACACACACAAATCAAAACCTATATTTATTATTTTCTCATATTTATATACTAAATAATTGCTTGGAGAACTAAAAAGTGGGAATTTATACTAGTAAGCGTTTTGGTGAAGACTGTATCCTCAACAATTGGTCAAACAAGTTAGAAATAAGAACAGTTTACAAAACTGTTAGACAGCAGTTAAAAGGCACGGGGACTAACTAATGTTGCTGACTGAGTCGTAACAATATATTATGATCAAATTCAACCACTGCTTGTAGAAGCCAAATGGTAAGAATATTTCCTCTTACTTTATTAGAGCAAAAGAGTAACATTTTTTATAAATAAATAAATGCCACAGATACAAAATAAACCCCATCCCTAAGAATTCCTCTGGTGACTATAAGGAGCCCAGAGGCATTTTGAGAAACAAAGATGGTGAGCGCTAGATGCCGGAAATTCACTTTTCAGCATGCCAAACTCCCAGTTAATTTAAAAACTAAACATTAAAACAATATTTTAAAGTTTTTAAAAAATCAGGAGAAGCAGCCAACTTGGCGGATGCCACAGAAGGTGTCTGCGGACACATTGGCACCACATTGGCAACCCCAGGCATGGCATAACATACAATCTTGACATATTTAAAGCATAGCTTATCCACAGACAGCTGTATCACTTGACATATGTTCTTTCAAGATTGGCTAGCTTGAAAACTTAACAGCTGTAGTATTCTCCTCTGTGTAATAATAACTAACTGATGATCACTGCAGCCCCAGAGCACTTGAAGGGAAAAGGTCCTTTTCTCCTCTAGCAAGTCTGCCGTTTACTCTGCACCTGTTCTCTCTGCCTTCTGGCTCACTCCAGATAACATTTCGAAATCTAGAAGGAGCAAGCTGGGCAGCTGCCAAACACACAATGTGGACTGTCTACATTAATGTATACATTTGAAATAGAAGTGTTGTTCTCTCTGTCTCCTTCTCCTTTTATTAATGGTCATGTGAACGGTTACTGTGAATGGACATTTTTTTCTGTTTCATTATTGTTCTCTTTGTTGCTGTGGTGGTGGTAGTGGTCCCTGGTGGTGGTGGTGGTAGTGGTAGTGGTCCCTTCACCCTTTTTTCTGTTATGTTGAAGAAAGAATGTTTAAAAGGTAGACATGTTAGTCAGGAGTAGGAATTTGGGTGGATCCTTCCCAGCCTTTCAGTGCTATGGAAGAATCCTAAGCAAGTATTGTTTATAAAGTACAGTACTGCTTTAAAACAGTTTATAACAGTAGTGACAACTGTAGGGGCCCAGAACACACTCCATATACAGTTTCCAAACTGTTTTCAAAGTGCCATATCCTAGTTGATGTCGATCTGGCCCAATAGTTATGTGAAGTAGAGGCCACTTGGGCAACTGATCTTTGACCTTCCCTCTTCATAGTAATTCTCTGGAGGGTTGGGGAAAATCAGTCTGACCCCCTGAAGAGGTTTTCAGGGAGGTGCAGGAAGATGAAGGGGAGAGGACAAAGATGGGTTGCATGAGCAGCTTCCTGCACAAACTTTGGACGAGGTGACCTGGTTTGGCAAGCTATTTAAGGTCAAATAAAATGGATGTGTGTTGTTGTAGCCCCATTGCTCTTTTGTTGTTTCAAGGCCACTTTGAGAGAATATTAGCCACTTAAAGAATTGCATTGTGAGTGGAGAAGGAAGCATAGAATAAAGACACAGACATCAGAGCTTGGGTTAAACTAGGGCCTCTTTATTTAAACAATAAGGGAGATTCAACCTGTCCCTGGATCTGCATGTGAAAGTGCGGGAATCGGTGTCCTTATCTCAAGCAACTTGCTTGGCTATATGGGTGAGCCACTCTCCAAAGCAAGGAGTTGGGTAACCTGGCCCCTTTCTTATATGACACTTTGTAAGTGTGGGGAGACTGCCCTACAACAACCCCGCCCACTGCTGTAACGACAGCGAGTAGGTAAAGATAGGAGGATTTCCAAAGGCATACCATATCCTGACACGGGAGCCACATAGCCCCCGAGGAGCAGGTCCTCTGGCTATGCCAATTACCAAAAGGTGCCAGATTGCTCTCCGTCCCTATTCTAATATAGCAAACTCCTGCATACCCCTACAACAAATCAACCTATGTAACTTCCAGTATGGAGTAGGCAAAAACCTATCCACACTAGTGGGAGGACAAAAATTCCTACTCAGCCCTCCCTCCAAAGGGAGCAACTGGCTAAATCCCAAACTAGATGAAGGGAGAGAGGGAGCCAGAAATAGAAAGAGGTCGATACATGGCACGGCTCTCCTTTATAGGCTCTGCCCCATTCTTGCCTCATGTGGCACATGTGTACTGACTCACGAGGTGCTTTATTCTCCTCCTCCCCACCCGCAATGGCCGTTTTCCTGCTCAAGCTGTCCCGGCTGGGCGGGTACCAGATTTTTATAAAGCAATCGATAACAATAATAAAGAAATACACTGATAATGGAAAAATATAAGGGGGAAGTGTGGTTAAAACCTTCACTGCCTTCTGATCCCTCATTTCAAATAACCCCCTCTTCGTTTATGCTGCAAGGGGGAAAAGCCATGGGAGAGGGTGGTTTTGTTTATGGCAGGAGGAGAGGAAACTTTTTTTGAGCCTGAGGGCCAAATTCTAATCTGGGAAATGTCTTGGCAGCTGCATTCCATTTGTGGCCCAGGCCAAAATGTGACCATTACCAATTTTAAGCCTTCTCACAAGTAAGTAGGACAGGTACTGCACTTCTATTCAGTAGTAAGCAGGACTGAACCATCGGTAGCATCTTTAAATACCAAGGGGGGATTCCACACGTCCTACTGAGGGCGCTTCCATCAGGATATACGTACATATCCATTTTTGTAGTGTGGTGCAAAGAGGGGAAATTTCCCTAACTATATTTTAGTGGGGTTCAGTTTTGTCCTATTTAGTTCCATTCCCGCTTCTTGTATATTAGTTAATATAATGTATTTCTAATTCTATTTTCACTGCTTCAAATATTTAAAAGATTTGCAAGATCAGACAGCTTTGACTATCCAGGAGAGGGTTTACAGTCAGAAGCAACAATCTGAAAACATGTTAAACAACATCCCAGCTATGCATTGTCAGTTTTTTGCTTGTTATAACGAAAGGTTCGCAAGATGTGTTAAATACTACACAAGCATCTAATCCATATTTTATTTACCAGCTATACAAAACATACTCTGCTTCCAAGAAATAATATACCTGTTCCTGAAATATTAAATCTCTTCCCCTATGCTTGGGTGACTCTTCTTTGTTTTGCAGATGAACTAATAAATCAGGCTGCAAAGACATAGTATGCAACATGAACCACATAAAATATATGCATTCCACCCCCTTTCTCTCACACAGACACACAGAATGGGAAACCAAAATATATACGATCTATTAAGTCACATATAATGAGAAATGGCTGGAGGAGACAGCAGTTTTGGAAACTGGGGTGCTGAAGAGTGTTCTGAAACCTTAACATGAGTTCTTCTCTATTCCATTATGATCATGGGCATAATGTTAATGTGTTACATTTATATCCTGTCTTTTTTCCTCCAAGGAAGTCAAGTTGGCTTACATGATCCTTCTCCTCTCTGTTTTATCCTCACAACAACCCTGTGAGATAGGTTAGGCTGAGAGTCAATGACTGGCCCAAAGACACCCATTAATCTTCATGGCTGGGAGGGGATTTGAACCAAATCACCCCACTTCCCATCCAACATTCTAACCACTGCATTGGTTCTCTGAGTTACACAGAAGATATAAGAATGTTTTATATTAGATGAGCTGAATTAATTCTAATAATTATGAATTATTGTATTATTTATTTACAACATTTATAAGCCACTCTACATCTGAAAAATATTTCAAAGCAGTGAACAGTAATAAAAAAATTCAAAATATAAAGCAATAAAAACATCTGAAATCAAATCATAGCAATGAAACTCTGGCATTATTATTAGTAGCAGCAGCAGCAGCAGTCAGGAAAAGCTTGCTTAAATAAGAATGTCTTTAGCAGATGCCGAAAACAGCAATAATGGTACCAGCCTGACATCATCTGCAAAGAAATTCCACAGAGAGTGAGCCAATATACTAAAACTTCTACTCTGAGAGGACTCCAAATGGACCTCATATCCATGGGGAACCACCAGGAGTACCTCATCCAATGATCTCTGTGACCAGGCAGGCTGATAAGGGAGAAGGCGCTCTGTCCCACTAATGAAACCTTAAACCTGGCCTGGTAGCAAATAGTCAGCCAGTGCAATTCCCTCAGCAGAGATTTTACCTGCTGAAAAGAGGCAGACCCCAGCAACAGCCAAACTACTGCACTCTGCACAAGCTGCAGCTTCCAAACCAACCTTAAGAGAAGCTCTACACAGAGTGTGTTGCACTTATCCAGTCATAAAGATACTATCGCCTGTACGATTGCAGCCAAGGTATCCCTATCCAGGAGAGGCTATAGCTGGCATGGCATACCAGCTGAAGCTGGGAGATAGCACTCTGAGCTGCCACAGCTACTTGGATCTCCAGTGACAGGGATGAATCCAGGCGGAGCCCAAGTCTATAGTCCTGTTCTTTCAAAAAGAGTGCAGCCCCATCCAGTAAAGGTAATAAGTAGATCTCCCAAAGTTGGGAAGCACTTACCCAGAGGACCTCCACCTTGCAATGATCTGGCTTCAGTTTATTGGCCCTCATCCAGCCCATCACTGAGTCCAGACACTGATCTAGGACTGCAGAGCCTCACCTAATTCAGACGTCACAGGGTGATGGCATTCAAGAGCGTACTGATGGCATTTGGCTCCAAACCCTTAATGACCGCTTCCAGCTGCTTCAAATAGATGTTGAACCACACCGGGGACAAGATGGTAGCCTGTGGAACTCCATAGCTAAGTTGCCACAGAGCTGAGTCATCTAATGTTATTCTCTAAAACTGACTCTGCAGATAAGACAAACCCTTATCTCTGATATAGACCCACAATGCCCCCTAGAGCATCATGTCAGTTAGCAACCCTGCTGAGCAACCTGAATAGTTTTATGTAGCCTTATCTTACTTCTTTGTTCTCAAAAATGCAGAATAAAACCTTAATCTCTTTTCTTAAGTAGGCTGACTAGTTCCAACCACTTCGGGCTTTTGTATCTGGTCAAGAAGGCCTGGCTCCTGCAGTAATAACTGTTGCAATGAAGAGGGAATTTCATCAGGTGCTGCATGCATACAAATGACACTTGCTGAAATTCCCTTTTCTATACAACTTTTAAAGAGACGGAGCCTGGTCCTTCTTTCCATATGGTCATCCTAGGATGGTACTATAGTGTAAACCCAGTAGTACTGTGCTTGGAATTTCTTACCACTTCAGGAAATAGGTAGTATGTAACAGTAAACTCTCATTATACAGACAACAGGATCCTTGTGTGCCTGGTAAAATTCCAGCTTCAGCACCTCGTAAGCCTTTTCTGACAAGCTTTTGCTAGCTTTTGAATCACATCAAGACCATCCAAGTGAGGAAATCACAGGCTTTTAAATACCAAATATAGCATGTGTATAGTGCAAAGGATCTAAACCAAGATCCACACTCCACTACTAAGCAGTACTGTCCTGTGAAAAGTAAATACAAGGGTCCATCAGTATGCCTTAATTAATACAGTGCCCTTCCCCATGTTTGGTTATTAGAATTGAAGCTCATGACTTTAACTCGTAAGTGTTGTTTGCTTCTTCCATGCCTTCTACCAAATAGTCAGCCATAGTGACAAATGCTATTTCCCCAGCCACAGTGACTATAGTGACACTGTGACATTGTGTCTGGCTTTGTATGCCATGTCGTGTACACCCAGAAAGAAAAGGTGGTAAGCCTGTGAAAAACAGCACCAAATGGAAAGTGACAGACAGCATGTACTGACCCCCTGCAACTAACTAATGACACAGCTCTGAAGAGAATGTGTCACCACTATAGATCTTGGAATACAAATCCTCCAGAATACCCTAAGCAGCGCAAGAATAACCTCGACATCACATCAAGGTGCATTGTGTGTTTTCCCTCTGCAATTTCTACTAGCCAACCTTTATTTTTTTAAAAAAGAACTCCCTATAGATGTCCTTTTCTACCTTCCAGTGACTCCTACCTTTTATGTATCCAAAATAAATATCTATAGTTGAAATCTGAAATACACAACTGAGGCTGTAATCCAGCTTTAAATATGATTTTAAAAATGTTAGTAATATAATTTGGGTCTCTATGTGTTTGCATATGGGAGAGAGGGAAGTAGACAGAATTTAATGCAGTAAGACAATTATTATTGAAACAGAATTCAAAGTTTTGAAATCATCAAGGTCTGAAGGCTTTGAGACTTGCCAATGTGAGAGACCGCTAACTGTTCTATATTGCATTAGCAATTAGCAGAGTCATTTGTGCTTGGCAACCCTTGCTTTAAGACAAAGGGCTGCTAACAGGACTTCAAATTCTCCGCCCACCCTGGTATGAAACTGCTTCAGTCTGCTGAACCATTAAGAAGTGTCAAATGACCCTTCCTTTACACAGTGTCTGCTGGGGGGGGGGGGAATTAATTGTCAGGATGATTCTTTATATATATAATGAAGACAATGACTGAGATTTAAGTGCTTGGTACTGTCATGTTTTATTTTACAAGTGTGGTCATGTGGAGTGGATGTTGCAGTCAAATGAGTCATCCTTTATATCTTAAAATCATTTGTATCATAGCCAAATGCCCTAATTTTACATACACTAAATCTGCATCAGCTCACTATGGTTTTACTGTCACTGGCTGTATTTTTCATCTTGAATTCACATAGAATCTACAGAGTATTAACAAGCCCGCTTCCCAACCAGATGGAATGGCTTGGGCGGGTGAAGGCTTTTGTGGATGGGAGGGAGTGGAAGAAAGATGGTACAAGCAAAGGCATGTGTGCTGCATGACACGTAGATGGGGCAGAGCCTATAAAGGCCAGCCCTGCCAAAGCTGGGCCTCTTTCACTTTCTGGCTCCCACCCTACCTCTCTTCAAATACTACTACTACTATATATATTTATTTCTTACCTGCTCCTCCCTCTGGATTGAGGTGGGGAACAACATTGCATACAAAAATACTATGAAACACATAAACCTGATTAAAAACATATAAAACTAATACATTATAGTATGGGATTAGCCAGTCACCCTCTTTGAAGTATGTGTATGTGTGTGTGTAGGAATTTTATGTGCCACATATTTGCAGTTGTGCAGTTTTTTTGCCTACTCCATACTGGAATTACTATTAGCAGAGGGTGAGTAAATGGGTGGATTAGATTGGATTGACAGGGGTGTGTGGGAATTTGCACGATATTACAATAGGGACGGTGAGCACTCTGGCACCTTTTGGTGATTGCCATATCCGGAGGTCCTGCTCCTCAGGGGCTGTGCAGCTCTTGTGCCAGGATATGGTTTACCTTTGGGGACCTTCCTGCCTCACCTATTCAGAGTTGTGCAGCACCAGGCAGGAGTGACACAGGCTGGTCCCCCCACACTTTCAAAGTGTCACATAAGAGAGGGGCCAGGTTTACCCGATTCCTGGCTTGGGAGAGTGGCTCACCCGTAATGACAGGCTAGGTGTCAGAAGAAAGGATCTAATAGATTCCTGTACTTTCACATGCAGATCCATGGAGGGGTGATGTTCCCTGATTTAAATAAAGACACCCTAGTTTATCCCAATCTCTGGTGTCTGTGTCTTTATTCCATGCTTCCTTCTCCACTCACAAACAGTTGTTTATGGGGTAGGTTCACACATTCATGCTTGGAATTTAATGATGATGACACATCAAGTGGTTACGTACATGTGTGAATAAGGCATTGCAGATGAAACAATGCCAATCAAATTTGCATATTTCATGGTATCATTTTAGTCACAAGGATTCCCAATTAGGTCAGTTCACACATACAGTGGTGGCTCTTCAAAGCTGTTTTCATTATTAACACCTCTGAAGTGAATGGACCGACCATAGCTTAGTGGTAAAGCACATTTCCTCCTCCTCCTCCTCCTCCTCCTCTTCCTCCTCCCCTCCCCCTCTCCTCCTCCTCCTCCTCCTCCTCATCCTCATCCTCATCCTCATCCTCATCTTGGATCAGACCTGTACAAGACCTGATGTAAGGCAGCTTCCTATGTTCCACATGGGGAGGCAGCATCATGAACACAGGCTCCACTTCTGACCTACATGCATTTGATGTAAGGTCTGAAAAGACTTCTGCACACAATGGTATGCATGGCAGGCTCTCCCCAGTGCATTCAGTCCCAAATGCTTCAAGTGTCCTCTATACATTTTGAGTATCTTAGGATGCAAACAAAATTTTGCTTGTTTGCAGGGTGGGCAAGAGGAAGATGTCCAGATGCATTGAACTTCAATTCCCAGCATTCCTGGCAATGGGCCATCCTGGCAAGGGCTAGTTGAAGTCCATAACACCTTCTGCCCACCCCTGGAATTCAGTGTCACGATCTGATAAGGGCTCAAGTGATGGAAAATCAAGTGCATTAATGAACAGCTTCTTAAAAAGTGGTGGAAAGTTCAAAATAAAGGCTACGTGCTGCATCCTTTGAAAGTCCAGGATATAGTAGGGCTGTCTGACTAACTATTCTGGCTATACTCAACTATCAAACAGGGACTCTTGAACTATCCATGCAATGTGTGTTAGCAAAGCAAACCAAACAATGTTCATGAATCCTGGCATCAGTAATACATAGATTAGTGTCCTGCTCATTCATTGGTCTGTGAGTGATGTTAAGGGTGCAACCCTATGCATGTTTAGACATGAACAAGTCCTACTACTCCCAGCATTCCCCAGCCAGCCATGCTGCCTAAACATGCTTAGGGTGTCTGTCTAAACATGCATAGGATTGTGCCCTAACTTGCTTTTCTGGATTTTCTGAAACTAGATTTAAAGAACCAAGTATTTTCCAGGAGTTAGATGAAACCTTCCCACCCCCACCCCATAGGAATAGTTCTGTATGCCTATTTTCATATTTCATGAGAGCAAATATTGTCAGGAGCAGTTATCACAAGAAACATGATACATAACTTGATGCTAGGTAGCCAATGGTAAGCTATGAGGTATGTAGGTATTCCACAATAAGGTGCCAAATAAGTACCTGAAAATGGAAAAGCAATTTTCTCTTGTGCTTGACATAATTGAGTGTCAAAACACTCTAATACTTTTGCTTTCTCTTAAAGCCATGTTAGAAAATGGGAGAAAATTTTGACTATGATGCTTGAAATTTGTGTGTCACAGGAAGGCAAACAAATCAAACCCCTGTGACGCAATGTTTAAAAACAGGAATTTTTGGTACCCTATTATTATGGGTTTTTTACTTTCTACTTGACCTAGGATTCAAAACCAGCATATCTAACTTCACTTTAAGAGACACTTCTCCGTTGGTGCTTTTATTTTTATGATTCGTTTTTGTATGTGTTTGAAATTGCATTTTACATAATGTGACACATAAATTGCATGCTGGTGTCAAAATTGTCTGTCTCAGTGAATGAAACTATTTTAATCTTCAGAGTTTTATTATCTGTTAAAATCTATTTAAATATAAGCATTCCATTTTATATTGCTTGACATTTATGAGAAAGCTATTTTACAGTGTTGCAATTGTGAATTGCCAGGATCATAACAAATACTTGTGCTTATGACACTTGCAAACTTGAAATGAAAAACACCATTGGTAGAGAATACCCTGAGTATTCTGAACTGCTCCGTATACCTTGAAGTTCCTGTATATGATGTTCAAGCTATATGTGAAACTAGCAATGGACCTGGCTTTGCATGAGTGGGAATAGCCCTTATGTTGATACAGCAAAGGCTGCAGGCAAACATAAACAGCTGTCAGTATTGGGCACATTATGGCTACCCTGAGTGAAACCACGCCAGATCTACACCTTGTGTCAAATCATTACACATATACAATAAAAAGCAGGAAATAACACCCTGAAAGCGGTATATGGAATGTGGATTGTGTCCCAACAGTTATCACTGGACTTCAATGCCACTATAAAGCAGTAGTGTAGCTCTTAGCCCATACCTATTGGGACACTAAGGCATGGCCCCTGTCATAATGTATCCCCGTAGCTGCTCAAGGGTGGGGAACTGCCCCACAGCATGGGGAGGACTGCCCCCTCCCTCAGGAGAGGTCAGGCATATAACCGTATACTGTGGAGGATTCCTGCATTGGCTCTGATTTCAATGGGGATGTGAATCCATACTGTGTTTAAGTCAGAACCAGCCAGAACTCTAAAGGTGCTTTCCAAGATGATGCACCTTGTTCTCAAAATAGATGCAGCACCTTGGACAGCACCTATAGACTGGATGGTTCTGACTGAAACCCAGAGTTGATTCATAGTCTCACCAAAAATGGAGCCACCAGCCTCCACTATCTGCATTCTTTTGCCCATTCAACCCCACCCTTCTGTGGCACACTGACATATTGGACACATTTAAATTAATTACACATAATTAATGCATTTAAAAGCATTATAGCTCGTAGGTGTACACACCAAGGGTCCCCTTAGTAAGCATTCCAAGTTTCATGGTCTTGGAACTATGGTGGTGATGGGAAGACATTCAGAGGTGCATCCACTTTTAGTATTATAAGTGAAGTTACATGTTTTTATAAACCCCAAATCATCCCTGAGTAGGCTATGATCTGGGGCATGTCTACACCAGCTTTTTCCCCCTGGGGTCGTACCTAGATTGTACCTGTGCATCCAAATGTGTCCCGGGGGGGGGGGCAACCAGGGATGATCCCTCTATTTTCACGGGATAACTGGTTGCCAAGTTATCCCAATTTTCCCCACAGTCCTGGGACCATCCCGAGAACCATGGAAGGTATGGCACGCAATCCTGCCTCCTTACGAGTAAGTGTGGCACTGTCTATGGGCACAGAGTTGCGGGAGGAGGCTCCATGCCCTTGGGGGTGGAGGCCCCAGCAAATTCGCCATCCCAGGGATAGCGGGGATTGGGGTTGGTTGTTCTTTTTTTAACTTATCTTTTTTGCCGGGCACATGCGGGGCTCCTCTTCTGGAAAAAAATGGTGGCCATGACATCTCACTTCCCTTCCAGGATGTCACACAGCTGTCTAGACACTGAGAGAGGATTGTGTAAGCAGGTAAGTCTGTGATCCTCCCCCTCCCTCCCTCTACACCCTTAGGTGTAGACATGCCCCTGGAGTGTAGGAAGGACAGAGAGAAAGAAGTTGCAAAACTCTTTCCTCTCCAAGAGTTTTAAAAGTCAAAATGACCCTTCCCAAGCCTCATGAAAATGCAGTTTGGAGAGGTTGATCCCAAGCTGAAAAATTATTGGAGAGGTAAGGGTTACAGAGCTTCTCTCCTCCCACCTTACCCCACCCTTTTGCAACTTGCCCTGGTTTAAAAAAAATCACAGAAAAAAAGAAATATAAAACTTCATGTAGCTCCTAGTTTGAGCCTGTGCCTTACTATTTGCCAGCCTTCTCCAATTTCAACTCCCATCAGCCCCAGTCAGCATAGCCAATGGCAAGGAAATTGTCATCCAAAAGAACCAACACTTCTTTTAGCAATGTGGCAGTGGTGCTTCAAGCACAGACAAATTTATTTGGAAGCGCATCAGACAGATTTTAATAGAATTTACTTCTAAGTAAGTGTGCTTTGTATCAAAGACTTGTGGCACATGAAATTCAGCTCTATTATCACATAGGTAGACATGAGTAGGATTTAGCAGCTCAACAGTATCTAAGCCTAAGAGGGATGATTCAAACCGAATTGGATGCTTCCCATGACATAGCAGCAAGAGAACAGGTAATCTACTGTGGATATGGCAACTGAGATCATGTCAAGACACAATCCTATGTATGTTTAGACAGAAAAAAATCCTACAACACTCAGCATTCCCCCACCAGCATGGCTGTCAAGGGAATGGTAGGGGTTGTGGGACATTTTTCTTTCTAAACGTATACAGGATTGCACCCTATAGAACCATAGAATCGTAGAGTTGGAAGGGGCCTAAAAGCCATCGAGTCCAACCCCCTGCTCAATGCAGGAATCCTCCCTAAAGCATACCTTAATCACGTCATGTTAAATTACTGTAATGCATTCTACATGGGGAGGCCATTGAAGAGTATCTAAAAACTTCAGCTGGAGCAAAACATGATGGTCAGGCTTTTGTCTTGCATGTGTTTTACAGACAAAGCCCATCTGTACATGAGCAATTTATTGCACGCTCAGGATTAACCATTCATGGAAGTTTGTGGGTCCATTACATGGCATCATCAACCACCAGGATGTTTACTGCACCTTCCCCCAGTAATCCTGTTCTATCTCTATTCTTCTGAAATATGGAATTTCCTAATTTATTTATTATTTATTTACAATATTTATATACTGCTCCCCATTCAGAATTTAGGAACGGTGGACTAAACAAAATAGAATAAAACCAGAATAATAACACATTAAAAGTACAGTTTTAAAAGGAACAGAGTGCAAAATAAACCATGGCTGGTCATTAAGGGAAGGCTTCCTGGAACAACAACGTTTTCAGGAGGCGCCAAAAAGAATAAAGTTGGTGCCTGCTTGATCTCCAGAGGCAGGGAATTCCATAGGAGGTGGGCCACCACACTGAAGGCTGCTAGATTTTATTTTGGGCAGGATCTGCACTACTGCTTTAAAATGGTTTATAATGGTATTGACAACTGTTGGGGCCCAGGACACACTCCATTTACAATTTTCAAACTGTTTTCAAAGTGTTAAATCCTGCTTGGTGTAGATGTGGCCCTGGTTGTACTTTTATACAGTACCTCTAAGCTTTTATATGTTATATTATTTTACGCTGTACCTTGAGGTTTAAATTTTTGTGAACTGCCTAGAAAGCTTTAGCTATGGGGTGGTATAGAAATGTAATAAATAAATAATGTTAACATCAGCAAATGCCTGGTTATTCAGATCCGTTTCAACAGGCATCTAAACATCATCAAGGATGGTCCTTGTCACACTGCGGAAGAGAGAGAATTTTAAAGATGAGGTGCCACAGCAGAAAAGGCCCTGATTTCCATTAAATGCAACTAACTGTGCAGGTGACAGGATAACATGAGGCCATAATCTGCAGATCTCAGTGGAAAATGTGCAGGTTAATATGGGGCTCCTTCAGGTAGCCTGTTCCCAAGTTGTTTGGAACCTTATATACTAACAATATTAGTTTGAACCTGGCCCAGTAATATATTGGCAGCCAATGCAACTGGCTCAGTACTATTCTGGGGGGAAATAACACAGGATGGCTATTTTCTTATGTCATTATGATGTACGTAAGAACAGAAGAATTTCCCACTTAAGTATATATTGATTCTGATAGCACTGTGGTAACTGTTACCGACCGGTTCAACAATATTTACATCTCGTATTTGGTCCTGGGCAGCACCACTTAGGATTAAGTCCAGGGTTGATTTAACCCGAACCAGACGCTTCCCAGCTCCTGTCGGCTTTCCCCCAGGATTTAGTTTAAAAGTTGCTCTGCCACCTTTTTTATGTTTAGCACCAGCAGTCTGGTTCCATTTTGGTTTTAGTGCAGTCCATCCCTCTTGTACAGGCCTGGCTTGCCCCAAAATGTTCCCCACTACCTAACAAATCTGTACCCCTCCTCTGAACCATTGTCTCACCAACTGCGCCTGTCTAGCTGGCCCTGCGTGTGGAACTGGTAGCATTTCAGAG
Source organism: Elgaria multicarinata webbii (assembly GCF_023053635.1). Lineage (NCBI taxonomy): Eukaryota > Metazoa > Chordata > Lepidosauria > Squamata > Anguidae > Elgaria > Elgaria multicarinata. The sequence goes on along the minus strand of NC_086173.1, from coordinate 67,391,414 downwards.
AAAGCTACCTTGGTCGTCCTGGATTACAACCTCCTGCCTAGCAACCTAAATTTGGCTTCCAGGACCTCATGACTACACACTCCTGTTTCATTCATATCAGATTGCAAAGCCATGGATGCACATTTATGTGCCCTACCAGTTCCAAGCTGGTATTTTGTGTTATTTTGATACTTGGGCAAGCTACATTTCTCCTATAATTGATTGCCAACTCTACTTAGGCTTAAAAGAGCTGGAAATAATGAACTTTGCACATTGAATTGTACAATGCTTTGAACCTAAGTGCTTGATGTATGACAAAGAAAGCCAGGATTTTTATGAGCAGGGAAAGCCAATCATTGCAAGGTTTAAAATTACAAGGAACATTCTGCATGAAACTTCAATCCATCAAATGGCCTCTGAAAAATGAGGTAATTTCCCTCAATAATTTGCATGTTAAGAGCCAATTCAATATTACAAAGCAAAGTCCAGTTGCACATTAATTGTGGAAGCAATGCACAATTTCCTGATTAATGTTTCATGCCTAATATTCCTCCATGCTCTGTCAGATGCTAAATAACAACATGGACAATCAATCTAAAGAAACCAGAAGAGTGAAGACAAGGCATCAGCTCAGTCCCCATAAATCACAGATTGAACTTGCATAACTCCAGTCTTGCTGCATGCTACCACAGTGTATTTTAATGTTTTAGAGCCGTATCTGCATTCCAAGTGGTCTTATCAATGACATTTGAAAAAACATGAAGCAAGGAGATGGAGAAACAATGTAGTCTATGACTGTATAGTCACTGCTGTGGGGCCAGGAGAGGCAGGCAGGGAGAAGCACATAACTACAGCCAGTTGGAAGACAGGTTTAAATAATGGCCAAATCTACACCTTGTGTCAAATCATTACAAATGTGGAATGAAAAGCAGGAAACAACACCATGAAAGAGGTAAATGGAATGCGGATTGTGCCTCATCAGTGCATTTCAATACCGCTATAAAGCAGTAGTGTAGATTAATACACATTTACAAAGCTATTCATAGACCATGACCAAAAAGTGTTGTTTATGTTCAGTAGCTCTAGAGAATGATTACAATGGATACTCTCTGCCTAGCCAGGCTAGGAATTCATCCTAAGTGAAACCTTGTCTTTGTCAGCTAGGGACAGGGTGTCATAGACAGACAGATAGATAATAGATAGACAGAAAGACAGATGATAGATAGGCAGTTGCACATGAAAAGAAGCTGAACTAGCATAAGCAAAACAAAGCAAACTAACATAGGTATCACCTGCAACTTGACCTACTTTAGCAACAACTTTCCAATTGCTAAGTTGTAGATGCAAGGATAGAAGGGGGGGGGATCTGAAACTCTCGAGTCCCCCACTGGTGATCCCAGCTGATGACTTGCTTGGCTGATTTAGAAGTTAATTAACTGATGTTGGGAATAGAAGCAAAGCACCTGTCACCAAGTACGAAGGCAGATTTTTGCTCATAGAACATTGGAGCACGGGGAAAAAAATGCAGCATGGCAAAATGCATGAAGAAATAATGGATACAAATTGCAGTCTCTCTCCTTCCTTCTTCTCTCATACATCCATGAAACAAACAAACCTATTTCTATTAATAGGATCTTTGTGCCTGTGGACAAAGAGAGATCTGAAGTAAACAGACAGACATATAGCAATAGATCTTGTCTATCAATCTAGGGTGACCAGAAGACCCCAGAGACCTCCAGAAAAATGAGAATCTGTGGGGCAACCAGGATTCGGCCCCAATTAACCAGGGAGAAAGGCCACAGGATGCATCCCCGGGGTCCCAGGAACACGTCCTCCAACCACCCCCATGCTGATCTAGCCTTCTCCTGTAAAGCTCCTCCCACAGTGATCTCGGCTCCACTCTTCAGTTTTCCCAGAATATTGCTGACTTCTTTTGTCACAGTTTTTCTTGTTATCTCAGCACAATTCTGAAGTTCCCCCCTTCATGAAGCTGTTGCTGTTCGGCATGAGTTCCTGGCTCAGCAAACAGCCAATCAGCTGTGAGGGGCTTGTGCATGAGTATCAGCGTGTTTCATTGCCAAGTGTCTCTTTTTTTTTTTTAACACAAAGGTATCTCTGTGCATTATGGCACATTCGTAGGACTCCTTATCTCCCCCATGTGTAGCTGTGCATTTGCATTCATGTGCATCTCTGATAAGTCATAAAAAACATCTCTGTAGCTGCACCATCTGTATACCCGGCCCACTTCTCCCAGTCCCCATGCAGAAGTGCTGTTATGGGGCACACGTCCTCACGCAATGGTACTCCTGAAAATGCTGAAAACTTCACTCACATGTGCCCCGTGAGTGCCGATCCCAGAAGCAGGAAAACTTGCAATCACCCCTACTCCCTTGTGAAAGGGCTATAGGTGTAGATAGTACTTCATCTGCTCATCAGTCCATGAATATTCAGCCCAAGCTACGTCACTGACAGCTACTTTACTGTATGTATTATTGCTAGGTGGTTTAGTACCGTTTTTAGGAACCCACAGTATTTCTCCCTGTTCACTGCCATATTCTTGTATTCTTACTCCTTTAGCTTCCAACCTCAGATGAAGCATCTTAGTGAATCCTAATGGAATGCTTGGAGACAGGAAACCAGCATGCTCAATGCTGTAGAGTTACTTTTACCTACAGTTTGCCACAACAGATTTTTATTTCATTTTATTCGCAGACCCTTAACAAAGCTTTTTCTGATTCTTCTTCTTTTTTTAGTCAGCATTGCTTATTGACCTGAGACATTTTAGATCTATCACTTAAATATATTCCTTCATTTCAGCGGCTGCTTCATTCCAGTATCAAAGAAAAAGTCTCCGTAAACGCTGTCAATAGAGCTGGGCTGACATGTTAAACATATTTAGTAAGATTATTAAAAGAGACCCGTATATTGTAAGTACAGCATTGCCCTCTCTCTCTCTCTCTCTCTCTCTCTCTCTCTCTCTCTCTCTCTCTCTCTCTCTCTCTCTCACACACACACACACACACACACACACACACACACACACTATTCATACCAAAAAAAGAAAAATGGAACTAGCCCTTCCGTGGATAGTTACACAAAGTAAATAGCTGAAGGCAGCGAAAAAAAGGAGAAGACAGAATTAAAAGCCCTACTTTGCCTTGCCTGTGTCTTTTGTGAGGGAGCAGACTTTTTAAACAAGTATTTCACTCTGGCACAGGCAGCCTTTCAAGCTGATGCTGATTCTTGTTTTTAATGAGCACGGTTCAGAAAGGCCTGCAGCTAATACCATAAGCACCTCTTCATATTCCCACCAATGAATCTACTTAGGAAAACGGTGGTACACAACATAAAGGGACTCGCGCCGTTCCAAGCTCAACATTGCTATCCATTACTGTTACTTTACTATTGTTACGCGTAACTCATTATGTGACTCAGATGGGAAGAGCAGGCGAGCCTTTTCCCTCATTTATAGTTGCTTTGAATTCCACAAATCTGGGTGCCCAGGTAGCACCTGTAAGAGCATATCAACAGAAATACTTTGCAGTTTGGGTATTTCAACTATGCACATTTAATCAATTTAATAAGCATCATTTCCCCCATGTTATGCCTGTCTAAAGAAAAAAGGGGGTGGGGGAAAACCCCAGAAAGCAGTATATGAACATGCTGCTATCTTTATCTCCTGGAGGAAGATTAAGAGAGGGGGCTACATCCCACACTTTTTTGTCCACTTCCACAGGAGTCACTTGTAGTGCAAGCATTTTATAGCAGAGCCAAGCTGTATGGAAGTGTTCAGAACGTGGCATCTCCCATTATTGTGCATGAACTACTAAAGAAACTGGGAATCCAGACAATACCAGTGCGGAGTTTGGTGCTCCAAAAAGGCAAGTTGTGATTAAACATCCCATTTGTGAGAAGTGGTAAGAATTGGCTTGGCACACCTTCATTTTTATGATTTCTAAAACACTAAAGAACTCTAGCCCTGTTTAGTCATTGAACACAAGCAGAACACCCATTCAGACCTTGCTGCTCAACATAGCAGGCTGACACTCACCAGGATGTAGGAGGCAGAAGCAGCATGTACAGGCCCACCCTTCTACATAATTTTAGCTCTCCCATGTTTAGGTGAATGCCACAACAAAGCTAATAATGCCTATACTTGCTACATGTAGGCAGAGGTTAGCAACATGTGTGGCCATCCAGAAGTTGTTGGACTCCAACTCCCATTATTCCTGGCTATTGGCCATGCTGGCTTGGACTGACAGAGTCTTTTAATGTCTGGAGGTCACAGGTTTCCTTCCACTGATATTAGGGATTAGAAATATCGCTGGTTATGAATTTCCCACTTCTCCCTTTGGAGAAGAAAGTGCAAGTGCTGGAGTTTTAAGGTGTCTTTGTAATCTCTTTATTACAAACTAGTGAACAGATCTGGTTTGGAACAACCCTTAGTTTTATACTGTAAAGCCTTCAAGCAAACTTACACAGCTGTTAGGGTTGGACATATTGTGCACACCAAATCTGAGTGAACCCATGCCTGCTGGAACCCCTAGGCATGGGCCCCTGCCATGGTGTGAGGGAGGGGCCTGCCAACCCCATTCCCCTGAGGAGGAGGGCTACCCCACAGCAGTGGGGAAGGAAAGCTATGTAACTCTGCCCCTCAAACAATCCCTTCCCCTGACTTCAAACTGCATCAGCTGCAAAGCTATGTGCTGGTTAAGTCTGCCTCTAGTGGCTGGAGATGTTACTGTAGACTTCAACTACATGGACATATTAAAATTAATTAAAATTAATTACTGCATTAAAAAAAACCCAAATAACTCCAAGATACCGTTAATATGCACACGAAGTTTCAGGTGTCTAGGTTTTGGTGCTATGGTTCTGATGGACAGACAGACACACTTCCCCTTTTATTATTATAGATATACAAGTAGAAGAGAGTGGAAGCAAATAGACTCCTAAAGCAGACAGCACAAATCTAAACCTTGCATTAGATTTCCACATTTCAGTCAACTCCAACTAAAAACTCACACATCTCTGTGCTTGGCTTTTTCTATCTACCCAAATCAAAGTGCAACTCAACTGCTTTTTCCTGTCTCTCTACCTTGCCCCAAACACTGACAGTTGTCAAATACTAGGGAGATATACCTAGCGAGATATACCACACCATTAAGGAATAAAGGCCATCACATTCCTTTTGTTGTGTCCCTGGCTGGGCATCTATCAAGTTTATCAGGCATAAGGATAGATGGATCTAGCAATCATGGTGTTGCACAGATTGCCAGAGTTTGAGGATTATGCTCATTCCTTCTTATTTTCACTTACTCTTGCATTGTGTGTGTTTTTTAAGTGTACACAGAAATGCATACTTTGTGGAGTACATTTCCCTAAAGGTATGCATTGTTTGTGTACATTTTCCTAGTATACACATTTCTCACCCCCCATTACTTTTTATTGATGTACTAGAGTTTTGTGCACATTTCTCTCAAATATATGCATTTTTGTGCACTCCCACCATCCCCGACAAGCTTGGAAAAGTTCAGATTATGGGACACAATGCTGTCTTGACTTATCTATTGGCAAAATTGCTAAATTTGTTTCAAAAAATTTACAGACCAAATTTCTTATCCATCCCTAGGACTCAGGCAAAACCCTCGACCAAAGCCCATTCATAGAACATACAAACAAAGAGAGCTGCCTTATACAGGGACAGACCATTTCTCCATCTAGTTCAATCTACACCATTCTTCCCAATTTGATGCCCTCCAGATCTTTTGGACCAACACCCATCAGCCACGGCTAATATAGCCAATGTTTAGGAATATTGGGAGTTGTAGCCCAAAACGTCTGGAGTCACCAGGTTGGGAAAGACTGGGTTGTACTGACTGGCAGTGGGTCTTCAGGGATTCAGACTGGAATTCAAAGACATCAAAATTCCTTTTTTTCAGGCCTGTTTTCCTTAGTAACTGCATCATCGGCCGAAAATAACATTTCCCACTTTTCTTTTCTGGGTGAACTCACACAGCTGTGCAGAGAGCTGGCCATAATGGAACATGTACAACACATACAAGTTCTTCCTGTAACTGCTTTGGGTGTCCACATTATCAAACTGGTCCTGCTTGATATTTGCTGCCTCCCATTTGACTGAGGTATATGGTAAAGGACCACTATGCTCCACATGAAAGAAGCCTTGAACAGATAACAGCTTGGCCTTATATCCCACTAGTGACAGCCCAAAGCATCACAGATAACTGGGCAAAAGCTTATTAAATCCTCAATATTAGCATCATTAGGGTTATTTCAGGAGGATAACGGAAAAAGTTGTATCTAAGCCATTAATAGGATCTCTTTTGGTTGCTGACAGATCGGTTATAGTTAGATATTGGAAGCATTTGTCTGGCGCCACGTTAACAAATTGGTATACTAAGGTTTGGCATGTAGCCTTAATGGAGAAACTGAGCAATAAACTGAGATTGGTGAAAAGAACAAAATCTAAAGACACATTTAATACAGATCGGTATTGCTACACCCTCATTGGAATCTCCAAAGCATTTAAATCTTTTTGGTTGGCATAATGAAAGGTATCTCTCCTGTGGTGAGTTAACGTATGCTATTTTTTCTGACCTACACAATAAGGAAGGAAATGTTTAAGATTTGAAGGATGATATATATTTTGTAATAGATATATTTTGTGATAGTTATAATAGTTTCACTGATTTCCTGTGAGCAGGGAGGGGAGGGATATTTCTGTTTAACTGTTTTGTTTTGGTCTTCATTTCTTACAAAAATATATTAAAACATAACATCACAGACTTCTGAATCCCACTGTTATCAATTATTGGAGGCTGAAGGATGTTCACAAACTGGCATTACATGGGTCATGTAACAGGAATTGTCTCACAATAAACCAATGACGGGGGTCTACTATATTAAGATTAGTCCTTTTTAAATTGTAAAATGCCCATATCATTAACTTCTGAGTAGGTGATTAATCTCGCCTTTGTTAAATTATCTGAAAAGCCTAAATAATTTACTTTCCCTTCGAATTAAAAGTAGCCTGTGTCAAGATAGCCTGTGTGCTGAATAAATACAAAGTGAATGCAATGCAGTTTATAGCATTTTTACTATGTTGGAATATGCCAGAAGGAACATAAATCTAGGAATCATTGCACTATAGAGTTTAGCATAGTGGGAAAGTTTTTTGTTTTTGTTTTTTAAAAGAATTTTACTCCTCTCACCTGAGCCCTGACATTGTCAGTTGACTGACACAGATTCTGACTGACATGAGCGGATATTGATGTCCATGTAGCCACAGGGAAGCCAACAGCATTTGTAAGGTGTACTGAACAAATACTGGAAAGGGGGTGATGGAAGCTGATCCACTTAAGTCCAAAAGCACTTTTTATATCATAAATGACACTCAAATATCACATTAGGATTTTTTTTTAAAAAAAATGTATAAGAGATTCCTAAATACAAAGCAGAAGTTCAAGCACTTTAAATTAATACTCATTTATAATAATACATCATGTAATCATCTGTGCAGTGCTATAATATATATATATATATATATATATATATATATATGTATGTGTGTGTGTGTGTGTGTGTGTGTGTGTGTGTGTGTTCCAATTCACAACTTCATGACCTACTTGTGGAAAGGGATATCAGAGAAATCCACAATGGATATAAATTAGTTCAGGTTTCTATGAATCTGACCTGTGGATTCCACAACAGAGTGGTTTTAGCTGAGACATGGATTCCATGTCTCAGCTATATATATCTCACTTCTTCCTGTATCATGTTAGTCTAGCAGCTTCTGCAGACAACTTCGCGAATGTTGTAAGTAAATACTGTTGTTTGTTATTGTAACATAGATTATTTGTTCCTGGTTGTTATATTTTACATAGATACTCTAATTAGCTGAATGATGATGTATTACACCTTTTTTGATTGCAATTTTTATGTCTTGTTATACATATTGTTTTAAAGTTTTTCTTATAAATTTTTAAGGTACAGATACTTGTAAAATGCCTCTAATTGTAAATATTATGATACAAAGGACTTCTTTGTTTTTTAGATAAAGCCCTGAGGAAGAATGCAACTGAGTTCGAAACGCGTAGGCACCTGGCACTTTAATAAAACTTTTACTAATATTATTGTTGAAGATTGCTTGGTTCCACTCTTGCCTTTGGCTATTTTTTACTCCCCCACGGGGTTTTCCTTGCTTTCGCACTAGGTGATGTTCAACCTGTTCTGGAAGGGGTTGTGCTCCCCCTAAAGGATTGGGTTCATAGGGGTTGCTCTTGGATCCAGAACTCTTACTTGAGGCACAAGTGGACTCAATGGCAAGGAGCACCTTTTAGCAGTTTAGGCTAATGTACCAACTACACCCTTATCTGGACAGAGATGGCCTAGCTACAGTTTTCTATGCTCTGATAACCTCTCATCTGGATTACTGCAATGCATTATACTTGGGGTTGAAAAAGGTCCGGAAACTTCAGCTGGTACAAAACAAGGCAGCACGATTGTTAATAGGCACTGGCCAATGAGACCACATCATGCCAGTCCTTTTCCAGCTTCACTGGCTGCCAGACCAGGTCTGGGCTTAATTCAAAGTACTTGTACTAATTTTCATAGCCCTAAATGGCTTGGGGCCAGGTTATCTGGCCCCAAGCCTCCTCTCATATGTATCTGCCCAGACCCTAAGATCATCTTCAGGTTTCTTTCTCCATGAGCCTCTGCCAAAGGAAGTGAGGCATGTGGCTACCAGGAGGAGGGCCTTCTCTGCGCTGACACCCTGGCTGTGGAATGAGCTCCCTAAAGAGGTTCACCTATCACCTACTTTATACAGTTTTTGACGCCAGGTGAAGACCTTTTTATTTTCTTAGTATTTTAACATTTTACCATCTTAGTCTTTTATCTCTGTATTGCTGCTTTGTTTCTTTTCTTGCTGTGCTTTTACATTGTACTTTTATTATACAGTGTTTTTATATTGTGGTTTAAGTTTTATACTTTAAATTGTACTTTGTGATTTTAATTTTTGTGAACTGTCCAAAAAGCTTTGGCTATTGGGTAGTATAGAAATGCAATAAATAAATAAATAACTGGACCCTTGGTCTCAGCCAGCATAGTTCTTCTTATGTTCTTATGCTCAGCAGGGTTCTAGGCAATGACAAACTATAGTCTATTCCTCACTTGTTCTTTTTTTGCTCTTCTGATGTAGAATTAATGCCACATAGACCCATGTTTGTCTCTTCCCTGCTGTGCTAGGATAAACAAGAGAGGATCCTAGTTTTTCATTAGGATACCAGATAGACAAAAATCTAGTCCACATGTCTCTATATGGTTCCCGCTGGATATACACTATAGCAGCAATGATATAGACCTTGGCAGCAAAGATCAAAGATCCTGCCTCAAAGTGGCCGTAAGTAGGCTGTGTGATGTGAATCCACCACCATGCATTGCATTCATTTTCTCCCACACTACCATAAACCACTTCCCTATGCAGCTTAACATGATGTCCCAAACCCTGGATCCAGTTTGTGAAGGTGGAAGCTATTAAGGGCTACTATTTTGTCATGGCTAAGTGAGAAATTGGGGAAGAATGGTATTGGATCCAGGATTTACCTCTTTCGAGAGGAAGGTCGTTTGTGTAAGGTCCTCCACTCAAATTTTGGAGACACTTCTCCCTTCATATTACTAAACTGATCAACCCATTTCAGCAGGGGCTTATCACTCTCTGTGTAGCCTTTTCAGGAAGCTGGAGCAGTGTCACAACTCTCCCTTTGGGTCTCCTTTTTACTTCTTTCAATAAAGTATCCCAACTAAGGACCCAGTCAGAATATTGCTGCTCACTGATTCTGTGTTTCACTGACTCTTCTTGGCCCCATAGCAACCAGCCCAGCACTCTGTACTCCACTGGCCCCATTCAGACAACATGCTAAACCATGCTTCTTAACCACAAAATGGTTAATGGAATGCATTAAGTTTAATGCATCCCATTAACTATTTTGTGGTTAAACAGCATGGTTTAGCGTGTTGTCTGAACGGGGCCAATCTTTCACCACTGCTACCATGTATCTCAGTACCTTACCTCAGGTACTTTAAGAATCCAATCCAGTTTATAAAACAAAATAACTTTTATTTAACAATAGGTAAGTTCATCCAGTTTATCTATCTTGTGGTTTCATTTGTTGCAATATTTGTTACAATGCAGTATCTCATGTATCCTTGCCTACTCTACTCACTAGTCAAATCTATCTTCTCATCTTCCCTCTTTTCCCAAAACAATAAAACATTGATCCTACTCTGTTCTAAACCCTTCAGCAGACAAACCCAGACTCTCTCTCACTCTGTCAACTCTCTGCACATAACTCTCAACTGCTTCTTCTAACTGCTAACTGCTGTCACACACTTGAATCTCACAGCCAATCAGCATCCACTCCAACAATCCATGCACTCACTCCCCCTCCCAACAGAATGAACCACTTACCATCCAAACTCCAAACTTACATCCTAGATAAATAGCAATAAACAGTAAAACATCACAAGCAGCTACATCAGGAAGCAGGGTGCGGGGAAGTACATTTCCATCAGTACAGTTGGTCCAGCTTATATCTGGATCTGGCCCTAGGACTACAGTTAGCAGTATAGCTGCCAGAGCAAGAAGTCATGAGAGCAAGACTACCCAATCTTCTTTAAAATATACCAGTTTGGTCCACAAACAGTCAAATAATAGTAGTATGATTAAATACAACCAGTGTTACTGGATTGTATACAGACCTGAGTGAATTCCACTTTGAAGTCTTTTTAATAAATCTTCCATTTCCCCCCAAATAGTTTGTCATATTTCCTCTTTCAGCTTATTAAGCAAACAATAATGCAAACAGGCTTTTAAACAAGGATTGACTAATTATTATTATTATTATTATTATTATTATTATTATTATTATTATTATTTGTATCCCGCCTTTTGCCCAATGCTGGGCCTCAAGGCGGCCTTATGAAGTTTAAAATATACATGGGGGGTAGGGAAACAAAACCATAAACAATTAAAAAATACACAACAAAATTATAAGACATTAACATAGATGGAGGGCTGGATTATTCTCCAAAGGCCTGCTTGAACAAAAAAGTTTTAGCCTTCTTCCGAAAGCCCATCAAGGAGGGAGCCAGCCTAGCTTCCCCGGGAAGAGAAAAAAAACCTATCCAAAACTTTCATAAAATTATCTCCTCCAGTGAGTCTCTACCGGACGTGAGCTCACTGCATGAATGCATGTGTCATTAAAAGGCTTTTGCTCACTCTAGAACTTTTGTAGACTTTCTGCTTCTACAAAATTCAATAAGCTAAATCAGAATGGTTATATTTAAACAATTTGGGTCACAGAACAGTTAGTTCAGTAATGTAAATGAAAGGTGCAAGACTTCTCAGAGGAAGTGGAATTAATATTGCAGTTGAAATGAGTTCTACAGTAACTAAGCATATTAACGTATGAGAATAGTGAACTACTGATATTCTACAAAAAGCACTCCAATTAGATACCTCCCTTGTGTCTTTTAAAAACAAAGAAGAGCAGCAAAAAACCCCTTCACTTAACTTGAACACAAAATAAAATAAAAAGCTTATTTTTCCTCCCAAAAAAGCAGAATGGAAGTATATTGGGCTAGTGTAAGTTGGAGCAATCCTATAGTTCCTGGGTGAACCCTGCGACAACAACCCCCTTTGAGCTTCCTTTATTTCTTCCTATAATTAAAGGAGCCGGGGCTGCAGAACGTCTAGCAGGGTCTGTGGCTTTTTGCGGCTGCTCGCTTACTCGCGAGTAGCCGGGAAAAACCACAGACTGGGCACAGTGCTCATACGAGCGCTGTGCCCATCAGCCCGGGGGGGATCCCGGGGGGGGGGGGAGAGGGGCAGGGGGAAAGCCGGGGATCGGCCTGACAAGGGGGGTGGGAAAGCCGGGGTTCGGCCTGGCAAGGGGGGTTGGAAAGCCGGGGATTGGCCTGGCAAGGGGGGTGGGAAAGCCAGGGATTGGCCTGGCAAGGGGGGGGTGGGAAAGCTGGGGTTCGGCCTGGCAAGGGGGGTGGGAAAGCCGTGGATCGGCCTGGCAAGGGGGGGGGTGGGAAAGCCGTGGATCGGCCTGGCAAGGGGGGGTGGGAAAGCCGTGGATCGGCCTGGCAAGGGGGGGTGGGAAAGCCGTGGATCGGCCTGGCAAGGGGGGGTGGGAAAGCCGTGGATCGGCCTGGCAAGGGGGGGGTGGGAAAGCCGTGGATCGGCCTGGCAAGGGGGGTGGGAAAGCCGGGGATCGGCCTGGCAAGGGGGGGAAGATCGGGGATGGGATCGGGGATGGTGGATGGGGAGAGGACGAGCGAGCAGGCAGGGGGCCATGGGGAGGGATCAGGAGTGGGTGGGGGGCTTAATTTTTTAAAAAAACACTTACCTTCTCCTGAGTCTTCGGGGTGCACGTGGCCCCTTTAACACTAAAAAAAAAAAAAAAAATGGCCGACGCTGCAGGGCTTCCAGAGTTCCTGTGCGTCGTGCGTCTAGGAGGCGGGGAGGCGTGTGCTAAAGTTAACGCGCCGTTGCCCCGCCTCCCTGCCAGCTTATCCGGCATAGTCTAGCAAGGCCCTAAGAGACAAGTTGTCAGAATACTGCTCACTGGCTCTGATTCACTGGCCCTTTTCTGCCCTCACAACAACCGTCTATTCACCCTTGTTGTTCACCACTGCCACCATAGAACACTGTACCTTACCTTAGATACTTCAAGAATCCAATCCAGTTTATGAAATAGAAGAATCTTTATCTAACAAGAAGTAAGATTATGCAGTTTACAAAGCTGTTGTCATATCACTTGTTTGTTTCAGTCCAGTTTCAGATGTAACCCTGCCTACTCTACCCACTAATCTACACTATCTCTTCACATTCACTTCCCCTCCCCAAAATAATAAAACACATTGATACTACACTGTTCTGACCCCTTACTCAGACAAACCCAGATTCCTCCTCTCTCTCTCCCTCCACACACACATTCCACTGCTCTTTTCTAGCTTCTCCCTCTCACTGCTAACTGCCAATTCAAACCTTTGAACCACCAGCCAATCAGCATTCACTTCGCATTCCTTTCACTCACTCCCCCTTCCAACAACATTAACCATTTACCATTCAAAGTCCAAACAGTACTTACATCCTAAATAGCAATAGTCATTATCACATTACAAATACTTACATTATATATAATTGGCAATAAACAGTAAAGCATTGCAACCCCTTTCTGAAGTTGGAGACAGTATTTCAACCATGGAAGGGGAGTCAGAGATCTGACTGTCTTCCGCTGTCGCCTTGCAGCCAGCATGGAAAGACCTGCAGCAGCTGCCTTCTGAGGTTGGGAAAGTGACCTCAGAAGAGGAAATGAGGCATTCCAGTGGGCAGTGAGGGGAGGAGACCAGAAAGCCTCTTCCAGCCTCCTTCCTTTCCCCTCTGAAGCACCCTCACTAGATGGTCTGCAAAGCCTGTCTAGCGAAATCTGCAGAGAAGGTGGAGAGGGAAGCAAAGATCTCTCCACTACTACTTCCACCCTGCATTGGATGATTAGATGCATCCTATTATTGAGGGTGCAATCAAAAAGATTGTGCCCTTAGAACCATAATAATGATGATGACGCACAGGGGATCCCGGGATCAGGGAGGGATCATCCCTCCCTGGCCCTGCGATTCATCCCTACACTTTGGGTCTGGTTTTTCTATGACCATGTGGCCTGTTTCCGCAGCTTTTCCCGGCTCCGCGCGATTATTCGAACAGAGCCGGGAGCTGCACCCATCGGGGCTAGGGTGGGGGGAGCAGGGAAATATTTTTTTAAACAAACAAACAAACAAACAAACACCTACCTGAAGTCGCTCGAGCGCTTGTGCATTGCCAGCTCCTTTAAAAATAAAAATGTCGGGCGCAACGCCTTTCTTCTTGAGGACATTGCGCCTTACGTGTAAACGTGGGTGAGATCTCGCGTTATTTGTGTCAGGTTGGGTAAGCAGCCGAGTTTGACTGTAACAAAGGGACAGCCTTAAACTAAAATAAGGATAGGAAGTTTCACTGCTAGAAATAGCAGAGGGATGGTGATGACCATGCTCTCATGCCCACAGAGTGGCTCACAAAAAAAGAAAGAAAAAAGACTGCAATACAATTAAAAATGAGAACTCTCATTGTCCTTGGGCCAGGATCCCAGGATGGCTCAGAAAATCCCTTCCAAGGTCAGAGACTGTGCTAGCTCCCTCTCCAAGGTCAGAAAATCAACCTCAGACAGGGAGGAAAGGGGGCATTCCAGTGGGCATTGAAGGAACAAAACCAAAGAGGCCAGGATATGATTTATCCTAAGCCGCCTTCCCTCCCACTCTAAGGCAGACTCACTAGATGGGTTCCAAGACTGTCTAAGGAAAAGCTCAAAGAATAGAGGGTGGGGTGGCAAAGGTCACCTTCACTGCTCCTCCTGCCTGCCAGCTTCAGCCTGGCAGGGCATAGGAATCTCGGAACCCTCCAATTAGGAGGGGTGGGTTTCCAAGCAGCAAACAGTCCATAGGATTGCGTCCTTATTCAAGGATGGGGAACGTGTGATCCTCCAGGTGTTGTTGGACTGCAATTCCAATTATCTCTCACTATTGGCAACATATTCCCCATCCATGCATTAAGTTCAAGAAAGTTGCCAAATATTTTGAACTTCAGCCAATTAATAATAATAATAATAATCAAATATCAAGTTACTATAGAAAACTGCTATAGACACTTAATACCACAAGATTAATATGTAGGGAGTAGACACATTCTGAACTACGATTATGTAATGCTAATGTCACTCTGCTAGAATTACAACATTGTGCAGTGTGATTTTAAGCATCTTTAGAAGTACCAAATTAGTTCAATTGGACAGTGATGAACATTGTATATCTTGGTTTGATTTCTAAAGCCAGCTCCTACATGTTCTAACAAGCTGCACATTCAATTTTAAGGAGATAACCAAGCTCATTGGTTGAACGTTAAATGTAATACGGTAATACCAATCGATAAGCACATTATCAGTGCTACGAGATCACTGTGTTGTTGGAAAAGTGCCATCCAAATATTAAATCTAATCTAATATTTCTGGTTTTGGAAAGAATTCTAGAGGAGCAGAGGACTATAGTATGGAACCACATACCAATGGTTTCTGCATTCTGAGACGTAAGCACAGAAGCAACAGCAGCAGTGGCAACAACAAGGAACATTGCAAACATTGTATATTTTTAGGCCCACACATTCTGGTGAGGGTGCTCTCAACTCAGTTCAACAAAGCCCCATTTTTTATAGCTCTTATTGCTATTTGTTGTTCTCCAGCAGTCAAAAGCAATTGCCAAGGCTCATACATGGCATCCTCCCACCCACCCCATCAGAATGATTGTGTTTCTGCTCAAAGGCATACATGACAAATGTGCAAAATCCGCCTCTCTTTTGCGCCAATTAAAGCAAACACAAAATGTGTTAGCACAATTATGAGCTCAAATAATAAGATTAAGACAGCTGATTACCTGATTTATGCACTCATACTTTGATCTCTCCAACTTGGCAGCATAGTCAGGAGCTCTACATTTAATAGGATTGCACTTCAATTATTCCCACCAAACTGCAGGCACAAAAGTTGACATTGTATTGAGGGTTCTTTGAATATGCAGCCCATTGAAAACTGGCAGTAGTGTACAAAGCAAGAAAAGGAAAAGAAAGACAGACATGCATATCTCACAAGTCTTTATTTCAGGGTTTCCGACATCAAGAGAATTAATGTTATCTCTATTGCTTGGTTGAGTCAGATACATTTTCTGTGGGAGTGCAGATTACATGATGTTCCAAGAGCACTTGGCCTGGAAATATATTTGTCGCTTAAACTCCTCAGAACCAGCAGGTGCAATGTTGGTGATTATTTAAAAGCATTTATTTCTTGTTGCAGCAAAGGTGAACTGTCTCTTTTTGTTTTTATGTCATCTATAATCCAAATGAAACATATTATACAATGTCGTTTTCAGGCATTGCCTCGATGCACCCATAAATACATGGCGGGGATGCAAGGTTGTAAATGCTTCCAGACCTCCACCTAATAGCTGGAAGTCCTGCAAAGGGGTTCTGATGCACGTATGTCCCATTAGATGCCCCATTGCAGACTTCCCCTCTTAAATGCAGAGGCTAAGGAGGCAGTGGGAGATGGTAACATTGTGGATGAGCTGAGGGATGGGAGAAGCAGCAAAACCCAAGCCCATAGAGGTTCTCCGAGTTCTACCTCAAAGCTCACTCTGACTCATTCCTGTTCCAAAATGTGAGCTTTGTTGTTGCTGTTGTTCAAATGGGGCAAGTGCACATTCATTTGCAACATTTTAAAAAAAATGTGCATCCAAATGCGTACCTTTCCCACACTGGGCCTATTCAGAAGACATCTTACACCACGACCTTAACCATGGTGAATAAGGCCTTTTGCTTTATTCACTGTGGTTAAAGCCATGGTTTAAGGTGTCTTCTGAACACAGCCTGGCTTTCTGTCTTAATCACCATGGCTAAAGCCATGGTTTAAGATATCTTTTGAACACAGACACTGTCTAATATGGATACTGTTTTACACTGTTGTTTTTATATTTTTGATGGTTTTAAATTTGTATACTTTTATTGTTCATTGTTTTAACTTTTGTAAACCACCCAGAGCACTTTGGCTATGGGGCAGTATATAAATTAAATAAATAAATAAATAATATGAGAAAATGTGTACTTTGTTCCCCCTAAATACACATTTTTCAAGTGCACATGTTTCTAATGAACATATTTTGCAAACGTAATTGCAAGCTCAGGAATCTGCTAACTTTGCCGGAAAATGTTTATATTCAGGGGTGCAGACAGGGCAAGTTCTGCTGTTCAGCAAACTGAAATGAAGTTCTTGCTCATCCCTGGATGAGGCCAAGAGGTTTAGTTCCCCTCTCTACTCCACACATTTAATAGATGTGTGAAAGCAACACTTGAGAAAGGCTTGTGGCTGGAAATAACCTGGGAGTTTGCTACTGCTTTGCAAGGGAATATGTGACATCCAGGACTGAGTGAAAGAAGCTGACCAGCCCTGCTGTTCCATTTGTGGTTAAAGCCAGAAAAGGAGCTGCTGCTTAACCAGGAACAGTCTTCAGGCTGTCGTGTTTGGGTAACATTTGGGCAGAATGACAAGGGTAGATGGTTCTCCGAGAGGTTTGCTCTTTTTTGGTCTCAAGCTTGATGGATCAATTCAACTTTTTAGTCTTTCTCCTCTCCATTTCGATTTACCTGCCCTGCCCGTTTCATTCCATTCCTGGTTTTCCATTCTCCACACCCTCCATCAGCCTTGTCAGCATTCCATGACAACCAAGCATGCATGCACAACCCTCATTGGACTCTTTTGGGGTCCACTCCCTCATGGTATTTTTCTATAGTTTTTTTTTTCATTTTGCAAAGTCGTGGCTTCTCAGAGTCTACTGATAGAGACCTCTTGTGCATGAGTGGGGCTATCATGGCTAAGTAACCAATGACACTCACCTCTGGACACTGGAAATAGAGAGAATGGGGATATTTCGTGTTATGCTGCTGATAAATTTGTCTTTAGGCCTATGCAATTGATTTTTAAATTATTGTATTAATCATTGATTTTCCTTATAAACTCTTTTTAAATTATATTTTTGTATTCTACTTATTGTATTTGCATTGTTTGTTGAATTCATTGTTTTTGCATTATGGATGCTTTGTGCATTTGATGCTATCTTGATACAGTTGTATTGACTTAAATGTTATTCCTACATGGTCAGGCAATGGTTAGGTGCTACGAGATCACTGTGTTGTTGGAAAAGTGCCATCCAAATATTAAATCTAATCTAATATTTCTGGTTTTGGAAAGAATTCTAGAGGAGCAGAGGACTATAGCATGGAACCACATACCAATGGTTTCTGCGTTCTGAGACATTTGCCTGCCTTTCCTTTATGGGAACTCGAACACACAAATAAAAAGACATGGTGGGGGGACGACACAATATTGGCCTACAAATTAGATGACAGGCTTTTAGAATTTGCAGAGATTCATTAGTAGCTGTGTAATTGCACATAATGGGAAACAAAGCAAGTGAAACAATGTACATTATTGGACAATTAGGGCCAGACTACATGTGACATTATTCATGCATTTAACAATTGTGTGACTTAAAAAAAGGAGAAAATAGCAGCTGTGTTTTCCTCCCAGCCAACCAGCCACTCACTTTGTCCTCCTTGTGGCTGCTATTTGCATCAGGAGGAAATATTTAATTGGCACTGATGGGAGCGTTCCTCCCAATGCAAGTCAAAGAAGGAGGGGGAATCTGGATTGGGACCATGGAGCAAATGGTAAAATCACTCAAACCCCAGAGTCCTGCCCCAGCCCATACACACCTACACTGCTGCTATTTTGGTTTTGTTGTTGTTGTTTTAAAAAAACCACTAATTGCTAACATGAGATTGGATAATTCTGTCCTCTGGGTTAGATATACATAGAAAAGACTAACTGAATTCAAGGAGATTTAAGTTGGCAATGTCTAACAAAAGTCATGTTGATTTCAATGGCCCGTTTCTAAGTTGACCATGGCTAACTTAAGTCCCACTGAGTCGCATTGGTCATGCTAACATTGATAAGTTCCACTGAGGTGATCATGGCTAACATGAATCCCATTGATTTCAATGAGTCTGTTCTAAGTATGACTCTGCATCCAACTCCATATCTTTAAAGTTCTTGAATTGGGCTTTCATGTTGCAGAAGAATCTCCTGCAGGTTGAGGTGTTCATAGTAATAAAAAAGAAGAAGAAGAAAAGACACTGTATACCTAATGTGGAAATAAGAAACATAAATATAATTGGCTACAGCCATTTTTAAAAGTAAGAATGTACCATTTGTTTCAATTAACATGCTTTACTTTTTTCTATGCCCATATTGGCCACAATGTAACAGGGAGAAATATGGGTACAAAGGGCTACTGCACACACCATTCCCAGCTCTGCAAAGACTGATTCAAGCCAGTTTTCTCCAATTCAGATTGTTTTGAATAGAACCCACCGCCAGTCTGGGGGAAGCAGAGTGTTGGATTAAGTCTTTCACCCTCCCTTCATACTGAACAGATGGTTGCTTCTATCCAACACAATCCGATTCCCTCTGGATCAGGCTTTGCTTCCTGACCAGGAACATCACTCTTTGAATGCCTTAGTCCCTGTCCTGGATTCCGGTGATTGTATTGTTGCACTTTATTATTCTTCAAGGATAAAAACACGGATAATTCTTAAACTAGGATTGCTGTGACATTAGCTTTCTCCCCACCCACATGTCCACCAAATACCATGAAATGTGGAAGCATCTGCATATATAGGGTTGAATACAAATTTAAGCTGGACCGTCTCTGCTGGCCAAAGTGGATTTCCCCTCTCCCTCCTTCCCATGGCAGCCCCTCCAGCCCCCTGAAAATGCTACAACATCAGGAAACCCTGCTGAATATGAGGAGGGGAGAAACCCATGAAATTGGGTGAAGGGCCCTTGCACCAAAGGAAACCATCCTCTTGTAGAAGGCAGATTCTAGATCCAACCAATGCATGTTACTTTTGCTTGTTCATAGGTCACTTATAAGAACATAAAAGCTATGCTTGATCAGACCAAAGCATCCTGATTCCCACAGAGGCCAACGTGATGCTTCAACAGGACATGAAGGCCAGAGCCCTCTCCTCTGTATCCCAATACATGCTTCATTTTGTTTGTCCTGAATCTCCCACCATTCTGTTTCACTGGATGACCTCAGGTTCTAATATGATGAGAGAGAAGGGGAAACACATCTCTCCATCTATTTTCTCTACACCACACATAATTTTCTAAACCTTTATTATGTGTTTGGTGTATCCCTCTGGAACTTACTTTTTTTTCTAAGCTAAAAAGTCCAAACATAACCTTTTCTCATAGGGGAAATGGTATTTTCTGCACTTAATTGTCTATGGACATGCCTAGACCAGGGAGGGGGAGGATCTTGCGATATGCTGATCGCGAGATCCTCCCCCTCAGTCTACATGTGGAGCATGACATCCCAGGAGGTAGAGGACATCACGCCCACCATTTTGGTTTTTTTTTTTTAATTGAAAATGAGCACACGATCGCTCAATCACTAAAACTGAGGGATTTTTAAAACAACAACAACAACCCCACCCCTCCCACCCCCAATGGTCACGGAGCTCCTGAAGAGCACCATGTCTGGTTCCCAGCACCTCGCATTTACTCACAAGGAGCCAGGACGAAACCGGGATGGCTGCCCACTTGTTCTGCGGTCTCAGAATGATTCCAAGACTACAAGAAAAGTTCGGATTAAAGCTGTCCTGGTTATGCCGGGGAAAGGGAGTGATCATCCCTCCCTGCCTCTGGGATCCCCTGTGCATCATGTGATCCCTGGGATAAACACTCATGTAGACATGCCCTAAATCAGAATTATTAAGAAAATATCTTTTGTGTTGCGTACATGCTCTGATATATGCCAGTGTTCAAACAGAACAGAAATATAATTGACAGTTATTTGCTTCTCCCATATTGTCCATCTCACCACTGCCATGCCCAAAAATTAAGCAAACAATGATAGTCTGAATGAGCTTTTAGCTTTCTTTTTACGCATAAGTTAGTATTTACCATTCATTTTACATTTTGGCAGTGGTTGCATCCACTGTCATTTAACTACTCCAAATAATGTATTCTCATCTCTGTTGCATTAAACTATTTCTACCAAGGCTAATGATTTCCTGATTTCCACATGCCAGTGAGCTGGCAATAACAAATGATGCCTCTCTCTTTTGCATGTTGCAAGTAGTTTAAATTATATTTTACATACCCATTTAAAGGATCATTAGTTAAGTTAATATCCTTGCTATTCAGGAACATCAAGCATGTTGGCAAAGGATTGGCTCACTCACTGTATATTCTCTGGTAATTCTTGCAATCAAAGTTAGACCTCCTCTGTGCTAGCATGCATACTAAGTTTCAAATTTTCAGTTGTCTCCACTGCCACCGGACTCCTCTACTGTACTGATTTCTCTTAGGAATGACAACTCTCACTGGCATCACCATCCATCAGCTCTACCTGGCCATGCTTGTTCACTACCAAACCTTCTGCTAAATCCCATGGTCCTCTTGTATCTTAAAGGCTGAAATACCTCTCCTAAGGCTGAGTTGCTGGCAGTAAGAGCTTTAAAATAAAATATGATGGTGTCCCCCCTACCTGTATTTTGGCATCTCCCTTTTGTCTTTAGCTCTTGGGTACGCAGTTCCCAAGAGTTTCTTCAAAATTGATATCAGCCCTCAGGGTGACAGTTGTTTTCTACTCTTGCCCTCTCGGAATAACATTTCTGAGTGACTAACTCAAAAAAATGAGTGACTAACTTCAGTGTGTAAGTGAGGGCCAAAATCCACCAGAACAGTTCCTGTCGCCAGAGTCCAAGTAGGGGGATGCGGGAATTTGCCAGTGGGGTTACAGCCTGGGATGTAACCCCACTGGATCTCTGGCAAATTCCCACATGAAGGAGAAATAATTGAGCTAGTTTGAGGGGGGGGAATGGTAATTCCCTAGGTGACATGCTCAAAGCACTACCAGTCTCAGAGTTCCTTGCACATAGTCACACGGGAGGACAAAACACCATAAGAATCAATTATACTGTTAGGATTTATAGGCCCATATATATGAGTAAGGGTGCAATCCCATGCACTGCTGGCTGGGGAATCCTGGGAGTTGTAGGTGTTTTTTTCCCCCCTGTATAGGATTGAGCCTTAATTGTCTGGTTCACAGAAACATGCATGCAAACATACTATACTCCCATATCTGGCTTAAAATACAAATCAGGTAGCCAAAAACATAAGGAGGTTAAATTAAGGGAACTAACAGAAGCTAAAGGATACCAACCAACTCTTCCATTTTTCAAAACAGATAAAGCCTTTCTGCAGTTTGGCTCAAGTAGCAAATGCAAAAAAGAAAAAGAAAAACATTGTTGTTCTCTTCACATAGCTTGTTGCCAGCTATATCCATGGCGGCTGAATGAATTCACATGCTAGGACAGTCATGGTTGGCCACCTACAAAGGCTTTTGAGTGAACTGTCCCTGACTCATTTTACCTTCCTTAGAATTTGTTTTTGACTAGTTACATTCATTCCCATTCTCTCTAATCAAGTTTTTTTTTTAACCACATATTCTGACCTTGCCCTCAATGAAGAGTTTATATAGAACAACTATTCTTTGGTAATTACAGGTGAAAGGGATGCGAATTGTTTTTCTTTCTCTCCTTGAATACAAATATCAAAAATTCTTATGTAAGGGCGGACTCTAGTTCAAGTTCAAATCCTCCTCCTTTGTCTTTCAGCAGGGCACTTGAAATTTATTGCAGCAACATCCACATAGCCATTTGTGCCACTGAGTTTTGTCATGAGTAATAAGGCCTTGGCATTTGTTCACATCTCCTGTGTGTGCAATAAAAATGCCAAACATTTCTATTTCTAAGAACGTTAGAAGTGCCATACTAGATCAGATCCATCTAGCCCAGCACTCTGTTCACTCAGCGGCCAACCACAGTGGCCAACCAAGGACCAACAAAGCAAGACATGGTGCAACAGCACCCTCCCGCCCATGTTCCCCAGCAACTGGTGCATACAGGCTTACTGCCTCAAATACTGGAGGTAGCACATAACCCTCAGAGCTATTGATAGCCTTCTCCTCCAGAAATGTATCCAACCCCCTTTTAAAGCCATCCAAATTGGTGGCCATCACTACATCTTGTACTAGTGAGTTCCATAATTTAACTATGTACTGTGTGAAGAAGTACTTCCTTTTATTTGTCCTAAATCTCCCACCAATCAGCTTCATGGGATGACCTCAGGTTCTAGTATTTTGAGAGAGAGAGAGGATAATGTCTCTCTATCCCCATTCTCCACACTATGCATAATTTTGTATACCTCAGTCATGTCTCCCCTCAGCCTCCTTTTTTCCAAGCTAAACAATCTCAGCTGTTGCAACCTTCCCTCATAGGGGAGATGTTCAAGCCCCTTAATAATTTTAGTTGCCCTTTTCTGCACTTTTTCCAGCTCTACAATATAACTTCCTGCAACACCTTGCCAGCTTGTAAGCAACAGGAACTGTTGGTCTGGTCTCAGCTGCTGTCAGACTAAGCAATTCCTTGTGCAAGGGCAGACTCTGCTGCGTCTTCACCCACCTGCCTGACTACTGGCTTGGTTGCCTGTGAGGTCATCCATGGGCCTCTGGTCTGGAGCGTGATACTACAGGTTCCAGCCCAGCCTAATTCTAGTGGCACAAGAGGCCAATCAGGTCTCATCTAGCCTTTTAAAAGTGCTGAGTCTGGCCTGGCTCGTCAGATTGAGCTTCTTCTTCTCATCACTGGTTAAGGTAACTTCACCTGCCTGTGGAAGTGCCACCCTTGAAGGGCTGTCACTTAACAAGGTGACCTTATGGATTCCCAGCAACCCAACCTGTAGACTGCAACTTCCATCATTCCCAGCCAGCACGGCCATTGGCATTGCAGTCCAACACAATTGGAGGAGAGCTGATATATTCTATAAATCTGACTGAATATTTCTTAGAATAAGGATATACCCTTATTGAAAACCACTCCTCCTCCTCCTCCTCCTCCTCCTCCTCCTCCTCCTCCTCCTCCTCCTTTGCCTGGCTCACAAGAACTAATGCCTTGTAAAGGATCTTAAATGCAGCATCTCTGTACCTACAGATGTATGAGAATTTATTTATTTTTTTGCTCACAAAACATATGAGCATGCCCTGTTCGAAGCTCCGAACATGAATGTGAGCGCGAGCACATGCCCGCTGAAAATATTCGCAAATTGTCGAACACGTGTTTGCTTCTGTCTTCTTCCCAATTCCCAGTTCGATTTGCACAAATTTCCCAGTTTGAGACTCAGTACACTGAATCACTCCCCCTTTAGTTTATGGAGGAGATTTGTCCAAATTTGTGGAGATTTGTGTAAATCTCCTGTTTAATCACTGCTTGATTTGTGTTTCCACAGAGCCAGCAGTGATTGAGACTGGGAATCCAGCACAAGACAAGCAGCAAGACAATGTTCAGATAATTCTGGCAATCTCAAACATGTCTGGTTGACCCATCCCTATTGCCTGAAGATTGATGGCCTTATGGCTGATTTCTCTGATGGCTGATTTCGTGCTCTAGTGAGGGGCCCGAGCTCAGTAGTAGAGCATGTGCCTGTATGGTCAAGGTCCTAGACAGGCTGAGTCCCTAACATCTCCAGTAAAAAAGGGCAGCAGGCAACATGTGATGATAAAGGTTCTCTGCCTGAGATTCTGGAGATCTACTACTCGTCAGAGAAGACAATATTAGGCTGGATAACAAATAGTCTGACCTGGGATAAGTTGCTTCCAATATATCTAACTGTACAAGGATTAAGTGCAACAAGAACGTTATGTAGGCTCTTTTTTTTAGCCAAACAAATAATGGGATCTCTATTAATTAATTAATTAATTAATTAATTACATTTCTATACCGCCCAATAGCCGGAGCTCTCGGGGTGGTTCACAAAAATTAAAAACATTCAAAGTATAAAACAACAGTATAAAACCATAATATAAAATACAATATAAAAGCTCAACCAGATAAAAACAGCAGCAATGCAAAATTACAAATTTAAAACACCAAGTTAACATTTATTTATAGACTGTTAAAATGCTGGGAGAATAAAAAGGTCTTCACCTGGCATCTAAAAGCATATAATGTAGGTGCCAAGCGAACCTCCTTAGGGAGCTCATTCCACAGCCAGGGTGCCACAGCAGAGAAGACCCTCCTCCTGGTAGCCACCTGCCTCACTTCCTTTGGCAGGAGCTCGCGGAGAAGGACCCCTGAGGATGACCTTAGGGTCCGGGCAGATACATACGGGAGGAGGCGTTCCTTCATACAGCCTGGCCCCAAGCCGTTTAGGGCTTTAAATATTAATACCAGCACTTTGAATCAGGCCTGGACCTGGACTGGCAGCCAATGAAGCTGGAAAAGGACTGGCGTGATGTGGTGTCGTCGGCCAATCCCTGTTAGTAACTATGCTGCCCTGTTTTGTACCAGTTGAAGTTTCCGGACCATTTTCAAAGGCACCTATAACGCATTGCAGTAATCCAAACGGGAGGTTATCAGAGCATGGATAACTGTAGCTAGGCTATCTCTGTCCAGATAAGGGCGCAGCTGGTATATCAGCCTAAGCTGGTAAAAGGTGCTCTTTGCCACTGAGTTCACCTGTGCCTCAAGTGACAGTTCTGGATCCAAGAGCACCCCCAAACTACGGACCCGATCCTTTAGGGGGAGTGCAACCCCATCCAGGACAGGGCAAACATCACCTCGCCGGACAGATGATGAACCACCTGCTAACAGTACCTCCGTCTTGTCTGGATTGAGTCTCAGTTTATTAGCCCTCATCCAGTCCATTACCATGCCAAGGTAATGGACTGGATGAGGGCTAATAAACTATGCATTGTCCTTGTTCCATGCAGGTTGTCTCCATAGTGATAAAATCAATGATTTAAATTTAACCTTGGACCATCGCTGCCACCTTTCTATTAGGGGTGTGCACGGACCCCCCGCTCCGCTTCACTTGCAGATCCACGATTTTCGGAGCGGGCCACTTCCGCTCCGCCCACGCTCCGCCCACTTCCGCTCCGCTCCGCTCGGAGCTCCGGATTCGGATCGGAGCTCCATTCCCCCCCCATAGGCTTGCATTGAAAGCTAAAAAATTATACAACTTTTTTCTGTTCAAGTTAGAAACCTCACGGTTGGCACCATGACACCTCATGGGGGTATACACACGCACGCCAAGTTTCAAGGCAATCCCATCATCCCCTGATTTTTGGGGAATTTTTGAAAATCGGGCACCCCATTCACACCCCTTTCCATAGCTCCGTCAATTTGCACGTTAAAAAAAAACCTCAAACTCACCACCATGACAGCTTATCCAGGGATACATACGCTGCACGCCGAGACTCAAGGCAGTCCCATCATCCCCTGTTTTTTGGCGGGGCTTAAACCTGCAAAATTTGGAACTTCCAAAACTCCAAGTGAGCGCAGGAAGGACTTCTCCCCTGAGTCAAAGCCACACACACACAACATCCCTGCAAGGTGGGCAGGGGAGGAGGGAGGGAAGGCAGGCAGGCATGCAGCTGGCATTTCTGGGGGCATAAGGAAGTGAGCCAAGGATAAGCCAGTAATGCATATAAAATGGAATAAATAAACAAATAAACAAAGGGGGGTGGAATTAAAAGCAGCAGTGTTGCTGAATAAACAACAAGAAGAACTTAAAAAAAAAGGCTATATCTGTCTTTTACCAGTAATAGGGGGATGTGCCCGGGGGAGAGGGAAGCAGCTGCCAGTTCAACTCAAGACAGCCATTGCTTCACCACGAGAGCTCTAAGAAGTAAACGCTCACTTCAACTCATAATAGGCATCGCTCCACCACTAAGAAGTAAACGCTCACTTCGACTCATGATAGGCATTGCTCCACCGTTTTACTCTCTTTGGAAGGCTCTAATGGCCTTCCAGTGCAGGAGAGAGTGGGGGCACGTCCACGATGAGATGCCCTAGGGGAGCTCATCCCCTTGCACCACATCTTTTCAGTTGTTCCCCAAAGTTAGGGTGGGGAGCAGTGCTGTGTTTCTATCTCTTATTCTTGGCTTAGTATATGATTTCAGGTTGTGTTTGTGCATTTGGTGGGGCTACTGTGTTAAAAAACACTGGGAAAAGTCCGTTCAGATGAAGAAAGAGAAGTTTCCCAGAATCCCAAGTTACCCGTTTTGCCTATGCCCTCCTCTAACTTTGGGATCATGTGATCATGACCGGGAGCTGACTCTGCCCCTCAGCCCTTTGAAAAAGGTATTTTTCCCGCCGATTTTATAAAAAATTCTAGCGCGCGACCCGCACCACGCAGAGAGGTGAGAGTAGTCTCAAAATGACCCCCATCCACGACTCTCTGTGCACAAGAATTTTCAGAATGATAGCTTAAAAATCAACCCAGTTATCCCCGATTGTTTTCCGCAATGCAATCCTATGGGCGAAAACCTCCATTTGACCCGCGCTGTCCCTGTTTGTAATGTTTGTTGACCCGATTTTTAAAAAAATATAGCACGCGACCCGCACGACGCAGAGGTGAGAGTAGTCTCAAAATGACCCCCATCCACGACTCTCTGTGCACAAGAATTTCCAGAACGATAGCTTCAAAAACAACCTAGTTATGCACGATTATTTCCCGCAATGCAATCCTATGGCGAAATGTTTTCAAGATGGCGACCGGAGCGCTCCGCCTGAACTAGGAGCTCCGAAAAATGGCCGCTTCTTGCTTCTAGGGGTCCGCGGTCCGCTTCTACTCCGCCTCTGGGTAAGGCGGAGCAGGCCAATCCGCTACTGCTTCTCCGCTCCTAATCGGAGCGGAGCACATGCCTACTTTCTATTACACCAACTCTGTCTATAGGTTTGGAATCCAAAGCCTTACCAGAGTTGCTACATAATCGGTACAATTAACCAATCTATAGCTTGGATTTAATTGAAAAGTCTTTGCCGTTAATCAGAATTGATCATCCAGCCTCCTTTAGTTCCATCGCAGGCAACAGATCTCCTCTTCCCTCACCTGCTGTTAGAGTAGCTCATTCTTACATGTGTGGTGGAGGGTTGGATGTCTAGCAAGAACTAGTTTGGATTCAACACACCACCCAAGCTCTTTCTTTAATTCACATTTTAATTTGACTGACCCAATGCATACCAGTTATATTTTTTGAATGGCAGTCACATTGACATATACAAATGATTGTGGGAATGTATGTTTGCCCTTTTGGGGGAATTCATGCTACTGGTGCAAAATAAACAGTGAGATGAGTAGGGAAGAAGGATTCTAGTTCCAGTGATGCAAGCTTTCGCTGGCTGCCGGAGGAATAATTGCACTCTGTTTTGTAAATGCCTCCTTTACTAGCCAGTATTTTCTCTTGCTGTCTTTAGTTCCCAGTGTCCAGGGAGCTGTCACAACAACCAGTACTACAGGGGCTAGATCAATGTTAATAATAAAATATAACTAATCATAATTAGGCTTTGTTTATTGATAAATATCCACAAGGGACATTCTTACAAAGACGTGTTCTTCCCCCACTTAGCTTGTCTGTGAACCACAGGCTTATCCTGAAGTCACCATGTTCAGGAATAGGTGTTAATTTTTCTACACACTGTGAAGATTTGCATAACACAAACATGATGCAAAGCAGGGGTGAAGAGAGAGGTAAACAGAACTGAATTTCTGAGGTGGCTTACACTTCCTATGTGAGATATCTCCCACTGCTTCCCACCAAGGCAATGGAACAATCTCAGCAAAAACAAAAACAAAAACACCCCAAAGGACAAAAATGGGATTCAAGGTTCATGTCATCTAGGGAAATTCAGATGATTCATTTGCACTGTTTTCAGATGATTCATTTGCTTTTAGATGACCACTGAGAATCCTTGGAGACAAGCCATCCTATATAATGCATGGGAGTTGCTTTGCCCCAGAATCACATTTTATGAATTGGATCATTAAGGGAGAAAAAGTGTGTCATGGACTAATGGGCATGATTTATGTGTAATTATAAAGCTTTTCTTCTTTCAGGTTTAAGTCCCAAATCTTCCTCTTGGGCATTTCTGGTTGAACATCTGGGTCTGCTTTAATCTTCTCAATGACTTTCACCACTTCTCTCCCCT
Source organism: Elgaria multicarinata webbii (assembly GCF_023053635.1). Classification (NCBI taxonomy): domain Eukaryota; kingdom Metazoa; phylum Chordata; class Lepidosauria; order Squamata; family Anguidae; genus Elgaria; species Elgaria multicarinata. Next base: position 67,362,652 of record NC_086173.1, on the reverse strand, counting down.
TGGTCACTTTCCCCCTCAGCTGCTATTTATTAGCTGCTAATTGCTTCTTTCCATTGTTCACCGTACAGGTTGCCTAATTCTTTTCTCCCCGTTCCCACTGATAATGTGACGATTTGTAGTACAGGAAGATTAGTGTTTTCACCCAATTATTCCTCTTCACAGAATAATACTCCCTACTCCCCCTTTCTATCCATTCTTGCCTTCAACATTCCACTAAGGTTTACATCAGTATAGGAAAGCACATGTAGCCATTATCTTTTTGCTACCAAATCCCTTCAAAAGGTTGTGAGCTGCAGAGTTGAACCATAAATCACAGCTCTTACTGTTTCAATCCTTTGTGTTATTCCATTCTATCCCTAGCGTGCAGGGCAATATTTATAAAAATATATAGACAAAATAAAATGCAAAATAATAGTCAATTAAACCTTTTATTCCCTTAATTCTTATGTGACAGAACCTCACCTTATGCTGTGCTAAAGTATGGTGAGGGGTGTCCCTACAATGAGAAGTAAACTGAAAAATAATAGGCTTGTATAGATTGGGAGGGGGCGCTCTTGTTCCTAGCTTTCTTACACTAGATGGAATTGGACTGGAGCAGCACATGACCATATAAGAGATGGGTTGGCCGCCACCACAGGCATTTATTTATTTGTTAAATTTCTATTTTGCCTATCATTCAAATGGTGCTCAAGGCAGCTAACATCAATAAAACAGCCAGTAAAATACAAATGAATCAAAAACATGAAAATGTTATGTAAACAGTTCAATTAAACCAATAAAAACAATAACCTTTTTGACCAGTTACAGCATGTGTCAGCATCTGAAAGCAAAGATAAAAAATATGTGCCTGTCAGTGCAAGGTCATCAAAAATAATAGTTCCTTTGTATGTGCCCTTAGTTGGGTCCTCAGACCCCCGTGAAGGTGTGTGGGAGTTTGGTGTGTGGGGATTTGCTATTCCCATCTCTTCTTTTCATAGCTATGGCTTCTCTGTGCACTGGGCAGTACCCAAGCTTCCAAGCGCTTTGAAAATGATGAGCACATGCCACATTGTGATTGTGTACACTGCTGCTCCCAGGGACACTGTATGGAAAAGAAGATGGCTACCTCACGGGCTCAGTGGCATTCTCTCATTTGGTTAGAATGTCTCCAAAGGAGATGACTGAGCTGTTCCCTAGGACCGAGGTCCCTTGTCCTATCTTGCTTCCCTGTTTGGAAAGAGGTCAGGAAGCTCTCAGATTATCTGGGAGACAAGAGGAGTGATGCCCCCCAACACACACACACACACACACACACACACACACACACCGGCTTTCAAAGCCCATTTGGTCCCAGAGCTGTTGATTCAGGCCAACCCATCTGTTTTATGGCATATTGCTGTTCAGCAGCATGCCGTAAAAACAAAATCCACATTCGTAGAAGTAGCCCTACCAAAATATCATCATTTCCCACAGTACATTTTTTTTAGCCAACTTGTCATCTAAGACCTGACTCCATTTAATCCTGCTTAGCTTGTGCAATCTGATGGTATCAGAGAAAAAGATGGTATTGCTCCAGGCAAACTTTGTTAAGCCACAGAGTGTCACAAAAATATTCCAACATGCACTCTCAGGCTACAAGAGCTTGAAATGCGGAGAGGGATTGCTTTCCTCTCTCCTCTGCTGCATTACAGATATATAGCTGGAAAATGGTGGTTGAGGGAATCAGCAGTTAACCGGATGGAGCATTTTGCACTGACACACAACCTGTATGTGTTTGTATACATACTATTGTCAGTCTAACGACAGTTAGCAAAAGAGCAAACAGATCCACAAACCAATTAAACTGGATTTATTACATTTATTCCAATATGAATTTGCTTAAGTGTAAAGACCTCCTATGAGGACCTTCTAACCATTAAAGGTTAGCACTGTGGATGGGACCTTTCCTGTACTGGCGCATGGACTACAGAGTACTCCCTGGGATTTTTTGCCTGGAGCCTACGTTGACAAACTTCAGGCACCAGGTTAAAAACATTATATTTACCCAGGCTTTTTAAGGAACAGTGGTTTTCTTTATTTTTAATTGTTGCTGGTTTTATTTCTTCTGTTCTTATTATTGGTGTTCTTTTCTCTTCTATTATTATTTTATTTGGCTTCTGTTGTTTGTTCCTTAATTCAGCCAGCAGAAGGACACCTCTTGTGGAATGACACTTTCATGTACTCTTCTCTCTCCTGTTGATCCATCTCATGCACCCTCCAAACTTTCTGAGCAGATTAGGGGTGTGTGTGTGTTTGTGGGAGGGGGAGCTTCAGGGAAAGGGAAGACATTTATTTTGTTAGTTAGTTATTTACTGCATTTCTATACTGAGGCTCTCATGGAATTCTCATTCTGTGAGGGGAAGACATGGAAGTGTCATTCTGCATAATAATAATAATAATAATAATAATAATAATAATAATAATAATAATAATAATAATAATTTTATTTGTTACCCACCTCTCCCTCTGGATTGAGGCGGGGTACAACACAAATAAAAACACCATAAAATATATAAAACTAATTCAAACATTTAAAACCAGTGCATCATTAAAAGCAGCACACCATTAAAAAAGGCATCTTAAAATTCAGCTGGGTAGGCCTGCCAGAAGAGATCAGTCTTTATGGCTTTCTTAAAGGATCTGAAGGAATGGACTCAATCTCAAGAGTGGGAACACATCTGGCAGGTGGGGGGGAAAAAAGCATAAAGACATTTGCAAGCGGGGGACCAAAAGAAAGTCTAAGCCCTCTCCTAATATTCCTCTCCATAAAATGCTTTCCCATCTTTGTGTCACGCCTCAGCTTGGGATAGAGTGGGAAGGAGGAAGAGCTGAGCCTGGGAGTATGCGAGGAGTGGCCATTCACAGGAACAGGCAGAAGCCAGCTGCAGGCCAATGCAGCTAACAGCAATTCCTAATCACCACCATCCCAATATAAGATAGGGGTGTGCACAGACCCCCCAATCCGCTTCGTGGCCCGATCCGGAAAATCCGGATCGGGCCCGATCCCCTTTGCGCTGCTCCACCCGTCTCCCACTCCGCTCCGCGAAGCGAGATCCAGCTTCACCGCCGTCACTATATGGGTGGCGGCGGCAGCACAAGAGAAACCACCCACCCACCCCGCCCCCTTACCTTCCTCCGTCGCGGGATTCAATTGAGGCCCCGGTTGAAGCAGGAAGAGGCCTCGGCCTTCACTTCCAGCTTCAACCGGGGCCTCAATTGAAGCTGGCGACGGAGGAAGGTAAGTGTCCCTCCTCCCTGCTCCCTTACCTGCCGCCACCGCCGCCGATGCAAGGATGGCGGCGCCGGCGGCGCCAGGTATGCCAGGCCCCCGCCCCGTCTCCCGTCCCAGCCCCCGCCCCCTTACCTTCCTCCGTCGCGGGATTCAATTGAGGCCCCGGTTGAAGCCGGAAGAGGCCTCGGCCTTCACTTCTGGCTTCAACCGGGGCCGCAATTGAAGCTGGTGATGGAGGAAGGTAAGTGTCCCTCCTCCATGCTCCTTTACCTGGTGCCGCCGCCGCCGCATGAATGGCAGCGCCAGATTAGTCCCCCTTCCCCCCACTTACCTTCAGGCGAAGTTCTGGATTGAGGCGATCCTCTTTGCCTCGATCCGCAGCCCCCCTGACTCTCTTCGCCTCCGCCTTAAGGGTAGGCAAAGCCCCCCACTCCGCTCCTGCTTCTCCGGTTCAAGGAGAAGCGGAGCACACCCCTAATATAAGACATGCCAGAGATCCTGAGCAGTGCTGGAGGCAATTGTTGTACTTCCATGCATACCAGCTCCTGTATATAACCTGATCTTGGACTGGACTTTGACTACTTTTTGGTGCATTCCTGAACCCAGTATTGTTTGACCCAGAGTCTGATGGATACTTTTGGCTTTCAACCTTGGACTGTTTATTGATGTTTCCAGCCTGCTTATCTCGCTAATGCTGGTGATTTACAATACTCTGCATTAGTGGATATATGGGTTGTTTCCCTAAGATAGTGCCTTTACTTTAAATATTTTTATGTCATAGTCACTCTCAAGTCAATCCTAACCAGAAGTGAAAATACAAAAGGCACAATTGAAGGTAAATAAAACCCAAAGGATAAGGATAAACTTCCCCACCACCCTGCCCACCATAACTCACTATCATTGAATTGTTGTTTATAGCAATGTCAAACATGAATTGCAAACTTATCAAGAGACACCAAGTAAATTACTGTTTAATTCCACCCCCTACCAAATACTCTTGCTAGCTAACTAAGAATCACCAAGTGGTTCTAATGACTATTTGTGGGTTCTAATAAATGTTTGGGAACAATGGATTGGTGGATTAATTTGGTGTCAAGCCAAGTACTGTGGATCTATTTATCTGTGAATAGTTATTCCTATATAGGAAAATGTCAGGATCTCTAAACTCCCAGCCCCTGTTGGGCTTTGTAATGAGCAAAGGATTTTAAAACACACACACCAAAGAAAATAATCAAATAGCAAGGGGGAAATAGGGGGGGGGGAATCAACTAGCAAAGCTATCAGACAAATGCATACTAATAAACCAGTTTCTTGATAGGGCTAAGCAAAGCAGGAAATTCCTATTTTCTCATAAGTATCCAGAGTTCATTTAAAATAATAATAATAATAATAATAATAATAATAATAATAATAATAATAATAATAATGGGAACATTCTGCATCATCTTGAGAGAAAAGAACCATTAAATGCAATGCTAATTGCCATTGTACTGTAGCTTTGTGTGGACTGTAGGACATGATCTGCAGATTATTCTCATTTTTATTTATCTTCTTTTCACATTATTGTCTTTTGCCAAAGAATAGCTGCTCTCATGCTGACTGACCTCCCTAGTCTGTTATTATGGGATATCTGAATGATTAGCACTGCCCAAGAAATGTACTTTACTGATTCATGGGCTGTATTATGGGTAGCATGCGAATCCCTCTCCAGAACAGTTATATTGTCTTACTGGAGTTATAGCCAATGTCTACAGTTACCCAACCATGAGATCCTATGATCACTGTTATCCATCTGTTCCATCATCGTTATGACAGCAAAGTTCACTGCAATTTTAGAGGTCAGTGTAGAATGGGAGAAGATTAGTCTATGGAATTACAGTGAGAGAATAAGAGGATAGGTTTCCGGCTGACGTCTATAATCCAAAAGGCAAATGTATTAAAAACAAACAAACAGGTGTGCTAACAAAATGTTCATAGCAACCATAGACCATTAGGGGTGTGCACGGACCCCCCGCTACGCCCCGCAGGCCGATCCAAAAATTTCGGATAGGCCCGCTCCGCTCCGCGCCGCTCCGCCCATACTCCGCTCCTCTTCGCCGCGGAGCTCTGGCTCCGAATTGGAGCTCTGCAGTGGAGGGGAGTGGTGCCAGGTAGGGCGGGGGGATTACCGGGCCCTGCCGCCATTGCCGCCCGTGTGGCGATGGTGGCAGAGCCCGGTAAGGGACCAAGGGGGAGGGGGGCCTTACCTGCCTCCGTCCGCGGTCCATCGGCTTCTTCAACTGAGCCCGCGGTTCAACCAGGAAGTCTGGGCCGCAAGTGCCTGTGGTTAAGGGGTCATGGTTAAGGGGTTAAGGCATAGAGCTTCCAGTACAGAGTTGCCTAACTAGGCGGGACCACTCTAGCCAAAGGGCTCTATGGCTGCTCTGGACTGCTGATTGGTACACTCGCTGCAGCTGCCATTTTGTGTTTCACATTAGTTTTTTTAAGAAACTGCGTGTGTGTGTGTGTGTGTGTGTGTATGAGAGTGCATGGGTGCACACATGCAACATGCATGTAAGTTGCATCCAATTTGGTGGAGTGCGTGTGGCCCCGGTGGTTCCAGGGAGTTCAAATTGCCCCTCCCCAATGTTGCCACCCCTACAGCAATGCTTTAAGAAATGCCCCAGGTGGCACAGCAAGCCATTGTGGCAACTAGAAGTGATCATAAGAACATGAGAAGAGCTGTGCAAGATCAGACCAAGGGTCCATCTATTCCAGGATTCTGTTCATATAGTGGCCAAACAGTTGTCAGCCAGGAACCAACTAGTAGGACACGGTGCAACAGCACTCTTCCCCTGTCCATGTTCCCCAGCAGCTAGCTTCTGATACTGGAAGGCATGCTGCTTCTGATATTAGTATATAGCCATCAGAATTAGTAGCCATTGATAGCTTTCTCCTCCATGAATTTGTCCAAGGGAGGTTAGGCATACTACCTTTGCAATTGCCTTGGAATTGGATGCTGCTTTAGTTGAGCGCCTAGTCAAGTTATACATTGTGTTACCTTAGAATATCAAGCCTGAGGTATTCCCACTGAATAAGTGACATTATTGTGGTCCTGATAAATAACGGTGCCATTGTTGCTATCAATCTTCATTCGTCACAGAGAGCTTACAATATACAATAAAAAATTAATTTAAGGGCACGAGAGGAAAATTTTGATACAGTAAATAATTTACCCGTCCACGCTGGCGTTTCCTAAACACCCACATTTATTACATGGCCTTCCAGATAAAACCAGATAGTTTCACGCTCAAAAAGATTATTATTATTCCTACGCTTTCAAAGGCTTACTAATGGTATGCAGCCCTTATGTCAATAAATGGCTAGTAAAATTCTTTGACAGACCAAGTATTACTGTGGTCTCTGTATCTAAAGCATCAGAAATAATTTCAGTTAGACCGACTGTGAACAGGGGCCAAGCAGTGTGTGTGTGTGTGTGTGTGTGTGTGTGTGTGTGTATGCAGGAGGTGGGTGGGCATGGGACATTTACCCAGGTCCAGGAAGGGGGGCAGTGGCAACTTGGCATAAGTCCAGCACCATGAGAAAAAACAATATCGTTCATTCTTGAGAATGTTCATACAACTTATTTCCCTCTATCTAAATGGGGTGTCCAGATCTTGTGATATTTGCTGCAACTAATCAGAAACAGTGCTAGAATAGAAGAGGTGATATGCAGAAAAGTGAGCTGCCAATCCAGATCCTCATCCAGGACTGTACAAGAATTTCATTTTTAATCACAAATCATGAGAACATGTTTTGTTCACAATCCCAAACAACAGCCTTTTAGTTTCAAAGAAATGTCCACAAATCCACATTTGCGATCCCATTGGGAAAATGCATCTAAAAAGGGGAAAAAAAAACAGTTTTCACTTTTGTCAATAAGGGAAAAGTGTGCACTTTTCAAAAATATACTCAGAAATATGCTCTTTTCCCATTCAAAATGCATACTTTTCACACTTGAATTAACTGAAAAACAGGTCAGAAACAAAAATGGGAACAAGGCGAGATGAGCTTCAGGGTCATTTCAGAGAATTTAGGCAAGCTCAAAAATTGCTGGCTCTTCCATCCCTGCCATTGCATTTCTGAATGTTCTGCTAGAGGAGATACAGTTGGTGCCAACTTCATTTTCATTTTGGCACCAAACTAAAATGTTGCTTTTTGCTCAGCCATTTATTATTATTTTTTTAAAAAAAAACACGTTCATTTTTAATTTTTAATAATAATAATAATAATAATAATAATAATAATAATAATAGATTGCTGTTTTTTGTTGGTTTGTGGTTGAAGGAGGTCTTGTCTTATTTGTTTCTTTCTAATTGTATGGTATCGATATTGGACTTGGGTTGTTGCTTTTTAAGCACCCTGGGAGAGGTTGTAAATTTTAAAAATAATTTAAAAAAATTAATACACAAATAAGTAAATCTAACAGGAAGAGAGCAAGATGGCCAAATGACAATGGATTAGGAGCCTAGTGGGGAGTGGTAGGGAAACTTTTAAGAATTGTATTGGGCCATATGTGCTCCCTGGGGCTGACATGATCCTCTCTGAACTCACCATGTCAGCAGAAGGCTAATCTAGAATTATTATTTTCTCAAAATAGTTGCTACATGCAGATTTAAAATTAATGTTTGTTTTGGCCCAGAGAGCACACATTTGTATAATATCCCCCAGCAACTTGTAGTTAAGACATGGAGAGAAGTGTGTCACCCATCATTAGAGGAAGTCTATAATACTACTGCTGGCATTTCCCATGAATAAGCAGGAAGAGCCAACAGAACGTGGCATCTGTATGGCAGCAGGAGGGAAGGACAAGCACTATAGTAAAAGGGAAATTGAAATCTCAGGAACTGTGGGAGCTAGTGATGCTGACAGGCTTTATAGGGCCCAGAACATATGTGATTAAATGAGCTTTCCCTCTGGTCTCCAAAGTGTACAGAAAAAAAACCTGTCACTAGATCCCAGGGACAGGGTACAAAGGCACTTGTTACTCATGTATAATCAATAAAGATATATGCTGTACTATCATGTCTGGTTTTAAATAAAAACCAGAAATATAAGAAGATTAAACAAAGGGACCTAAAGAAGCTAAAAAGGTTCAAATCAATCCTCCAGTTTTTCAGAATCGACGAAGCCTTATGGAGAAGGCACATATTACAAGTTTGTACCAAGTCCAAAGAAATGATACAATTAGCTGATAAATAGTATTGGCCAGATAAAACCTTCCCAATCAAAGGAGTCTTATAATGGCAGGATTCTTTGAGGCAATCCTGTATATGGACATGCCATGCCAGTAAAAAAACATTCTTTCTTCTAAGCTGGTGGTCTCTGGTACTCCTTGGCAGAGCTCAGGATGAGGCAAGAAAGAGGAAATTGAATGAATCGACTAGCCAGAGACTGGCCATTACTATGCAGATGAATGTGAACCGCCCAGAGAGCTCCGGCTATTGGGCGGTATAGAAATGTATTTAAAAAAAAAGAGGAAGAAGAGAAAAAAAAAGAATGTGATTCTAGGCAAAATGTCCCCTTTGCTGAAAGTGGAAGCACCGTATGAAAGTTTCCTTGAAGTGATAAAAGAAAGGCATTGTTCCAGTCTAATTCTATACCACTCGTTACAGAAAGGAGCTATCAATAGCATAACACATCTGTTTCCAATCCACAATGTAAAAAGGTGCTCTTCCTATCTGCATAACATATTTTAGTCATTTATTAGAGTCAGATGAGTATATATTTTCGAAGAGCTCTAAAACTGATCCCTTTCACCTTCTCATTTCACCTTTCTTCAATATACAACAGTGACTATATCCAATTCTTTAATAAGCCAGCTTCAGAAATTCTGAATATTTAGCACCAGCTATTTGAATTCCAATTTTCTTCTCTGAAAACGAAACAAACCAAACAAACCTTGAATTGCTCTTCCGCCCCCATCACACTCATTTACAGTTGGTGCCTCACAGCTCCATGCAACAAAAAAATGGACCCTGCTAGCAAAAATCTCTCTTGCTTACTTAACAAAGGCTCATCAATAAATGCATAACTTTCAGTCATATTTTCAAATCAGAAATAACCTTCTATAGTGTGCAAGTAAATTCTAAATACCACTGGCAGTACATCAATAGAGAATCATTTTCTCGAATATATATATATATATATCGGATTGCGAGGAAAAAAATAACTTTTTTAAAATCGTTATTTCTTATCGCATATCTTTATAATGAAGAAACAACCAATGCAGAGGTGAAAATACATCTCGTACCAAATTGATTAGTCTAGAAACAACCACTTGTGTAATTAAGACAGGTCAGACAAAGTTTCTCTATAAATTATTCATCAGGGAACTACTCTATAAAAACCTGGAGGAATGTCAACTCAGGTGCACTCTTTAAAAAAGTTTTTTTTTTCCTTTTAAAAAAAGGCTATTCCTGTATAAATCAATTAAGGTATTTTATTTTGACACCCAAATGTCAGTATTTACCAAACTTGGATAGACAAGTCCATCCCTGCAGCCTGCATTTGCAAATAACTTTACTCATTAATGTTTAATTAAGACAGAGGAAAACTGTCCTTGATATTTTGCTGCAATTAGTGCTCTCTATACCCTGCTGACTTCCCATGATGAATTACTTTTCAAATGGAAAGTGAAGTGATTAAATAAAGCTGAAGATTGTCTATCCCTCGCACGCTGCCCAATGTACACTTTAAGTAAATGTGAAAATATGACCGTGCACAGTTATGTTTTCCTAGGGGGGGGCATGTGGGGGGGGCGGTAAGGATATTTTGTTGCATGTCTCTAATCCAAAATGCTGCTCCTTCTACTTGTGATTTATACCATGCCATTGATATACATGATATGCTTGTTAATTTGGAAAACCACAAACAATCAAAGAGCTGTTTGCTGCTTTAGGGCCAAACCTTGCCCCCGGGACCACAAATTTCAATCTTACCGATTTCAAGGTTGGTGCACATATTAAGAGAAGAAATGAGCCTTTGCCTGCTGCAAAAGGCAAACAGAAATGTCATAGGAGGTTTTTATTGTGGCATTTTGAATTTCTGATTGTTTTCAAGGGTTTCTCTTCTGGGCTGAGGGACATTGCAGCAAATGGGTTTCCATGCTTCCTCTGCCTGACGGTATAGGGAAGCAAGTAAAAGACAAATAGGTTATCCTAAAATTATGCCCAAAGCTCAATTTAAAAGGAGCATTAAGTATCTCCAGTCCTCTACCACAAAACAGCAGAGGAGACAGGGTGTTTTAAGATCTCTAAGTGGAATATATCCCTTCAATTCCAAACGTACCATTTTTCTCCTATCCTCAACATCAAACGTCACATTTTTTTCATAACACAGGCAAAACTGAAATCGTTTGGACTCATTTAGAAGCTTCTTCCCAATGATGACCCCACTATGGGGGTGTCAGTGGCAGCAATAAAAATAAAATACTACTACTACTACTACTACTACTACTAATAATAATAATAATAATAATAATAATAATAATAACCACATCCAGCTGACGTCCACATATGAAATATACTAGCAAAGTGCCTGTCATGATGTAGTTGGAGAAAGCATTACCCACCCACGCACCCCCAGGCAGATGTTTCATCGTTGCACTTCATACAGAATCCTTGTCAGTGATGGTGGGACCATGTGGGGTAAAGCAGACTTCCTCCAACCTAGTGCCCATCAGTCCTAACTAACATGGCCAATGCCCAGGAATACCAGGGGTTATTGTCCAAAACATCTGGAGGACACTAGGTAAGGAAGGCTGTATTAGAGCACCTACACGTGGTGCTTTACTTTCCCCACAGGAACGAATGGCAGCCACTGACCTATTGGAAGAAATTAAGGTGTGTTTGAGGACAATATTGAGGAGGGTGCTATATATACTTCTGGTCTTGTTGCCAGCTACTGATAATCACACCTTCTTCTGTCTTAATAAGCGCATCTTGGATTCTGAGCTTCTTTTAGGGGGGAGGGGGATATTATTATTATTATTATTATTATTATTATTATTATTATTATTATTATTATTATTATTTATTTATTTATTTATATAGCACCATCAATGTACATGGTGCTGTACAGCGTAAAACAGTAAATAGCAAGACCCTGCCACATAGGCTTACATTCTACTTACATCTTGCTAGAGTACTGTGGCATGTTGAAATTGGAACACAGGAAGAAAGATATGTGTTTACTTATGGTGCAACTACATGTTACATGCATATACAGTACATGTAATGAAAGCCTTCAGGAATAAGATTTGGTAGAGAGAAGTGGCTGGGGTTTGAAAGGCTGCTTAGAACACTTGCTGCCTGGCCTTTCTACTTCACCTTCATAAATTGCACCCATTCTGCTCTAAATTGTCATCCAAGCTGCTTTTCCCCCTCATGGGATTCCAAATGCACGATTGGAGAGACAGACATGTGCTCAGAAACATGAGGTGGAGGTGGTGTGACAGTTTTTCTATCCACCCCTGCAGTTTTTCTGCTCCATCTTCTCCACCTTCTTCTCTGGGAAGAAAAGGCCTTCAAGTGTTTATTACCCATGTTTGCACACAGCACATAGTTAGTCCCTCAATCGATGTCATGGTTGATGCCATCATTTGTATAGATAGTGATTGTTTTGGTCATGCCTTTAAGCTCCAACACACCTTCAAACACCCATGTGGTATCTACTTACATTGCTAGTGCTATAATGACTTATGTGCTGCATACAATAAATATTTAGTAATACCAAAGCACTGCAAATTGTAACAATATGCTCTCTTAGCACTTGTGTCCTGGTCTATAGAGTTGTGTGTTGATACAACAGGAAAGCTTCTTGCTGATACAACAGGTAAAAGGATTAGATGATAAGTGTTAATAAAAAATAAAATGTTTTATGAATTCAGGCTGATGAAACCTCTACTTTATCATTTGGGTTTGTCTGGAATTTCAACCATTAGAATCAATGTATCAGCTTCCAGACTATGTCTTTCTGTCTAGTAGCCACCTTTATTGCAGCAAATGAGCTAGCAAATGAGCTAGCAAGCATTATTAGATGCATGAAACTTGTTTTTTTTGTTGAGTTTGAGATTCAGTATCTCCTTAAGAACTGAAGGGCAGAGCTGCAATTGAGGTGGGCTTCTTCAAGGGTGGCCCATGAGTCCTCTTTTACAGAGCACAGTCCTCTATTTAAATGGTTGCCAAAAGACCACCCTCTCTTAGAAGGGCTGTCCAGTCCAATTCCAGTTTAAAGATCAAGAACCACAAGAACTGTGACCCATCAACAGTGAGAACCTGTACACAGACTGAATAGGCAGGCACACAGGTCACAGTTCTCCACTGTATTTCTAGTTAAATTATAATAATTATTTCTAAATTTTCATTATACATATAAATTAGCATATGCAATTATTATGCAAATAGTAATTTTTGGTGATGCGTGTCCTCTTTTGGGGCACCCTTTCTACTTCACTTTCATAAGTAGCAGCCATTCTTCTTCAAGTAGATGACAAGGCCTCAGCATCCTGGGAAGTTTCACAGCTGACTCTTCTGCTGTGTCACTGAGGAGAAGAAGGAGCAGGAGCCACAGCCACCTGCCTTCTCGCCCTTGGTAGGGTTAATTATTGCTTCCTCTTCTGGCAGAGCTCTATCCCCAGTGCTGTGCCACCGACTCCTCCTCCCCATCTATTGTACAAAAGAAGAGCGCAGGTGGAGGCTACTCCTTACTAATGTTGTTGATTTACTCCCTGAGTGGGAGCCTGAGTAAGTGGCAACAGTTATTGCTCAGCCTTGCGCAGTCTCCTGTGGGTTGCTTCTGCACCTAGGAGCATTGTTGCTTGTTCATCAACATGAGCAAACAAAAACATCTGGCAATGGTTGCAATGTGCAGAAGCCGTGTCCCTACCTATTCTGGATAAGGAAGAAGAGGTAGAGATGACTTGTGGGGGGATGCAGAGTCTAGTTTGGTGTATGGAGGAGGAGACAATGCCTGTTGAAGTGGGATTAACTACCAGTGTCAATTCATTGGCATGAGTAGCCCTTCACCTGCCTTGTCAGCTCTGTCAATGTCTCCATTACTCAGCTCATATGATCCTGCTTCTCAAAGCATAGCCCCAGACCTAGGAGGTCATGTGGTTAATGGAAAGCAGCAAATGTGCAAGCCACATCATTCCTACCTGCCATGATCCCTTCACCAATCTGTCATGCCCCCTATGTTTTGTTCTCAGCATTTCCAAGGCAATCAATGCTTGGTATCCCTTTTATGGTCCAATCAGTGGTCCTCAATCTCCAACTCTTTTTGGCAGCATTCCAGCTCACCCATCAGCAGGGAAATTTATACTCAAATGAATGGGAAGATTTTGCTCTTCACAGGCCATTTTAAAGAATAGGCAGAATTTTAATGCATCCTGCACTCTAGTTAGATTATATGTTTGGTGGTGGTGGTGGGATTTTGTTAGTTTGTTTTGGTTTTACTTTTTCAGTGTGCCTTCTCATATCTTATATTAAAAACACTTTCCTGCTTATCCAAGCATTTTGGGTCTTTTTCTTTCCCAAGCTGTTTGGATATTATATTCTTTTATACAGGTGTTTATTTTGCTAATATTAAAGTGGCAGAAGAAAAGAACAATCTTCTAGGGCATATTATATCAGAACAGTGCACAGTGTACACATTGTCCTACACTTGAACATCAGTAATGGAGATTAGCATGGCACATATTATATTTTGTTTTCCTGGTTCCATCCTGCAAAATTGTAGATAGCAATGATCTCCTGAATGTGAATCCTTTATCTGGAATTGAATGAAGGTGAGCACAATTCCATTTTTAAATCTGCAAATCTGTCAGTGGGGTAACAGTGGAAAATAAAGAAATAATAAATGGAAAGTATGTAAAGAAATTGCATACAAGAAGATACTGCTCCTTTGGGGGCAATCTTTGTGATTTTCACAGTTAATATGTCAAGCGGATAAATATCTAGAAATGATTTAGAATATATCTAAGAAAGTTGCTTTACAGAAGGAAACAGGAGCATAATTGAATGTGCTTTCTGCACCATGTTTTCATTATTTTCTTTGCTCATGTAATAACATGTTTTGCTAAACCAGACTCCCCTCCTATAACTCAATTTTCCTATTCTACAAATATCTGTCATCTGTAGGGACAGTGTTTACTATGAATTACCAAATAGCTTCATCTAAATAGTCTTGCAGAAACTACTTCTGTTTCTCTAGTCTTGTGTGAAGATGTCCTTTATGTGAATCTCATCCCCTACTCCCCAACCCATGGATGGGATTTCTTCAAGAGCAGCTACACTTTTCAAGTCACCATGAACAGGAATCAATCTAAACTTGTGTGAATCAGACTACTGTCGATACAGTAACACTACCATGTGAGTTTGACCAGTCTGGGAACCCAACAGCAGTCATCATGCACTGCTGAAAAGATATGATTGATTGATTGATTTTTCTATCCCACACTTCCATGAGCAACTCAGGGCAGTTAACCGATATAAAAACAATACAACACAAGAACACCATTAAAATAATAATTCTAATATGGCGGCATAAAAATCCTTAAATAAATAAAAAAATTATAAAATAAATAAATATCACAAATAAACAATCAAATACAATATAACCATCCCTGAAATATAAAACACATACCTATAACCCAAAAGCTTGTGCAGATAAATACGTATTTAACGTGCTTTTAACAGCATTGGGGACAGTCGTATCTCTACCGGAAGGGAATTCCAGAGGTAGGGTGCCACCTCAGAGAATGATCTGACATTCCTCAAGGGCACCACAAGCAAAGCCTCCCCAGCTGATCTTAAATCGTGGTCACTCAGTACTGGAAATGGTGGTCTTTCAAGTATCTGGGTTCTGAGTCATTTCGGGCTTTGTACACTTGTACCTTGAATTTGGCCCAGTATCTCATGGGCAGCCAGTGCAGAGATTTCAAACCTAGTGTGATATTTTCGTGTTGCATTGCTCCTGTCAAAACAACTTAACCACACTGAGTCAATTGGGATATGTGAGGTTGGCTTTTCTGGGACTGCACCCCAGTTGTGGAATTCTCAGCAAGAGTTTAGCCCCCTCTCTTTTCAACTTCCATCACCAAGTGAAGACAATTTTGTTCAAGCAGGCTTTTTATTAACCTTCCTCTTTTAAGCTGACTCTGATCATTTAATTCTCTACCATGCTGTTTATGTTTATTTGTTTGTAATTGTTTTAATTGTTTAATTCCTGGTGGTTGTTTCATCGTCCTTTGAAAGCTGTTAGCCACCTTGTGTGCTATTCTGGTAAATGGAAAGGTGAGAGAGAAATTATTCTAATAAATAAATAAATAAATAAATAAATAAATAAATAAATAAACAAACATGCATCAAAATCAAGACACTGTTATGCACACCCACTTCTGTGAGAGGGGAGAGGCTCCAGGGGTGCAGGGATGACTGGACTTTGTTGATCTTTTGAACGAGATCATTGCAGACTTGCTAGCAATTTCTAATATTTGTGTTTACTTACAACTATACAAATTGAGCATAGATGGAGGCACAGCTTACATTTCAATAGAAACCCAAAGTTCACCGTTTTCATATCAGTTTCCCAGAGGGAGGCACACAGCACTCCAAAATGTTTTAGCTTTCCAAATTCCCAAACCTACCCCTCTGACTCACTTCTGAATATGTTGTTTGTTTTTCACACACAGGGAGCTTGATGACATCACCTTCAACTGAGGGAAGGAAGAAGGTGAACCCTTCTTTTTTCCTTCCTTTCCTTCAGGGGAGGGGCCATAGCTCAGTGTGATCGAGCCCCTACTTTGCATGCAGACACTCCCAGGTTTAATCTCCTGCTTCTCTAGGTAGGGCGAGGAAAGAATCCCACCCGAAACCCTCAAGAGCCACTGCCAGCCAGTGTTGACATTACTGGGTGAGATGGACCCATGGTCTGACTCAGTACAAGGCAGCTTCCTATGGTCCTGTTGCCCAAATGAATCTCTCCTTCTAAAAGGGTTTGCAGCTATGGTCTAACACTTAAAATACTAAAAAAGCAGATCCAGGCTCATCACATATTGCTAAATGCTTGGGAGAAGAGAAAAGTCTTGACCTGGCACCGAAAAGATAACAATCTTGGTGCCAGGCGGGGCTCATCAGGGAGATCATTCCACAGTTGTGGGGCCCTCATAGAGAAGTCCCTCCCCCTTGTTGCTGTCCTCCGAGCTTCCCTCCGAGTAGGCACCCAGAGGAGGACCTTAGATGTTGAGCATAGTGTACAGGTAGGTTCATGTCGGGAGAGACGTTCCATCAGGTATTACAGTCCCAACCCATGTAGGACTTTATAGGTTAAAACCAGCACCTTGAATTGGGCTCGGAAACGTATAGGCAGCCAATGCAAGCGGGCCAGAGTAGGTATGTCCAGTTTTTTCTAACTTTTGCAAGTTGGCAATTTTCATTTTCAAAATAAAACACACATTCGTTTTTTTACAGGAGGAATGGGCAATTTTTGGGTGGCCACAGGGGGCATTTTTGCCCTGGACCCACCCCATTCCACTGGCCACAACCTGCTGGGTGACACAGCAAAGAAAGAAAGAAACTTAAAGGAAAAACTACAGGGTTTTGTTCATTTGCACTCCTATAGGAAATTGGGTAGAGTACTCCTACTCAAATGTTTGCAAGTAGGATTGAGGTGCTCACCCTGATCCTGTGAGCCACTGTCACCATCCATTTCCTCTGTCCCAAAGCCCAAACAATAGAGAGGTGGTGGGCAGCACACACTTTTCTACTCTGTGAGTTTCCTGCAGGGATTCTGTGACTGGTAGTTACAACCGCTGATGGGAAAAGACACTCCATTGAGGCCTGAAAGAGGCTGCTGCTAGCCTCAAGATCGGTTTCTGGGCCTTGGGTGAGGGGAAGGCAGGGATGGCAGGCACTTTGCAAGTGTTTTCAAACTTTAAGAAGCATTAGTCTTGAGTGCTTGCAACAGTTTTGAGCTTTTGATTGGAACACTTAGAAAACTCGTTTTGTTCACCTACAAGTAATATCAATACCATACTGTGAGGACAACTTGTATTTTGGTATTTTGCACAAAATTGTGGAGGCAAAAGTCTCCTAGAAATAGTAAGCAGAGATCACCAGTAAATTCTATCAGACCTTTAATCTGTAGTGGCACCACTGGGTGCTACTTATAATAACAACTCATAGACCTTCAACTATCAGCTCTCAAGCAGGGTTTACTGACGGAGAACTCTTATCAAGGTTCCTGCTGTTCGTTCTGACAGATTCACCACACATGGTTACACATGGTTAGGCTTGCATTCATCCACATATCTAAAAAAGAGTCTATTATTGGGCCAATGAGATCTCAGTAGAGTAATGTTTTAATTGGGAAAAAAGAACCCTGAAGTGTGGCTAAAACATGCCTAAAAATGTTTCATCTCTTTTCTGGGGAGGGAAAACAGAAATGTATGAAGGTGCAGTCATTTGGGCATAGGCCAAAACAATTTGTTGATCTTATTTCTAAGGTTTGTTAATGTTGAATCTGTCAGTATTGGATATCTTCACGTTGGATCATTTACCCAGGGAGTTTTAAACATTTTTTGTGCTTCCACGTATTTCATCTGTGAGCAGGTTATATGTACTTAATATTATATCTTTCCAGTCCCCAGATTTTTGGACACATGTAAGCTCAACTACTGTCAGGGAGTGGGAAGTTTCCCTGCTTCATGACAGCTTGCTTGCAAATGACCCAATCTTGGGTTTTTGGAGCCATTCCACCTGCCATTCACTCAGTAAAGTGGTTAAACATGCTTCCATGATGGGTTGCCCATTTCCCATCAGATTCTGGATTCTATACTATCCCATGGATTCCCATTCTTTACGCTGCATGCTTGGCAGAATTTTGAGTGGTCAAAAAAAGTCTTAACAGGGAAGAGGGTGGCACTAGACACTTCACCAATTGAACACACAGGGACAATCCGGGGCCAACCCTGGAAAAAGAGGCAGCTTTAGTCATGCCCATAGTGTCTTCCACTCCCGGCCTCATATTCCGGTACACCTTGTAATCTAATATTAAAAGCTTCTGCCCTTGAGTCACACCTGCAACTCCTTGTGGCCTTAGGAAGCTGTTTCAACTTCAGATGGTGCTCTAATCCCAGTTCCAGTGCCATGTTAATTCTGAAATGTTGGCAAGTGTTTCACCAAGATATCATTTAGTTTTGTATCTGGGGCGGGGTGGTTGGTGGAGAGCTGTCATTAATTTGCTGCTAAATTTCTGAGGTTGCTGACTCAGCAAGGTGATGTCACTGTCTATACACAAGGTGCTAGTAAATTTCATGTCAGTAAATCAGAAGTGCAGAACTTCAGGTTTGGGGGCCCCATCCAGCCCCCTGGTGTTCCCCAGATAGTCCCATAAATTATTTTTAAATATGATTTGACATTCTTATTTTTGCTAGCCACCTTGAATTCCTTTTTTGGAAATAAAGATGGATAAAAGTTTTTTTTAAAAGGAAATAAATTGGGGTTGCTGACTTCATGGGAGCCTATGTCTATTGCCCACAGAGTCCCTATTTCAGATGTTTCAACAAACATTTGTGTTAGGACAATGGCTGAAGTCCTTCTTACCCTTCCATGTGTTGGAGGAGAATTGTCTGAATTGGTCTTAAAGAATGGTTGAAAAATTGAATGAATGTCCTTTCTCATACTATTCTCTTCTTTAGTATAGTAATACTTGATTTTGTCACCTTACTGATCCAGAGCAGACCTGAATTCATAGCTGCCATTTGGAATAGCAAGCAGAGCAACTTGCTATGAAAGCACTACAAATTGTTTGTAATATTCAACTGCAGCTTGTGTTGTCATTGGGCTTCATCAGACCGTCATTTCTCCCCCCCCCACTTCTGTTGCGCAATACTTCCTCTTTCTCAAGAAGAAGAAAGTGAAAGTAAACAAAGATCATGTGGCCCATTCAGTGGGCATTTTTATCTCATTGCTTTTCCTGCACACAGTAGGAAATCATGGTAAGTTTTGCTTCTAAAAATAAGTTGGATTTACTGGGGTCTTATTTTGTGATGGGAAGGAGTGGGAGATGCATGGGAGGTGGACGGCATCATCAAAAGGACCCATAAAAAAATGTGAGTGTGCAGTAATGAGCGTGCGATAAAACTCATTGAGCGTCATCATCTGGGAGAAAAATCATACTTCTTTACCTTCGCTTCCCCCCTTTTGTCCCAAGATACTTCCTTTTTCTTCACACGGGAAGAAAAAGGAAGTAAACAATGACCACATGGCCCATTCAGTGGCCATTTTTATCGCACACAGCAGGAAATGGTGGCACATTCCCTTTAAAAACAACAACAACGGATTTATCGGGGTCTATTTTGTGGTAGAAAGAAGGCCAGAAGGAGCAGGAGATGCATGGGAGGTGGATGACATCATCAAAAGGACCCATGAACATCCATGAGTGGGCAGTAATGAGTATGAGATAAAACAGTCATCCGATGACGCTCATTGTCACAGTCTATAGCCAAGCTGAAGAATAGCACATCTGTACTACCTTGCCATTTCTGGTACTCCAGAGAAGACCAATCACACCCCTTCCTTACTACAAGCCTACATTATGCTCCCCTCTATGCATCCCCCCTCTACCCATCTGCTTTAGATTATGAGCCTACTTATGTGTACAACTGTACTGCAGCTAGGATACTGTTAACAGTGTTAATATGTGTAGAAATACCCTTAGGTCCACACGCTGTTGTTTCCTAAGTGATGGAAAATTACAATTCCTTGTTCTATTAAAATTATCCTCTTAACAACAACTCATTTTACTTTATATGTAATATGCAAGTAACCTCTCATTTACTGTAATGAGAGCATAATGTGGGGGGAATCATTGGTAGCATTGCCATAAGCAAGTTTCCATTTTTCAAAATTCGTAGTTAAGTTAATATGTATAATTTATGGAGCTGTGCACTCAGTTTTAGATAAAAGCTTGGGGGACGGAAAAGAAAATATTCTTACTGAAGATCTGACGTCCTAGAAATGCTGACGAAAATTCATATTGGTAGCAGGCTTAACCTACTAGAATTTTAAAAAGGCCTTCATCCTACAACTTGACAAAAAAACACAAAAACACCTTTAGAGAATAAATCAGTAACCCTGTTCCAGACAGCTAGATGGAAGTGGGTATGGAAAAGGAGGGTGGAGAAGAGACACATAGGCCCTTTCTACACCATACAGGTGTAGAGGGAGGGAGGGGGTCGGTCCCAGACTTACCTCCTTCTAAAATCATGCCCATGTCCAAATGGCCAGCGCAACGTCCGAGATGGGAGGAGGGACGTTGCATGAGTGGAGGTGGCCATTTTTTAAAAAAAAAACTTACAGGAGCTGGAGCATGCTTGCGCTCCAGCAAAGGGTACAAGAGGAGAAAAAAAAACCCTCTCCCACTCCACCACCCACACCTGATTGCACCCGGCCCAGTTCCTTCCCTCTACTGATCCTCGCTACTCGCGGGGAGGAGAGAAGAAGCCAGGTCAGGCAGCCACACACCTCCCACAATCTCAGGATGATCCCATGACCGCAGGAAGAATCATGTTTTCCCAGGGATTACTTAGCCCTGTATAAATGCGTGCTCATCCCACCCACCCCCCGCCCCCGAGAGTCCCTGTGTGTGATTTGGATGCACAGGGACTCGGCTGTGGCCAGCATGGATTTTCGGGCTGGTGTAGAAATGGCCATAGATATAAAGTCACCTGCCTATTCACTCACTCTTGCCAGCTAGCAGCTGCCCATTCATATGTTCTGGGCAGCCTCCTCTGGGAATATTCCAAACTCATCTGCAAGTTACTGGAAGGGTGGAGTGTTGCAGTTAGTTAATTCATGGGACTTTTGATCACAGCTAGCCTAAGGCTCTCTCTAGCCTACAATGCAGGCTCCTGCGATTTCTTCTTTTTCTCCTCCCCTCCCTTCCCCCTCCCTCTGACTTCCACTTGTGTTCACTCTCTTTCAACTGCCACAAAATGGACTGAGAATGCAAAATGGACTGAGTAAACTCTTTTGAAACTGTACCTGCATTATGTAGGCAAGAATACTTGTGAGTAAAACTGTTTTCTTCCCTTCACTGAAGACGGGTGTGGTGTCCTGTTATTTTTCTAAGGTAACTCGCATGGGACTGGTAAACATTGCTTCCGTTTTGCCTTTGTTTTGTTTTTCCTGCTAACTGCCTTTCTAACAGGCGGCATCGTTCCTAAATAATCCCATCAGCCTCATCTCCCATCAGAAGGGAGAGCTTTGAAGGCTCATCCCCTAGACATGTATTTAGTTTCTTAAAAGATGTGTATGTTGCCTTTCATATAAAGGCAGCTTACATCAAATCATAACACATCATATATCACACATCAATAAAACAACAATCTAAAACTAAAACGTTAAAACTAGGGATGGATGGACTCACCTCCATCCAGTTTCTCTGGTGCTCGGTGAGCCATCCCTGCTCCTCCCCACCCCAGACTCGCTCCTGAGCCCTCTGCCCTTACTGTGAGTGTCTGGAAGCCATCCATCCCTTCCGTGTGTCACCATTTGCATAAAAACAGCGACTTGTGTTATTCTGTGAATCGATTCTTATGCAAATGGTGGCTGTAAAATAGCCATCTACACAACCTTACAGGCGTGGTCTGGGAGGCTGGGCATGGGGGAGTTCGCTGGACCCACAGACCCAGTCGGGCGCTTACGCCATCCCTAGTTGAAGCATTTTGACTTAAAAACAGCAGTGGCTTAGTTTAAAAAAGTTTTATTTATTTATTTTTAAAGGGTTTTCAGAGTCTGTTTAAAAGCTGGCAAAAGAGGGACCACACATATCTTCCTGGGGAACTCCAGAAGCCTTGGGCCACCATCACAAAGGCCTTACCTTTCATGCTTGCCAATCTAATAGTGGCAGGCCAACAAGTCAGACCTCTGAGACCATATCTCAATGTCTGTGCAGGCTCATATGGGAGCAGATTGTATTTCAGACTACATATTCCCAAGCTATGGCTTCAACCTGCACTTTAAATTGGCCCCAGAAATGAACAGGTAATCAATACAACTGTTACAGGAAAGGTGTTCTATGCTGTGACCAGTTGGCCCTCACAAATAGTGTGACCACATGAAAAAGAGGACAAGGCTCCTGTATCTTTAACAGTTGTGTAGAAATGGGAATTTTAGCAGGTGTCATTTGTCTGCATGCAGAACATTGTGAAATTCCCTCTTCATCACAACAGTTAAAGCTGCGGGAGCCCTGCCCTCTTGACCAGGGCTCCCACAGCTTTAACTGTTGTGTGGAAGAGGGAATTTCATAATGTTCTGCATGCAGACAAACTATATCTGTTGAAATTCCCTTTTCTACACAACTGTTAAAGATGCAGGAGCCCTGTCCTCTTTTTCATATGGTCACCCTACTCACAACTATCCAAGCAGCTGCATTCTTAAATTTATGGATCATCTTTAAAGGCAGCCCTAAGTAAATCACTTTACAGGAATCCAGGCAGGAAATAACCAGGGCTTGCGCAACTGGAAAAAAAAATCTGCTTTCCCTATAGAGAAATTTATGTTTCAGCTTGTCCAGCTCATTCATCTGAAGTCTGTCTCCAGACACTTATTTGGGGTTTTTATTCCTTCCCTGGGATGAACAGGTGGAAATGACCCATAGCATACATGCAACATTTTGTTGCAGGGTTCTGCTAGGATATATAATCACCATCTCTGGTCTCTCTATGGCAATTTTTATGTAGCCAAAATGGCACACATACGAAATGGGTATCAGCAGGGTTGGGGGAACACAAAGGATTGTAGAAGTACAAGAAAAAAAAACTTGAAAAAAACACAAAAAACAGGAGTGTGTGTGTGTGTGAGTGTGACTCCACCCAAAACAACCCAGCCGAATGAGGACTAAGCATGCTCAGTGACTGTGGAATGCTGATTGACTTTTGGCAGAAGGAAGCAGAAAACCAGGTGAGGAATGGAATATCCTATAGGCGGGCTTGACCGTTGGCTGGAATCTTGAACAGAAGCACTTTACATTACAACATTTTGTTACCTGTATTTTCCTCTCATTCCATACGTTTCTTTCTCGGAATGGCATTCCTGGTTATTTAGCTTCTGTTCTTTGTAAATCTACAATGCTTTACTTCTTTCTTTAGTTCTAGTATAAGGCTTTTCATATGGGTTGTTATTGCCATTCATATCAAGGCAATTTAATAACTTTTGTTTTGACAGGATGACTCTGCAAATACAGAGTTCCAAGCAATAGTTTTGTGGCTGTATAGTAGGCGGTTCTGCTTTACAAGTGTTCTTCCACCTGATTTGTGCATTGAGACATATGGTCATTTGAATGCCTTTCACAAACAGACAGCAACATTGTCGTCACTGTTTTCAACCCAGACGGGGCAAAAAGAAGTCAAACAAAATGCACAGATCAATATTCAGTCTATGGCTCCGCGAGTGTGTCTATAGAAGTGTACCACCCAGAGTTTTGTCCTATATTTCTGTTCTGAGGAGAGAAGAATCTCTTTGGTGGAAACTCAAGACAAGCAAAGACATTGGGTGAGGGGAAGAGAAAATCTAAGCAGATATGGGCTGAACCACTTCAGAACCATTTAGCTGAACATGAGAGGAGTGTGATAGAAGTGTAATGCTCACTGAAGCAGGCATTAAAGGACTTACATAGTGATTAGCCGCAAGCTCTTTCTGTCTGGTGGGAAGAGTGGGGAGTGGGGATGATTTGAAAATACAAACAGATGGATTTGCCTATGTCAATTTTTATTCATTTTGAAGTGGCCTCCTTGCTAAAACATGCCGTCTTTTCATACCCTCCAGCATTCCACAGATGGGAGGAAGGCCATACTGGACACAGCCTTACTCTCATTTCAAGGATGATACTGCCCAGGCTCTCCTGCACACACACACAATTACCAGTTGCCAAAGGCTCTTCACCACTTTCTGTATGCTCTACCTTTTGTATGCTGTGCCACCCTATGCTACTGTGATCTACTGTGCACTAATGTAAACATTAAAGATACAGTACAGAAATGTAATTATGCAATAGTTTTATCCAGTGCAAAAAAGCACATCTGCACTATGTATAATGATGAGCTGTGGACTATAAGCCTGTTTCCTGCCCCGCTGGCACTGCTGGGGCGGGGGGCATTTGCAGATGGGAAGGACGGGGAATAGATGCTGTACACATGCTCAGCATGCATGCAACATGAGGCAAGGGCAGGGCAAGCCCATAAATGCAAGCCCCGCCAGCAACCCGCCCTCTTTCACTTTTCGGCTCCCACCATCCCTCCCTATAGCCATTATCGGATTAGCCAGTCATTTCCTTTGGAAGGACTAAGTAGGAATTTTACCTGCCTCTGATTGGCTTTTGCATACAGGTTTTTCATCTACTTCATACTGGAATTAACTGTTAGGGGAGGGTGAGTAAATAGGCTGCTTGGCATGGATGGGGCTCTGTGGGAATTTCGGAATATTAGACCAGGTTTGGTGAGCGCTCGCTGGCACCTATTGGGAAGTCTGGAGGCCTGTTCCTCGGGGGCTGTGCAGCTCTTACGTCAGGGTATTTATTATTTATTTGCCATATTTACATAACACTCCACATCAAAATTTTGGAGCAGTGTACAAGATAAAATAAAATAAAAACAGAATAAAAACACATTAAAAGTCTAGTTCCCCACTTAACGAGGAACAGTGAATTGTGAGGCGCGCTGGCCGGCAGTGAAGGGAGGAAGGCTGGTGGAGAGCGGTGCGGTGGTACAGCCACCGCAGCAGCACAGACCCAGCAGCAGCATCTCCTTCCCAGGAGGGGACTGCTGAGCCAATCAGTGCAACGATGGGTGTGGCCAAAGAGGCAGACCCGGCAGAGTTAGATCTGCCCTTTGTTCAGCCTCCAGTTCAGTCTCAGGCAGTCCTCCCATGCGGCTCCAGGACTGCAGTTGCTGGCTTCCCCACCCACCCACTCCTGGTGGCAAGATGTCTTGCAGTGGCAGAAGTAGGAATTTTACCTGCACAGCAATTGGCAAAGACTGTGCAAGGTTTTTGCCTTCCCCATTGCAAGATTAACTGTATTGTAAATAAGTTGATCTGGACCATCAGTATATTCTCTGTGGATGCTTCATTTTATAACATGTGTCACAACTTACGTAGGCATGATAGGCATTGGGCTGGATCCATTGGTGAGGGGGAACGGAATTGGCCTCCCTGCTTTTGGGGACGTGGCGCCAAGACCAGACCAACCTGGGGGCTGTGAGTTGGCCATGTTCAGGGAGGTGGAATGGGGTTCACATTAGTGGTCCATGCCGTGGTGTGTCCCTGGCCCTACCATCCACCACCACTGCCCTTGGCATGCAGGCCAGGAAGGGGAATCAGTCAGCAGGCAGGCTGGCCAATTACAGGATCCACGCCCTATGCTGCTGCCAAGCCTATTAAAGTGAGTCAATTGTGGCCAATTTATTATCCAGTTATGCCTGTGTGTCTAATTTGTTCTCGTCCCTTTGCCAACCGGACCCAATAAGCACTGCTCTGACAATATATTTTTAAAAGAAGCAAAATGCAAAGTGAACCATGGCTGGTCATCAAGGGAAGGCTTCCTGGAACAACAACATATGGCTTAACTTTGGGGACCTTCCTGTCTCACCTATTTGGAGCTGTGTGGCACCCGGTGTGGGTGATGCAGGGTGGTCTCCTCACACTTATATGAAGTGTAGCTTAAGAAAGGGGATGGGTTTATCCAATTCCTGATTTTGGCAGAGTGGCTCGCCCATAAGACAAGTTAGTGGCCTGTAGAATGGATTTAATTGATTCCCATACTTTCACATGCAGATCCAGGGAGGGGTGAATTACCCACTTTAAATAAAGAGGCCCTAGTTTATCCCAAGTGCTGGTGTCTATGTGGTTATTTCTTCAGTTCCTTCTCTACTCACAATGGTAACTCATCTGTCAACAAATCCACTTACCAACAGGCTATGACAAGAAAGTCTTTGATCTTGGCCAGAAAGAATGTTTAGGGAAGAAGGATGTATTATAGCAGCTACATTTAACAGGAATTACCCAAAAGCAAAAACGGGGTCAAAATGGGCACAGCATGTGGCAGTTAAAACACTAACAACCAGTTAAAACACTAACAACCACGTGGAAATTCAGTTGTTGGTAATTTCCTGACTTCTTTTTGACTTTTTAAAACCATGCCCTTGTTTTCACAGATTTCTGATTGGTCGTGTATCAATGATAAAATAAATAAATGCCTCACCATATGATCAAATGTTACACAGATCAGCTTCCCACCTGACTGCATGTTTTACAAATGGCAAGAAGACTGAAAAATCTGTAGCCCTCATTTTTATGGAATACGTTTAGGGTATAGCAGAGAAAAACACTAAAAACACACTTATTTAAGATTACACACACCCCTCATAATTTTTGGTTTTGTTTTCCAAACAAAAGTAGCAGTACGCACACAGGGTGTTATGACAGGAGAAACATATCCTGCTTAGGAAAGACGTTTGCAGGGTTGATATATTTTTTATTTTGCTTGAGATCAGAAGGCATTGGCCATGGTCCTTTGAAGAGGAAACATCTCTCATCCTCCATTTCCTGTGAGATGTCACAGCTGTGACAGGGAGGGGTTTGTAATGGCACAGTTCGGTGCCTTCATAATTTATTCTCTCTGATTTTATGCTCTTTTAGTCTCCTGCTCAACCATCCACTAACAAGCAGTGATATTAGCCAATAAATCAAAGATGTCTGCTTGTCACCACCAGATGCCTGGCCACATCACAGCCGATTATGAGATGTACAGAAGGACAATTTCGTGTAGGGAGCTCAGCAGAGGTGTTCCACTGATATTCTGTTTGATAGGAAACCAGCATGAACTGAATGTAGTAAAACTCAATAACTTTTATGCCTCGTGGCGGTAGAGAACTAAGCTGAAATAAAACTGGGAAGTAAATTAGGACCCTTACCTTTATGACTATTCCTTTTATGATTTGGCAAGTATCCCTTTGGTGCTTTCATGTGGGATAACGCACAAATAAATCCTTTCATATGTCTAACTTAAGCTTTGCTGGCTACAGAGAAACACCTCTTTTAATTTTCTGAAAGGGCAAGAAAGGTGTCTTACATCAATTGGTACAAAAGAGCATCATTTATTCATGTCTCACGATCACCAAAGATTATCCATTCGACTTATCAGTCAAATACATAGCTAAGATGTCTAGTCCTAAAGTACTCTTTGATCTTTCTTCATTCAATTTTTTTTAATGATGATGACTATTATTTATGACAGAACGAGCAAGTCCTCTATGTTACAGAACAAAGGCAGAGGTCTAAATTATAGCCCGATGACGTAGAACTTCTTCCTAAAAATTCTACCACATTTTTTTAACATCTGCAGCTGGTTCAATAGAAATTTGGTCACCCTAAAACTCCAACTGAGCATATACCAGATTATAACATTAATGGGAAAATCACAAGATTCAGGTTTTCTTTTCTGGGGCAGCAAGTGCAAGCTCTGTTCTTGCAAGAACACCATGTTTTCAAGTTAAGGTCCATCAGGGTATTATGAAGACAATCAGATGAGTGGGCATGCCTACACCAGCCCTTTTTCCCGGAGACATCCCTAGATCGTCCCTGTGCATCCAAATGACACATAGGGGATCCCAGAGGCAACCAGGGACACCCCCCATTTTTGTGGGATAACTGTGACAAGGAAATCTGAAAGTACCCCATTGAAACCCCACAATCAGATGTGAATAAAGTGTACAAGCATGTTTCAAACATCCCCCTGACACTTTCTCCCTAGCCCCTCCTTCGTGCCTCTAAGCAAAGAGACACAGAAGAGCTTCCTCGTCTCCTGTTCAAGGTTGCCATAAACTCTCCACTCACTCATTGTCCTGCTAATCTTACTTTTCCTAAAACATATTTGAAAAGCCCTGAGGCCCGGAACAAAGTTCCCATATCACACAGACATGAAGGCACATCTCATATTTTGTTTATCACTGAAGTCCCCTCCAAATGGGTATTGAAAGTGGCTCACAGCTGGCTGGAGACACTTTCCTGCTGACCTCGAGAGGGGGTCTTATCGAAGTACAAAAAGTTACATACACTGGACATAGTTGTCACAATAGTTTTGTTTATGAACATGTAGAAAAATTGTAACCAATAAAGGATGGGAGGAGGGAACCTTATGATTGGAGGGACTTGGAATGTTATAAAAGTATGTTGATGTGGATGATGGGTAGAGAGTTCAGCCTTCGGCTTGCTGGAGGTGAACTGTTCTCCTATGTACGTAGTAAAATACAGTCGTGTGAAAAAGAAAGTACACCCTCTTGGAATTGTATGATTTTACATATCAGGACATAATAACAATCATCTGTTCCTTAGCAGGTCTAAAAATTAGGTAAATACAACCTCACATGAACAACAACACATGACATATTACACTGTGTCATGATTTATTTAACAGAAATAAAGCCAAAATGGAGAAGCCATGTGTGAAAAAGTAAGTACACCCTTACTGCTTCCATAGGAATTAAGATGCTAAGTATCAGACAGGTGCTGCTAATCAAATGCCCGTGATTAATTGATCATCAACAAGTATGACCACCTCTATAAAAGTCGAAGTTTTTTCAGTTTGCTGGTCTGGAGCATTCAGGTGTGTGTTAACACAATGCCAAGGAGGAAAGACATCAGCAATGATCTTAGAGAAGCAATTGCTGCTGCCCATCAATCTGGGAAGGGTTATAAGGCCATTTCCAAACAATTTAAAGTCCATCATTCTACAGTGAGAAAGAGGATTAAAAAGTGGAAAACATTCAAGACTGTTGCCAATCTTCCCAGGAGAGGACGTCCCAGCAAAATCACCCAAAGGTCAGACCGTGCAATGCTCAGAAAAATTGCAAAAAACCCAAAAGTTACATCTCAGACTCTACAGGCCTCAGTGAGCATGTTACATGTTAAAGTTCATGACAGTACAATTAGAAAAAGACTGAACAAGTATGGTTTGTTTGGAAGGGTTGCCAGGAAAAAGCCTCTTCTCTCTAAAAAGAACGTGGCAGCAAGGCTTAGGTTTGCAAAGTTGCATCTGAACAAACCACAAGACTTCTGGAACAATGTCCTTTGGACAGACGAGACCAAAGTGGAGAAGTTTGGCCATAATGCACAGCGCCACGTTTGGTGAAAACCAAACACAGCATATCAGCACAAACACCTCATACCAACTGTCAAGCACGGTGGTGGAGGGATGATGATTTGGGCTTGTTTTGCAGCCACAGGACCTGGGAACCTGGCAGTCATTGAGTCAACCATGAACTCCTCTGTATACCAAAGTATTCTAGAGTCAAATGTGAGGCCATCTGTCCGACAGCTAAAGCTTGGCCGAAATTGGGTCATGCAACAGGACAATGATCCCAAGCACACCAGCAAATCTACAACAGAATGGCTGAAAAAGAAAAGAATCAAGGTGTTGCAATGGCCCAGTCAAAGTCCAGACCTCAACCTGACTGAAATGCTGTGGCAGGACCTTAAGAGAGCTGTGCATAAACAAATGCCCTCAAGCCTCAATGAATTGAAGCAAAGTTGTAAAGAAGAGCGGGCCAAAATTCCTCCACGATGATGTGAGAGACTGATAAAGTCATACAGAAAATGATTACTTCAAGTTATTGCTGCTAAAGATGGTTCTACAAGCTATTGAATCATAAGGTGTTCTTACTTTTTCACACATGGCTTCTCCATTTTGGCTTTATTTCTGTTAAATAAATCATGACACGGTGTAATATGGCATGTGTTGTTGTTCATGTGAGGTTGTATTTACCTAATTTTTAGACCTGCTAAGGAACAGATGATTGTTATTATGTCCTGATATGTAAAATCATACAATTCCAAGAGGGTGTACTTTCGACTGTAAAGCCTCTGCATCTGAACCAGTTTGGAATAATTTTGCATCTGGCTGTAACCACTTTCTCCTCTAGTCTGCAGCAGGCATTACAGGGGAAGGAGATGTCTGGCCAATGAGGGTAAAACAGGGGCTGCCGACCTCCTTTTTTGGCATCCTTGATCACCAAGATGTATCAAGCACCAGATCCCAATCTGGAGTCCCTGGTGATCCCATTGTTCAGCCAAGAATCCTTCCCTGCTCTGTGGAGCACTTTTGAGGAGATGGACAAGAATGACTTGCAGGCCGTGTACCAGATGGAGGATATGAACGCAGGTCTGCGGGACTCTGCTGAGCTCCCTGCCCTGTCCTTCGTGGTGCAGGCGGAGAGCCCCAGGTCAGGGGAAGATCAGAATCATTTCCATCTGAGGGATCCTGCAGGCCCCATCCCTGTGTCCGTCATCCCTTCAATGGAAGACTATGATGGCGAACTTGGCTTTGAGCTGGCCTTTGAGTAGTCGGGGACTGCCAAGTCTGTGACCTGCACATATTCAGTGCCTCTGAATAAGCTGTTCTGCCAACTTGCAAAGACGTGCAAAGTCCTGATCAAGGTAGTCCACCCTCCGCCACTGAACGCCTTCATCCGCGCCACGGCTATCTACAAGAAATCGGAGCATGTGGCAGACGTGGTCAAGAGCTGCCCCCACCATAAGCAGTCCCTGGAACACAAAGATGGTGTGGCCCCCGCTGAGCACCTGATCCGGGTGGAAGGGAACAAACTGGCCCAGTATTTCACCGATGATGACACCAGTTGTAACAGTGTTACTGTCCCCATACAAAACACCCCAGGTTATCGAGGGGGGGGTGTCGATGCTGGGGAAAGATACCGTTTTAACCCCCTTTTAAGTTCTTGATTTGAGTACATGCTGGTTGGCCTTTCCCCTCCCTGTTTGTTATTGTGATTTTAGAATGTAAGCCATATGGCAGGGTGTTTTGTATTTTGTTTTATTTTGTTCTGTACAGCACCATGAACACTGATGGTGCTATATAAATAAATAAATAAATAAATAAATAAATAATACTGGGTTTGGGGAAATTTCCCTAACAACTGGTTGTCAAGTTATCCCAATTTTCCGCATGGTCTCAGTACAATACTGAGAACTGTGTAAGGTGTGTCACCCACTCCTGGCTTCTCCCTTCCTCCTCAAAAGTAGCGGGGCTCTTAAAATGAGCATGGAGCTGTGTTGTGGCAGTTCGTGCCCATCAGGGGTGGGCGGGAACATTTCAAAGGGTTTTTTCTTTAAAAAAAATACATGCGCTGGAGCGCAATTGTGCTCTGTCTCTGTTCCAGAAAAAAATGGCAGCCACAACGTCCCTCTTTCCTTCTGAGATGTCATGCAGCCGTCAAGACACTGGGAGAGGATTGCAAAAACAGGTAAGTCCATGATCCTCCCCGCTTTCTCTCTCTACACCCTTAGGTATTGACATGCCCAGTGACATTTCAAAGCAACAAAATGATTAGGACTAAAATTAGACCTCAGTTCTCAAATAGATTCTCTTACCTTGCAAAGTTTGAATTTATATTGTTCTGTTCTGAATTTTCTTTCACTGAAATCAAAGGAATGACACTTAGTCAAAAGTAAGTTGATTTACCTTTGTTTGAATGGAACTTAGGCCTTAGCTAGACCGAAGTTTTATCCCGGGGTCGTCACTGCCTGCTCCCGGGATATCCTGTGTGTCATTTACATGAACAGGGATGACCCCAGGATAAACCTTAGGTCTAGCTAAGGCCTTAGTTTTAAGTTTTTCAAGATTGTGCCCATGGTGTTAACCATGTTAAATTCACACAATGTTGTACTTAATTTCAAATGTGCATCACGTTTCTTATTATTTCTATATATATATATATATATATATATATATATATATATGGTCAATAAGTGATATTCAATGTTTAGAATACTTACCTACAAACCAGACATGCAATTTCTTCAAGAACAGGGCTTTCTGGATTTTTATTTTGAACCCTAGTTCACATCCTAGAATTATTGTGAATTGTTTGCCATTAAAACAAGGTGGATCAGATCTAATTACACTAATTATGAGCCCCATTCAAGCAAAGACCAGTTAGTGTAGGATATCCATCTTATTTAAGTAGTAGTACTAACTATAGTTACCTATGCAGGTGGGAAATGGCTTGGTATGTGCACTGTGTGGAACTGATTTTCATAATAGTTCTTCACTTAATTTCTGACTGTCTTGCTATCATTCCTGAGTCTGTGGATATTGGATAACTGTCCTGAAACCTGTTACATTCAGGTCACTTATCTGCAACCATAAGGTGACTATATGGAAAGGAGGACAGATCTCCTGTATCTTTAACAGCTGTATAGAAAAAGGAATTTCAGCAGGTATCTTTTGTATGCATGCAGCACCTGGTTAAATTCCCTGTTCATCACAACAGTTAAAGCCGCAGGAGCCCTGCCTTCTGGTCAATTGTTCTGGTCAATTTCCAACAATGAAAATCGGGGATGTTCATTTAGTTCCTAAACTTAAGCCATTTTCTCCCTGCCCAATTCGTTGTTTAAAGCACAGTGAAGTAGGGGAGGGGAGGGAGGGGAGGGATGGGGACAACAACCCACATATACAAGGCTGCCCAGTCATATCTATTTTATCCCTTAGAGCTAAAGAAGGAAATATTCATGAGAAACTATTCACTCAGATATGGACTGATAGCAGTGTTTTTAATGCTAAACTTCTAAGCCTAAATCCATAAGGCTACTCTCTTTTTATCCTGAATTAATCTTAGAGGAAAGGTTCACTTTTCTTACATTTCTGAAAGTATTAACAGATGGTATGCCAGTCTATGCATCATATCATCAGAAGATTACATATTGTGTTATCACCTACTCCTTCTAGTATTAAATTGTTGTGGTGTCTGGACTTACTACCTGAGAATTTTGTCCAGAATTCCTAAGAACAAAAGAAGAGCCATGCTGGATCAGACCAAGTGTCCATCTACTCTAGCATTCTGTTCAAGCAATGGCCAACCAGCTGTTCTCCAGGAACCTACAAGCAGGACAGGAGTGTAACAGCACCTTCCTGCCCATCTTTCCCAGAAACTGGTATATATAGGCTTACTGTGTTTGATACTGGAGGTAGCACATAGCTATAAGGACTAATAGCCATTGATAGCCTTCTCCTCCAGGAATTTATCTAATCCCTTTTTAAAGCTTTCCGAATTGGTGGCCATCACTACATCTTGGGGAAGTGAATTCCATAGTTTAACTATATGCTGTGTGAAGAAGTACTTTGACTGTTGTTGTTCTTGCTAATACATTTGGAATATTGGAATAATTTGGAGAAACTATAATAAGTATTTCCTTTCAAGGTGCTAGATCAGTTCAAGGCTTCTCTAGTTTCACATGGGACAGCTGTATGCTTATCTTTAGCTCTCATACATCAGATAAAGCAGAATTTCCAGCTCTGGAATGAATTTAATAATCATCTTCAAACTCCTTTGGAACTGAGGCCTTAGCCAGACCTAAGGTTTATCCCAGGGTCATCCCTGCCTGCTCCTGGGATCCCCTGTGTGTCATTTTCATGAACCTTAGGTCTAGCTAAGGCCTGAGATTCCAAAGCCACATTAGCTCTTTTCACACTTTCAATCAACCATCAAGTGAAGATAGAGATGGAGGATGGGGATTGCAACTGTTGGTGCATTCAATGAAAGCTGTGAAAGAGGCTTCAACGTGCATATAGTTTTGTGTATGTAGGCTCCTCCATGTATGTGGCATCTCTGTGGAATCAGGATTCCCAATCATATGAAGAAGCTCTGCCCAACCAGGTACACAGCCCGTTTCATGCTTCCAATGAATGCAGAAGTTGGAAGCAGAGACCAACAGGCCTGATCATGCTCTCCCGTCAAGTGTTCAATAAATACCTTTTAAAATGTTTGGGTATTTCAATTAAACCTGATGGTCATTTTCCTTGATAATATCTATTAATATGTATTGTTAATTTAGATTATTTTATCTGGGTTCTTTTGCCTTCTCCATATCAAATATGCATTACACTGCTGCATCGGCTGACTTTGGCAAGTAATGATTTATTCTGAAGTCATTACATGAATTTTGCTGTGGATGCAAGATGTTGCTGTGAAGATGGCATAATTAATGTAAGGCTGAAAAGAGAATGCAGTTTATTATTCCCTTGCTGCCATTTTTTTTTACTAGCAGTGGCAATTCTTATTCAACAGTGCTGTCGTGGCCTTATTGAGAATGTGCCTGATTGCCTAAAGATGTTAGCAGCGAAAGGTAGGGGCAAAAACTATGACATAAATAAGAAACAGGACACTCTAGAAGCCTGCTGAATGTCTGGTAAATGTCAGACTCAGTATAAAGAAAAGGCTGTGCAGCCGAAGTCTTCTGCGACGTTCTTCACAATGCAGCCAAGCACCTGCATTATCCATGAAACAATCCGCTTCAATGTTACAAGTCAGTGATTCTTTCACCATGAATTTAGCACAAAACAGACAAACACCCCAACCCTTCCTGTTGTGACTACTGTAATGTGCTCTACATGGTGCTGCCTTTGAAACGAGTTTGGAAACTTCAGCTGGTTCAGAAGGCTGAGGCCTGACGGTTGACCAGGGCCAGTTACATGGAGCACATGACTCCCTTCTTACAATAGCTTCTGCGCACAATTCAAAGTGCCGGTTGTGACCTATAAAACCCTATAAGGCTTGAGCATAGGTTTTAAGACCTTTGGGGAAGCCCTTCTCTTAGTACTGCCACTATCAGGCCACATTTGGTAAGAACATGGGGGAAGGTCTTTTAAGTGGCTGCCGCTCTGGAACTCTCTGCAAAGAGGGGTTAGGTCCCCCACCCCCCACAGTTGTCCTAACACTAGAAGGCAAATCCGTTTATATGCATGCAGGCATTTGGCATGTAAATTGGTCAGTTGTTGAACTGGTTTATTTTCTTCTTGTGTTTTTAATTGTGTTTTTTATTTCTTTTTTATGTTATTTTTTAATTAAGGTTTTGTTTTAATCTGTATTCATCATTAGCCACGTTTGAATGACAAGCCATTCTGGTTCAAGGAAATTAATTAAATAATGTTAAAGTTTACAATTTTGAAATCAAAATGTCCAGCCTCAAAATTTTGATGTTGCCAAAATTTCAAGTTCTCAAAAATGATTCTCCATTAGTGTAATTCCTGCCTCCAAGTGCCTCGGAATGTGGGCTGTGTAAAGTGCCGAGGGCATGAAATGGAGGGAGGAGAGAGCAAAATGCAAGGTGAGAAGGGAAGGTGGTTGCTGTAAGAGAAGAGGAGGCGGCAGCAGGAGAGAGAAACAGAGAAGTTGACAAGGACATTCAGGGAACCCAGCAGTGTGATGGAAAGAAGAAACACATAAAGCAGCCTGTGGCTAGAAGATGATGAAGAAGAGTGAACTTCCACAACAGAGACTGCCAACAAAAAGTGAAAGGAACTGGGACAAGCAAGTCCCATTGTTCAACTAGCAACAGTAATACTGCTCTTTACAGTAAACTGTGGCCCAAAGCTAGAGTTGTTCATATTTGGTTTATCGTTCTATTAATTATTTTCTTAATATTGTTATTTACCAAACATTATGAAGTTAAGTAATTATTGTTAAATATCTAGTTTGTTTGTCTCTGGAGTGATTGCAATCTGCCCCTCCTCATCCTAGTTATAGATAGGGATGTTCATCTATGTGGAATCTAGTCCCTTGGGGACTGGATGGACTCCTGGTGAGTAGGGGTGTGCACGGACCCCCCAATCCGCTTCGTGGCCCGATCCGGAAAATCCGGATCAGGCCCGATCCTCTTCGCGCCGCTCCGCCCGTCTCCTGCTCCGCTCCGCGGAGCGAGATCCAGCTTCACCGCTGTCACTATATGGACGGCGGTAGCGGCGCAAGAGAACCCACCCACCCACCCCGCCCCCTTACCTTCCTCCATCGTGGGCTTCAATTGAGGCCCCGGTTGAAGCCGGAACCAGGGCCTCAATTGAAGCTCGCGATGGAGGAAGGGAAGCGTCCCTCCTCCCTGCTCCCTTACCTGGTGACGCTGCCGGCGCTGCATGGATGGCGGCGCCAGCAGCGCCAGATTAGTCCCCCTCCCCCCCACTTACCTTCAGGCGAAGCTCCTGATTGAGGCGATCCTCTTCGCCTCGATCCGCAGCCCCCCTGACTCTCTTCGCCTCCGCCTTTTCCGGAGGCGAATTAGGCTGCCTCGCTCCTGCTTCTCTGAGCCGAAGAGAAGCAGAGCACATCCCTACTGGTGAACACTCAAATTGATTTGCATTTGTTGGCAGAACTATGGGGCATTTTCCAAAATGCAGGAACTTTTTATCCATTTTTTAAAGTTACATAAATAAAAACATGTGCAAATTGTGGGGCGTGATTTGCATGATTTGCATCCACAAGTTGCACACAGTTCTATTTATGTAAATTTAAAAATGACAAAATGGAAATTGATGACCTGGCTTGACTTGATGTAGGGAAACTGATGAACGCTCGCAGAACTCTATTCCTCCAACCTCCCTAGTTTTAGAAATCTGAAACATTATGTTAGATCTTTTTAGAGACTACTCCCCAAAAGACAAGGAGCTCAGATGTGGGTAGGAGATCATATTCACCATCAGAGACTAAGAGATAGAAAGGTGAGCATATGAAACTTCCTTATGTCGAGTGAAAACTTGCGCCCATATATGGGCCCATCACATCTAGGTCATACGCACAGCTCCCGTTGCTTCTCTGTCATCGCTCCGATGTCGCTTTCTGAAAACAGGAAGTAATTAGCCCCATTCAGTCTGGTAGGAGAGAGCAGCAACCGGACTTCCTATGGGAGGGTTTGTGGTGCAAGAAAGGCCAGAAGGGGCAGAAGACACGCAAGAGGCAGATGACATCATGTGAGTAATCCGTGAGTGCCCAGTACTGAGAATGCAGTAAAATGCTCATCAGATGGAGCTTATAGTCCACTAATGTATACCCTGACTGACTGTTTCTCTCTAAGAGGTCATTCCCACCACCTGTTACCTAATCCTTTCAGCTGGAGATGCCGGGGGCCTTCTGCAGGCCACACTTTGAGATGAATTTGCGGAAGTTGCCCTTCCTTGAAGGAGAATTATAGGTCATTAAGCCACCATCTCTTCCATAGAACATCACTTATTAAGAGCATGAGGGAGGACTGATTACCTCATCTCTTTCTCTACTCCATTCTGTCTCATTATACAAGAAAGAAAGGCCTCATAAAATGAAATTAATGGCTAGAGGATTAAGAACAAATGCTTCATGTATCGTCTAGTCAGCTGATAGGATTCACTGCTGTAAGGGAGTAACTGAATCAAACCCTCGACAGTTTTACAGCCATGAACAACAGTTTTATGCTTTTATAAGAGCTAAGTTATGGTAGCTATCAAAGTTGATGCCGCCAGGTGTCACCTAGTCTGCTACTGAGGTCAGGAATGAATGACTCCTTTGCTTTAGTTATGTAATACCATCCAACGAAGTGAAATTATTAAACTTCTTTTAATTACTCATCTAAGGTATTGCCCAGAACAAGATCCTGGGGATGACGTAACAAAAGCCCCAATCAGAAACCAGCTTCCATCCTGAATATAAACTTTGTAAGGCCAGGGTTGCCCTGCATTCTCTTTCAGGGCAAGACAAGGTATTTTTTCCTATCCAATTAATGAATCTCTACATTTTCCATAAAATGTGTGACCTATATAATGTGAAATATAAAGGGAGACAAGCAAAAGCCTTCTCTCCCCACCTCAGTTTAAGATCAAACTCAGCTGCAAGAGCTTTGAAAAGCTCCTGATATAAGAAAAGCCAAAGAGTAGTATATACCATCACCCAATTGTTTAGAAAAGGTGATTCAGGAATAGCTGTTTAACGTTTTCACAAAAGGCAAGTACAGAGTAGGGTCAATAATGTTAGCATAGTTCAAAGACTTCAAAAGAAATCTCCCCCTCCCCTCCATATAGGATAACATTGAGAATTGAAACTCATTGTCACAGATGCACAGAAGCACAATTAGGATCAAAAAGCACTGCATAAATGCATAGAGACAGTTTTTAGACAAGCTGTACTTGATCAAGATAGCTTTAGCATTAAATTCAGAGGACAATTTCTAAAATACAATTAGTCAGGACTCTAGCCTTCTGCTGAAAGCAATGTCTTCTAAGCACAGGTTCCCCTGGGCTGTCTGGGGTTACTTAGTGGTGAGGAAGAGGCAGTTTGCATATTTATTTATTTATTTCATTTCATTTCATTTCTATGAAATAAATAATAACTGGAGGGATGTTCTCAAAGGCATTTATTACTTCACATAATCCATATATGCGACCTGGCATTTAAAAAAGGTTTCAGGCAGAGTTGAAAAGTATTTTCTCACAGGTCAAGTTTTGACTAGTACAATCTAGATGTCTTATCAATGTGTCCATCTGTCAGAGAGCTTCTTCAGATGGGTGTGTGTGTGTGTGTCACATTTTCCTCCAGTCACTTTGAATCATGCTTCTATCCCACATTAGGGATGAGCAGGAAGTAAACAAAGACCACATGACCCACTGAGTGGGTGGTCTTTTCACACTGTTTTCCTGCACACAGCAGGAAATGGTAGCACATTTTACTTCATGGGAATGTAAAGCAATGGGAATATATAACATCTTGTCAGACAATAACATAGAAGCAAAATGTGGAAATGTGCACGTTATGTCACATATATCCATTTCACAGATCGTGACATGGAGCAATAAAGCCTCAACACTGGATATTTTTGGCAGCAACTCCATGTTGTTTAGCAATTTAATTTCATCCTTGTACTGATTTTGTTTTTTTGCATTTCAAAGAGGCTCCAAGCAACAAACAATTCAGAGTCTTTTTAATCTGTAAGCACGCTAGTAAAATTCAGGTACCATTTTGGATGGGTTCTGTTATGGTCTGTACCTGACGTGAAACATTTGCATAAACCCTAAATGGAATTTGCAACCTCTATAGTTCTAGCCCCAGACTCCTGGTGAGCCTAGTTTTGTCTTAGGGCCTTTTTTATTTTGTTGGTTTAAGGAATTTCTTAGCCACCTTTCAAGACTATTCTAGTTAATTAGCTTGTATTTAGTTCCAGTTTTATCTCCCTGTTGTTTTTTATTCTGCTTTGTTATATTAGATTGTATCCCAAATTAATAGCAGAATGGAAACAGTTCTTGACTACTCTGTGGACACTCTTTAACAACAAGTTCATTATTTCAACTCTTGGACTGAGCCGTAGACCATGGGTGCAGGACCTCAGGACTGGGAGACCAATGCAGCCCTTTGGGCTTCCTCAGAAGACCACATATCCTTTTCCTGGCCCCACTCCATTCTGCCAACCACTGATCATTTGGTGCTATTCTGGTTTTTGTGTAGTCTCTCACCCCCACCCCTACCCCTTCCATCCCATTCTAAAAGATTGAACTTCTTCTCCTAAGGTTTAGTTATTGGCAGTAAGAGTGTTACACTAAACTATGCTGGCATTTTTCATATTTTTGATCTGTCCCTTTTGAATGTGGCTTCTCCCACTTTTGTTTTGGGTCCTCCCCACCCCCTCCTGAAATGTGCACCCAAAGAGCATCTCCAAAATGGAATTTTACTTCCAGGCTGAAAGAGACAACACTTTCCCTTTCTTTTCTTTTCTTTTTCTTTTTTACTTTGCATATGTGTAAATGTGTAAATATGTGTAAATTCTTTTTCTTTTTTTCTTTGCATATGTGTAAATGGCCTGACATCCTTGGCTGCGAGGAGGAGGAGGAGGAGGAGGAGGAGGAGAGGAGGAGGAGGAGGAGGAGCTGTTGTTCTGTTGGCTTGAAAAGTGGTATAAGTAAAGCTTCCCTTAGGAATTCATAATACTAGCTCCCCCAGGCCTGTTCACTTATACAGTCAATAGCCTTCCTGCTGCTATCGTATGCTGGAAACCAGGCTCATAAGTGATCTTGGGATTTCCAGCTACCCTCTTGGGAAGAAGCAATTGGAGTAGTTCAGAACAGAGCAGCACTAACCAGCTGTTTGCCAGAGATTCAAGCCCCTGTAGGCTTGTCTGAAAAGTGCAGCCTTCTCTTTCGTTAAAAGACACTCTCACACACTCACACACACAGTTAGATATGCACCTGTTTCACTGCAACTTTGTTAGTTTAAATATGCTTACTTTTTGCTCCCAGAGCTGCCTGAAGAACTTGCTGCTGCTGTGGTGTGTATTTTTCAGGTTATAACAGGATGTTGAATGAAATGAAATATATTAAGAGAAAATGAGAACATTCGAGCTTGCCTTTGAAATAAGCCATTCAGTGCATAGGCAACCCTTAAATTAGTCAATTTTAATAAGCCCAATGCTTTAACACAGCTATGGTACATTTTTTTTTGTAAAAAAAATAGATCCAGTATGTATGGGTAGTTCACTAATGTAGCACAGTTAATATAAATGAGTACACATGAATGGGCAGGCTATCAGGTGTAAAGCAATTGGTATATGCATTCCATCATAAAAAGATCTTACACATGTGGCAACCAAATCTAAACATTTTTGTAGCAGCTGCTTCCCCCAAAACAAGTTGCCCAGTACAGAATAAATGAGCACAAGCACCACAAACTAACTTACCATAAATTTACAATTACCATTAAGTCTATTGTTTGGCACAAGTTAATCCAGCTGCAAATAATTCGCGCAGCATAAACAAAATATGTAGTAAAAGCTTTAGAAGTACAAGACTTAAATGTTAAACTCCGTGATATGAGGCTGAATTAAAAATTAAACCACATGTTTGGATTCTTAAATCTTAAAGCTGTTGGATAAAGGAAGGGAAAGTTATATATAATAAGCAAAGTTGAATAAAATATATAAAAGTAATTAGTGGAACTGGTATCCCAACCATAAACAATTCTGCCTGCATACCTAGAGATAGCACTGGAAAAATATTACTGAACATCAGGTTACTGTATATTTATGACATTGCCCTGAAGTACATGGTTCATGCATTCATCAATACACAATTCTCTTTAAGGTATACTATACTGGACTGGTTTACATGATCTCAGCAAGGGAATGTCATGGTGGCTTATTTTCCCTGCCGCACATGTCAGTGGCATAGGAACTGGATTAACCTTGCTGGCACAGCTTGCCATGTTGTCCAAACCCAGGTGGAATGGCTTGTTCAGGGAAAGGGGGCAGGAACCTGCAAATAACCCAACAACAGCTTATAGGTTATTTGATGCTTGCTGCCTGGGTTTCGATGACACAGTAAACTGCACCGGAGTGGTCAATGCCTCCCTTCGCCAAGGTAGGGTCCCAGCCTACTTGAAAGAGGCAGTGGTAAGACCCATACTGAAAAAGCCCTCCTTGTCCCCCACTGCATTGGATAACTACCGGCCCGTCTCCAACATCCCATTTTGGGGCAAGGTATTGGAGCGTGTGGTGGCCTCCCAACTCCAGGGATTCCTGGATGAGACAGATTATCTAGATCCATTTCAATCTGGCTTCAGGCCTGGCTATGGGACAGAAACAGCTTTGGTCACCTTGGTGGATGATCTTCGCTGGGAACTGAACAGGGGGAGTGTGTCCCTGCTGGTTCTGCTGGACCTCTCAGCGGCATTCGATACCATCGACCATGGTATCCTTCTGGGCTGCCTTGCTGGGATGGGTCTTGGAGGCACTGTTTTACAGTGGCTCCATTCCTTCCTGGATGGACGGACCCAGAAGGTGGTACTGGGGGACTCCTGTTCGACTCTTTGGCTGTTGGCCTGTGGAGTCCCTCAGGGCTCTGTTTTGTCCCCCATGCTATTTAACATATACATGAAACCATTGGGAGAGGTTATCCAGAGTTGTGGGGTACGGTTCCACCAGTACGCTGATGACACCCAACTCTACTACTCCTTTCCACCCAATTCCAAGGAAGCAGTTTCTGTGCTAAACCGGTGTTTGTTGGCAGTAATGGATTGGATGAGGGCGAACAAATTGAAGCTTAATCCAGATAAGACAGAGGTGCTCCTGGTCAGTCGAAAGGCAGATCAGGGAATAGGGATTCAGCTTGTGTTGGATGGGGTTACACTCCCCTTGAAGACACAGGTCCACAGCTTGGATGTACTTCTGTATTCAGCCATGAGCCTGGATGCCCAGGTTTCGGTGGTGGCCAGGAGTGCATTTGCACAGTTAAAGCTAGTGCACCAGCTGTGCCCATTCCTAGAGATGTCGGACCTGGCCACGGTGACACATGCCTTGGTTACATCCTGATTGGATTACTGTAATGTGCTCTACGTGGGGCTGCCTTTGAAGAGGGTTCGGAAACTCCAGCTGGTTCAAAGAGCTGCAGTCAAATTGTTGACTGGGGCTGGTTAATGGGAGCATACAACTCCCCTGCTAAAACAGCTCCACTGGCTTCCAGTCTGTTTCCGGGCACAATTCAAAGTGCTGGTTATGACCTATAAAGCCCTATATGGCTCGGGTCCTGGTTATTGGAAAGAACGTATTCTCCCTTATGAGCCTGCCCATGCTTTGAGATCTTCTGGAGAAGCCCTTCTTTCAGTCCCACCATCTTCACAGGCGCGCTTGGTGGGAACATGGGAGAGGGCCTTCTCGGTGGCTGCTCCAGTGCTCTGGACCTCTCTTCCCGAGGAAGCTAGGCTGACTCCCTCCTTGATGGGCTTTCGGAAGCAGGCTAAAACTTTTTTGTTCCAGCAGGCCTTTGGAGGATTATCTGGCCCTCCATCTATGTTAATATCTTATAATTTTGTTGTGTATTTTAAACATGTATGGTTTTGTTCCTCCCCCCAATGTATGTTTTAAACTTTGTAAGGCCGCCTTGAAGCCCAGCATTGGGCAAAAGGCGGAATACTACTACTACTACTACTACTACTACTACTAATACTAATAATAATAACAACAATAATAATAATAATGGAAATCTAGCCAGCACGCAACAGGCAAGCCAGGTCATTAAGCTTCCTGTTGCAGTTGTGTGCACACTGTCATCCTCAGCAAGCTCATTAATGTAGGGTGACCATACGAAAAGGACAGGGCTCCTGTATCTTTAACAGTTGTATAGCAAAGGGAATTTCAACAGGTGTCATTTTTATGCATGCAGCACCTGGTGAAATTCCCTCTTCATCACAATAGTTAAAGCTGCGAAAGCCCTGCCGTCTTTTGTATCTGGTCAAGAGGGCAGAGCTCCTGCAGCTTTAACTGTTATGATGAAGAGGGAATTTCACCAGGGGCTGCATGCAGACAAATGACACCTGTTGAAATTTCCTTTTCTACACAACTGTTAAAGATTCAGGAGCCCTGTCTTCTTTTCACATTCTGTCATTTTGAACATTGTGATTCCAAACTATAGATTACTCTCTGATATAGCAAGTTTAGCAAGCAGAGTTGGCAAACTATTTGTGGAACAAAATTATCAAATGTCCTCATTTGAATTGAACAAACAAATTGAGTTACTGAGTCAAACTGAAAACAATGTGGAATACTTTGGGAGAATCCTCAGAAGAATGGGGTGTTAAGGTCATGAGGCAGTTCAGATAAACTGGAGCATAACACAACGTCCTCTGTATAAGTTTCTTCACACAATGGAAGCCACACAATGCTATTCATTACAATGGGGCCTACATAAGAAAGTCTCCTGAAACACTGTGCCCTTGAGATTTTACAAACTGATTTTCTGTAGCAAATAAAAAAAACGTGAGAAGTAAGCCTTGACAGGGTGTGACCTACATAATGCA
The DNA here is from genome assembly GCF_023053635.1 of Elgaria multicarinata webbii. Classification (NCBI taxonomy): domain Eukaryota; kingdom Metazoa; phylum Chordata; class Lepidosauria; order Squamata; family Anguidae; genus Elgaria; species Elgaria multicarinata. Next base: position 67,318,715 of record NC_086173.1, on the reverse strand, counting down.
TACAACATACTCTTACGATGGATGCTGACATTCATTTCCATCTCTAGCTGGTAAAATCTTTACAGATCATGCCCTGATTTTTCATATAGGGTTGCAACTGTCATGATGCTATCCATAACCTCAAAAATAACCCTGACATCATAATTAAAGAGGGTGACTAAGGTGGCACTGTTGTCATTATGACAAAGTTGGACTACTTATAGGAGGCTGAGAGACAGCTCTCCAACACCACATTTTACAGAACCCTTACACTCAGATCCCATTGTGGAATACCAGAAGAAACTATACAACCCAATGAAGGAATTTTCTTGATGTACAAAAAACTAAATCTACATGGACAATTGCAGGAGCCTTGACTAGTCGTCTTCTAACCCAAAATATACAAACTAGGCAAACCTGAGTGCTCCATTGTTTGAGGCATTGGTACCTTCACAGGTTTTGTGTCTAGTTATAAGGACTCCATTCTTAGACTCTTTCACACCAATAAGATTCCTAAGGAAACTAAAATCCATTCACAATCTCCCAGAAAACATTATTCTAGCTACTGTAGAAGTTAAGGCCCTGTACACCAACACCCCCAACAAAGATGGACTATTCCTGATGGCTTCTATATCAGGAATAGCATCACTAATGGTGTTAAAGCATATGGTTTCCTTCTAACCTTACTGCTTACAATTCTCCCCCACCCCACCACCGAATATATATATATATATATATATATATATATATATATATATATATTCAATGAAACTCCATGCATCTGATGAAGTAGGCTGTAGTCCATGAAAGCTTCTGCCAGAATAAATTTGTTAGTCTTTAAGGTGCCACAAGACTTGTTATTTGAAAAGAGCCTCCTGTGCCTTTAACTGCTACATACTGTTCTCAGTTCCATAATGGTAAGAAATTCAACAGATGCTGCTTTTTCACATGCAGTTCTATAATCACCCCTTGCATTTGTTGAAGTTCTCACTAGCATGTAACAAGAAAGGGGACAGAAATCCTTGCAGTTAGGTTTCCATTTATAATAGAACATGATTGCACTCACAGAGCGAAACAAAATAACATAAGACATCGTAAACTAACACAATAATATGAGATATTTGACATGGCATCATATAAAAGAGTGAAATATGAGATGGGGGAAATTCCCTAAATTACATTTACAAGCTCTGGTAGGGATGTATCTAAAATTCTAAACATCCCAACCCATAATTTTAAACCTTCAAAGATAGCTTTTAAGATCTTCAGTGATAAGATACATTGTTATTTTGAGATGGAGGTCAGTAAATAAAGAACATTGGGTTTAAACAGGGCCACATTTTATTAAAGATCTGCAAAGGGGGAACCTAAAGGGGCATTCAGTCTGGCCTGGTTTTCAGACCTTTCTGAGTAGGGCGAGTTATTCATGTCCCGTGGGTTGGCGCTGTACAATTCACCTTCCGACAGGCCACCCCTTTTGGGATAGGGAGACCTTCTGGTGTCACCCGCAACCCAGGCCACAAGGCCTCAAGGTGGGAGAGAAAGGTTGGCCTCAGAGGTAACCCTTATCTCCCAGCCCGGCCATGGGGTTCAACACTGGGAGCCCTCAGGAATTACCAGTCACCGCAACAGTACCTGTGAATGCTCACCATTACAAAATCCCTCCTGATGCCCGTTCCTTCCTGTCTATCATCAAATGTGACCAAATTAATAAGCAATGCCAAATCAACTATTTATACTCCTGGGCTGCCTTAACAGTGTGGAGTAGGCAGAAAAGCTCAAGAACAATTTAGAACATGAGCAAAAAAATCCTACTCAGCCCCGAATGGTGACCAGAGAACTCACACTGCATATAGGGAGGGAGGGAGCCACGCGAACAAGAAGGAAAGTGGGAGGGGTAAGTGCCTCTTTAAAGGCCAGCATTATACCCCTCCCCTGCTCAGAGCCAATAGCAGAAGGGCTTGTCTCTATTCTTCCTCCACTCACAAATGCTTCCCCATGCCCAGGCTGTGCTGGGCGTGGCAGAATGGCCCTTCTAATTGTTGTGACTGAGGTGGAAACAAATTGGGCTCTAGGACTGAGAATGTTATGGACAATGCTGAGCAAAATCTAGAGAGGGGGATGAGCACTGAGGTGCCCATTCTTGTTCCCTCTAAAATGCACTTTCCTTTGGTGATTATATTCAGTTCTTTTTCAAAGTCCCTGATCACGCATTACACCCAACATCTACATATGTGTAACTGCCTGACACGTGTAAATATAGAACTTAGGAACATAGATAATGTGCTTCATGGGGAGATTGAACTTTATACTTAAGGAAGGAAAGGAAAGGAACCTCTCGTGCAAGCACTGAGTCATTACTGACTCTTGGAGGGACGCCAGCTTTCGCTGACGTTTTCTTGGCAGGCCTTATAGCGGGGTGGTTTGCCGTTGCCTTCCCCAGCCATTATTACCTTTCCCCCAGCTAGCTGGGTACTCATTTTACTGACCTCGGAAGGATGGAAGGCTGAGTTGACCCGAGCCGGCTGCCTGAAACCAGCTTCCGCTGGGATCGAACTCAGGCCGTGGGGAGAGTTTCAGCTGGCAATATTAGTTATTGAATGCAAACTAAAACTTGAATCATGGATCATAGTCTTTATTATAAAATATATGAGATAAGGATTGGAAAAATCAATTAGAATAACCCAATTAAGCTTGGACAAGCAAGTATTATACTCAATGAAAATGTAACAGGAAACACTGTGTAGACAAAGAAAGAGAGCAATGGAGATGTGGGAAGTTACTTTTGCCAAATAAAGGAATGGGGAAGATGTTGAATTTGCAGGTGGTGTTGGATGCCTACACACCATGGGGAAAATGATGGAATGTAATAAATAAATAAAAGGCTGGGCAATGCAAGGGCTTGAATGAAGAGTTAATAGAGAAAAACTGGGGGAAAGATGAAAGAAAGAACATTAAATTACAAATATTTACATATTTCATAGGGAAAGGGGTGTAAGAAGAGTCTTTCCACAAAGTTAAGCTGACCCAGGAGTTCATTAAGGGGAACTGGATATTTAGGACTACAGGAAAGGATTAGTGAGGCAATGGTAAGAATGAATAATTTCGCCTCTATGGCTGCTTCTACACCTGCCTTTCCCCCCAGGATCATCCCTGGATCGTTCCTGTGCATCCAAATGCCACACAGGGGATCCTGGGAGCAGGCAGGGATGATCCCTCCATTTTCCTGGGTTAACCCTTAGGTGTAGAAAGGGCCTATGAAAGCAATTAGGTTGTTTCTGTTTCCAGACCAACAAGGGCAATGACTGGGGGGGACTAAAGATAGGTATGCCTTGCTAGGTCTTCTGACCCCACAAAATGCAGCAAACAAAAAAACAAACAAACAAGTGGGTTCTCTTCATACACTCTTGAGTTAAAAATGGAAGCGACTGGCTACTTGGCTGAATGTGAATTGACCCAGAAGTCAGATGAACTTACTGTGCAAAAATCTCAGGCTATTGTGGAGAAATAATGCAGTGTGCAACACTGAGGAGGTAGTTAAGATGAGTTCAGCCTTTACCTTTGACACATAGGAAACTACATGTGCACAGTGCAGTGTAGGGTTCTAGGCCAATGTGTAAATATTGGGTAGAGATTTCTATCATTCATGGCTGTAAATAATTGCTAATACGAACGGAGCATTTTTTATGCCAGAGCTCTTGGCTGAGTACTTCAGGTTGTATCAGTCAGAGGGATAGTTGCATGTTCCAGATTTTCCATGTTCTGTATACCAGGAAGGATTGCTGCTAATGATTTAATATAAATGGATATGCACAGAAAATGTCAACAACAACTTTCTTGTCTTGGCTGCCCCTAAGCTCTTTCTTACCTAGTTTTCTGCCGGGGGTGGGGGTGGAGGATGGAGATTGTAACATTAAGGAGTATGAGGCATACCTTAAAAATAACAGTACACTTTAGTTCCTCGCTAACACAGTAATTATTAAAGGCCTCATAACTGTTCACAACAGGAAGGCGTCGGAAGCGGGGAGAGGAAAATGTGTCCCCACTGCTGAGGCAAATAGCCTTACTTGTTGTTACTTAATTGACTAGTTGCAGCAAACTAGTTGGTGGGAATAAGTCATTCAGGGGCATATCCCAAGCTGCAAGCTGCTCAATAACATCCACGTTGAGACAGGCCTCTGGATGCACATGCGCAAATATAGTCTGCACCATCTAGACACGTATACATATGCATGACTAGAGCTGGAATAATGTAAATGTCTTGCCATACCGCACTGGGCCACAATGCAAACACCACTGTAGCATGGCTAATGAAGTGGCATCAGTCTGGTTGCCTGGAAACTAGGATAAATTTTCTCTCCCCCACCTCCATTCAAAATGAGACTAATGAGGGAACTTATTTGCTTGCATTTATGTTGTCATGTAAGCAAATACGATGAGTTAAATGGCTCTGTTATGCTATCACGTTCACTGTGTGAGTTGTGATGCAGCATCTAGTGAAGAAATGCCTTACAAGGGACTCTCTGAGTAGCATTTTCAGGATCATGCTTTCCCACAGAAGAAACAGTCAGGAAAATCTGTTTTCACCAACCCATTTGCACATGACTAAATTTGGATTCACCTGCTTATCAATGTTAGTATTTTGTAATTAGTTTAACAAGTTTCTAAATGCCTTTTAAAGTTTTTCTCCCAAATAATTGGTGTCATTCTTCTGTGAAGCTCTTCAATAAATTGTGGTGGTGACAAGTCTGATGCTGGTTTCACTAGGGTTCCCCCTTACCTTAATATTGAGTTCCTATGTAAGTATTGACTGAGAACAGAGTGTTCCATATATAGAACAAGGCTGTTACATTGGGTTGAATCCAATTGTGTGAGTAGATGTCCACCTGGATGGTTCCAACCCATAGATCCTCAGAATGGAAATTGCCAACCTAGAATCCATCATAGAACAATGAACCCCACCAAAAGCACAAGCCACAATGCAGCAAACAACATGACCATAGATTAATATATGATCCCACCCCCTTCTTCTAGGCAAAAAAAAGGACTTTCAAACATGGCAAAATAAGGTTACAATATAATAAACTGAAGAAGTGAGGTGAGCTTAATAATTTTGTAATGAGCGTAGAGTTTTTAGTTTTAATGAATCTCATGTCAATTCAGTGTGAAAAATATACACCCCACTGATGATGCCAATATTCCTAGAAGAAGACTTTTTGAACTATGCAACTTATCAGTAGGGGAGACCTGTGACATGTTTATTTTTTATTTTTTAAAGCTTGCTTATCATAGAATCATAGAACAGCAGAGTTGGAAGGGGGCTACAAGGCCATCGAGTCCAACCCCCTGCTCAATGCAGGAATCCACCCTAAAGCATCCCTGACAGATGGTTGTCCTCTTGAATGCCTCTAGTGTGGGACAGCCCACAACCTCCCTAGGTAACTGATTCCATTGTCGTACTGCTCTAACCGTCAGGAAGTTTTTCCTGATGTCCAGCGGGAATCTGGCTTCTTTAACTTGAGCCCATTATTCCATGTCCTGTACTCTGGGAGGATCGAGAAGAGATCCTGGCCCTCCTCTGTGTGACAACCTTTTAAGTATTTGAAGAGTGCTATCATGTCTCCCCTCAATCTTCTCTTCTCCAGGATAAACATGCCCAGTTCTTTCAGTCTCTCTTCATAGGGCTTTGTTTCCAGATCCATGTTCATCCTGGTTATATTAGAAGCACAATAATTCTTTCAAAGTGTCACAACATAGGCCTTTTCTACACCTAAGGATTATCCCAGGCAAATGGAGGGATCATCTCTGCCTCCTCCTGGGATCCCCTGTGTGTCATTTGGATGCACCAGGATGATCCCTGGACAATCCCGGGGGGAAAAGGCAGGTGTAGAAATGGTCATAATGATTAAATTGGTGACTATCTTTACAAACATTATAGTACATTACTTTACTTTAAGTACTCTTCCTAATAGGGATGTGCTCCGGTTTTCCTCGGACCGGAGAAGCAGAAGCGGATCGGGGGGCTTCGCCTCCCCTTAAGGCGGAGGCGAAGAGGATCGGGGGAGCAGCGGAGCATTGCAGAGTGGATTGAGGTGAAGGCAGATCCTTCGCCTCGATCCAGAGCTCCGCAAAAAAGGTAAGGTGGGTTTATTTGGCCCTGCTGCTGCTGCCCATGTGGCGACGGTGGCAGAACCAGGTAAGGGGGAGGGGGGTCTTACCTGCATCCGTCTGCGGTCCTGCAGCTGCTTCAACTGAGCCTGAGGACTCAAACAGGAAGGCTAGGCCGCAACTGCGGCCTGGTCTTCCTGTTTGAGTCCTTGGGCTCAGTTGAAGCAGCCATGGGTCCGCGGATGGACGCAGGTAAGGGGGAGGAGGGAGGGGGTTTACCTGGCCCTGCAGCCACAGCCGCCCGTGCGGCGATGGTGGCAGAGCCAGGGAAGGGGGAAGGGGGTCTTACCTGCATCCGTCGCGGCCTGTCACCACCTTTACTAGAGCCCGCGGCTCAACCAGGAAGTGTAGGCCGCAATCAGGGCCTACAGTTCCTGGTTGAGCCGCAGGCTCTAGTGAAGCTGGGATGGGCTGGGACGGACACAGGTAAGGGGAGGAGGGAGGGGGCCTTGCCTGGCGCCACTCCCCACCATTGTGGAGCTCCAATTCGGAGCCGGAGCTCCACAGTGGAGCAGAGCAGACCCTAGGCGGATCGAGGCGTGGCAGAGCGGGCCCGATCTGCAATTTGCGGATCAGGCGTGAAGAGGATCGGGGGGTCCTTGCACATCCCTACTTCCTAACTGCTTTTGCCTAGGATGACAGAAGTTGCTAATATGGCTTTCTACTGTCCCTCTGAAGTATCTAAGGGGGAGGGGGAGAAAGTGACAGGAATAAAAAACCTACTGGTTGGGAGTAATAATCCAACATTATATGATTGGACAACTACTTGCACAATAGAACTTTCCCCTCGTCCAGTCCCACTGCAACTCTTCTTGCCTCTGAGTCCCCAAAATCTGCTCTGGAAAGTTCCCCAGTTCTCCATAGCAGGTTTTGAGGGTGCATAAAGGGCTACAAGAAGTTGCTCAGAAACTCATCAGCAGGATGGGCTACTTGGATACTACTATTTATTACAAGTCATCAAGATTGAGCCTCATAGCAGTATGGAGATGCCCAGCAGTAAGCCAAAAGAAAAATGTTTGAAAGCAATCTGAAAAAAAAAATGTTTTTGGGATTCACAGCTTATCCTGTAATGTCATCTCACAAGTGTATACAGCAGTGGAATAATAAAAATAATTCTGTCACTTGACATGTTTGTTTGTTTTTGTTATTAATGATGCTTGTATATTTTTGGTTTGGCATTAAGTTACACTACAAAATAGGAGACATAACCCAGTAAAATGTAGCTATTGAGTTTTATTGAAGAAATCAAATGGAATGTGAATCATGAAAACTGAGATACTTTTGAATTCAGTGAAACTAAGGTTTCAGTCATTTTCACACTTAGGCCTTAGCTAGACCTAAGGTTTTTCCCGGGATCGTCCCGGGGTCATCCCTGTTCATGTAACTGACACACAGGGGATCCCGGGAGCAGGTAGGGACGACCCCGGGACGACCCTGGGATAAACCTTAGGTCTAGCTAAGGCCTCAGTTGGAACAAATATCCCAATGAAATCTGTGGACTGACTTCTGAGAAAACAAACAATTAGGCTGTTTGCTATTGCTACAAGTAGGAATGAATGAAAAATTCCTTTTTGCTTTGTTTTTGACTCAGATTTGCCCTGTTCACACTTCCAAACATGAACATGAATGTGTTTGCATTATTATTATTGTTGTTATTATTATTGGAAAGCTCATTTGTGAACTTGTGTTTATGTTTGACAAATACACACTTTTTAAAAAGCACATTTTTCAAAAAAAATACACATTTTCACACTTTAGTTGTGTGTACGCTTTCCAAAACAGATCTCAGTTAAAAATGGGGGCAAAGAGATCCAAGCTTCAAGGTGGAATTTGGACAATCTCAGTGATTTCAAACTTTGTGGATTCTCCCATCCCTAGCTACAGCTAATGTATTGTATTGTAATACGTTGTAGATGTTCAATATGGATAGATTCAGCATGTGTGGTCACTGTTCACATTTACAGAGTCTACATGCTTGCAGCTTGTGGCTTTTTTTTAAAGAATATTGTAAATAAATTAAGCATTGTAAATAGAAATGTGCAGACAAGTGAACGTAAGTCAGGATCAGGGCCTGTTGCTATGGTCAGTCCTCCTACTCATACAAAGGCATACATTTTGCAGGATTATGCTATGAATTACTATGCAGGATTATGCTTAGAATAATCTTTTCCCAAAGGATTCTTTGACTGGTGAGATGTAGGAAAGTTACCTGTACTTGGGATGTGCAAGGCATAAAACCCAGCAAGACGCTATGGTAAATTTCATGGGATCATGTGTTTGAACAAACATGCAACAGAGTGTTATGTTGCACTTCCATAAACATAACTAAATACTTAAAGTATTTTTATTCTTATTATTGCATTTATAGCTGTCTTTAGACACATGAGCAGTGAGTACCTTCCAGATAGCCAAAAGAAAGTTACATGACCCAATCGTGTAAACGGAAGCTGATGTTAAGTGACCATGTGGTTGGGTCATTTAAACCTCTCAGCTGTGCAGGAGCTGTTCATGACTAACAGGCTAGGAAAATGTCTAAAGGGCACTACAGACCATTTTCTTTCTATTAATAATCACTGTGTGAGACACTCAGCAATTACACATAGTGAAGGAAGCTTTTATGGACCATAAAATTATACAGCTGTCAATAAGTTTTATCTATGAATAGACAAGCAGGACTCTTTTCTCTTTGTTAAAAGTCGTGATAATTCAGGGCATTCATTGTGAGTCAGCAAATTAATTTCCTGTTGTTTTGATGTGCAATGCTTCGTTACTTATTGAATTTTTAAAGGAAACATAGAAAGATGACAACCTGGCACTGGTTCAATTTCCATTATCATGAATATGATTCTGTACTATATATAAGTAGTACAAAGACGCAAAAGTTTTCCAGAACTACCCCTGGAAACTTTTTATGCTTCATCCCTTAATAGTCTCTGTCCATCCTGCTCATGACCCCATCCCAATAATACAGGGTTGGGGCTAAGATCTGGCATAAGTTGCCCAATTTTAGGGGAGCCCTCTTTCCCCCCCCCCCAACACACATACTCAGCTCATCACATTCAGCAGGGTCCCCTGACCTCTATGGAGCATGGGAGACGGGGATGGGTTTTCCCAGGGATAAAGAAACCCTGGGAAAACCTGATTCTTCCAGTTGTGCTGGGAACATCCTGAGACCATGGGAAGTGAGGGTGCCCATCATGCCTGGTACCCGCTTACTCATGAGTAAGTGCAGCACTAGAAATGGCACGGAGCCATCAGGGGAGAGGGAGGGCTGCATTTTCGCCATCCATGGGATGGGGGGAGGGGTAAGGGCCGTGATTTAAGGGGGGATTTTTTTTTTAAAAAAAAAAAACAGCCTACCTTTTCGATGGAGCAGGGCCTCACTCTTGTGCAACCAGCCCCACTGCTCAAAAAAACCCAAAAAACAAAAAATGGCACCCACAACGTCCCTGCTTCTTCCCGGGATGTCACACGCTGCTTGTGTATGCTGGGGGAGGCTCTCAAGATCAGGATATCACAAGAGCCTCCCTCTCCCTCCCAGAACACCAGTAGATTCACAGAAAAGTTATTCACTACAACAAAATAGCTGCATGAGATTGCTTTAAACTAGAGTTGTGTCAAAAATTTCTCCCATGAAAATGTTGACCATTCTCATTAAATTTGATAGAAAAGAAATTGCTTTTGAAAAGAAATTCAAAGAAGAAATTTCAGAGAAATTCTCATGGGTTCAGTTCAGGGTTCTTCTGCTTAATTTACTAATGAGAAGACTGAGGATTGTGTGTGAGTGTCCTGTCTTTCATTGTACAGTCATCTCTCTAAAAGCCTGCACACTCCTGGACTTCGTGGACTTCCTGCCCAGGGGGAGACATCATGAAATTATTCCTTGATTAGGGCCTTTTCAGATCAGGAAGTGCAGGCAGCATTAGGGTGACCATATGCCCGAATCTGCCCGGATTTGTCCGGGTTTTTGATGGCAAATCCTGGAGAGGGAGGGGAAATCCGGATTTCTTTCAAAGAGCAGCTCTAATGGGAATTAACAAAAATGCTTATAACTCTGTCATTTTTTAAGATAAAGACATGAAACTTGGCACTATGGTAGCTCGTAGGAAGGGCTTTAGTCATACCAAATTTGAAACAGATCCGTTCATCCATTGATTTTTTAGAATTTTTTTAAAATTGAGGTTTTAAAATTATTATTTTTAAAATTGTCATTTTTAAAGTTAAAGAGATTAAACTTTGTACCATGATAGGATTTAGGTAGAGCTTTAGCCACACCAAATTTGAAACAGCTCCGTTCATCCATTGATTTTTTAGGGATTTTTTAAAAATTGAGGTTTTAAAATTATTATTTTTTAAATTGTCATTTTTAAAGTTAAAGAGATTAAACTTTGTACCATGATAGGACTTAGGTAGAGCTTTAGCCACACCAAATTTGAAACAGATCCGTTCATCCATTGATTTTTTAGGAATTTTTTTTAAAATGAGGTTTTAAAATTATTATTTTTTAAACTGTCATTTTTAAAGATAAAGAGTTGAAAGTTGGCACCATGATAGCTTTTAGGTAGAGCTTTAGCCATACCAAATTTGAAACAGATCTGGGGCCAGTAGCAAACCCTGTTAACAACAACAGTAGCTTGCAATGAGTGAAGATACAGTCAGAAAAGATATTTGAGGGAAGAGGAGAATGTAACACACAGAGTATAGCAAAAGCTTCAAAGTACAGCAAAACCTACAAAAGTAGGAGTGAGTGGAGTTAATTTCAGATACATTGAATCTCTCACTTGTTCTTTATTTCAGTGATTTTAACATTGTTATGTAGAACAGATTTGTCTTAAATGTGTGCTGTAAAATCAGACATGTGACCAAGGCTATGTTCGGGTGGGCACGCCCCCTTGGTACTGGACACGCCCCCTTGGGGGCGACCATGTTGTCCTCCTTTTTGGTTTCACCCTAGGCAGCATGGGAGACTGTAGACCAGTGGTGAGATGTGTAATAGAAAGAAAAATATAGACAGCACCCTTAGATACCTCACAGTGATTAGTTAAGGTCAAAAACACAGCCACACACATTCAAAATAAATTATAAAATGTCCTGAGAATGGGGTAGAAAAATGGAGGCCCCTTTCATGGGGAAAGAAAACTTTCAGGAAATTCCTGAGGTTTCAATCCCCCCCCCCCAAAAAAAAACACACACACACTTAACCCTAGAAATAAAAGGACACTTTTCAGAATTTTCTCACATTTTCTTCACCATTACTTTTTGTTGTAGCTGCATTTCCTCCTCTCAATGCCCTGGGGTGATCCTGCTGCTGCCACTTGCATTGGCAGTGCAACACACACACACACACACACAGGGGGGGGAAAAGAAAAAAAGAAAAAAAGAAAGAAGTTGTTCTACAACCCTTGCCAATGGGGATGCCTACATGTGAGAAATTGTTGAAAAAATTCTCTTCCACCTGGAAAAAAATGGTGCAATCCCCTCTCCCCAAATTTCTCTATACACAAATAGGGTGGATAATTTTGAGAGGCCACTTGTGCACAGCTCTACTTTAAACTAATTACTAAATTCAGTTATAGTTACCTTATTACAGTTTCAAGGAGGTATATTGACAAACTATGGAAGGCTCAGAGCATCAAGGTTGATAAAGCAACATCTGGAATGCAAACATCTAGAGGGACATGTACAGAAACTGGGTCGCAGGGTTCAAGAGCTTGCAATTTGACTACAGTGTTCATCTTTGGGATGTGTTGATGCAAATTGATTTTCCTCCAGTTTCAGAGGTGATAGTATAATAGCACAATGACATTACAATGATGCTGAATTGTGGCTCCTTCTACACCAATCTGATAATATCACAAGAACAACTGAATATGGGAGAAATGCAATCATATGGATCTTTCCCACAACAGCATTGCCAGAACAGGTGACATGACACAGGCATGGAAATAGTTGGATTGCCAGCTCTTGCCATTGGGCCAGGGGGCATTTCTTTATACTGGTCTGTATGATTCCACAATGTAATGAATTATTCACAATTAAGCCTGGAACTTCACTTATTCGGATGGCCCAAAATGTAGCACATTGTAGATATAATGGGAATCAGCCAGTCATATATGAACAGCTCATCTACATATTAAATTTATTTCTAGAATTACTTGTGCGATGGATTCATAAGTGGCTCAACTATGTCATAGTACCAGTTTGAAGGTCACTCTAAAGATGACAAAAACACAACAGAAGTGACTTTAAAACAACAATAACAAAGTACCACCATCTTTTAGTATATTACTCCATCTAATGCTCTCTACCAGGGGAACCCAACAATCATAGATGGTAAATATTAATATTTCTTCTTTCCTCTAAAATAGCTGCTGTCACAGGTTTGGTTAACGTTGTATTAATGATGCAAATCATAGCATCTATTAATTTGCCTTCTTTTTGAGATTGTTTGGCTGAATGACTGTAACTTGGTAAACAACATATCTTTTTTATCTCTTTTAAGTGTCTTTTTGACAATAGTAGACAACACATTGCTTTTACCTTAATTCCTAAATAGGGATTAAGAGCGCCTTGAAATATATCAGAGCTAAGGATTGTGAAGCCATGTTTGGAACTTTGTTACAGGTTGGTAGGAACTTAGTTACTACCAAAATGAAGTTTGCCCACATCCTGTTTGGTTGCCAATACCATCAATGTTCCACCTTAACGTACTTAGATCCGATCAACTGCATTCAGCAGCTGCAGAAACCAGTAGTAGCCATTGTAGGCCAATCAATAAGGAAGGAAAAAGCATATTCTTACCAGAAAGAGCTGTAAGGTGCATGTGGAACCAGGGGGGATCTGAGTAGTGATGCAGCTAGTTCATTTTAGACCCTGGACTTCCTGTCCTAATGGGGACCATTTGTATCGTTCCAGTTGTGAAGCACAAAATCGACATTTATTTTCTGCCCTCCTCTTTGCACGTCAGACTCACTTAAGACATAGCATCATCATGACTGCAGGATAAAATGAAGTTTGCTTCTACTGTCCTGATGCTGAACATATTTATTTGGAAATAAGTATTTTCTTGCAGAAAGAGATCATGTGTTTTAACAGTAAAAATGATTGAGCAAGGGGTTGGACTCGATGGCCTTGTAGGCCCCTTCCAATTCTGCTATTCTATGATTCTATAAAATGAGCATCTGTTCTGGTCAACATTGTTGTGCATGTCTGGTCAGCTACCCTGCCCGCTAACCTCCAATATTTAAAAAGTAGAAGAAAGGCTGCTGTGGCAAGTGGCATCAGCCTTGATGTGCCTAACATCCATGCTGGCCTAGGTGCTGGTGCCAGGCCTCTTTGCCACTGTCTCTGGCACCTGCTGTTTTTTGGAAGGTCATTTGGGGCATCCCTGGACTTCAGGGGTCATGGACTTTGGCCCTGAGACTCAGGCCCTTTCTACACCTAAGGATTATCCAAGGGAAATGGAAGGATCTTCCTTGCCTGCTCCTGGGATCCCCTGTGTGTCATTTGGATGCACAGGGATGATCCTGGGGAACAAGGTATGTGTAGAAATGCCCCCAATCTAGCTGCTGCCAATAGATATAACTCAGCAGCATCCAAGTGCACAGCTGCTGAATGGCTGGTAGCCTCCAGCGAGTGCTGCTAGCCAGTCAGCAAGTGCGCGTTTTCTTGGCACAGACTGAGATGCTACCACTACCACCTCCCAACTATTCTGATAAGAGTGGGCTCCCCCTGTTCCTATCAATTGCCCTCCAGTAATCACAAGAGAACCACACCAGGTGATGCTAATGTGATTTGTATCCCAGCTGGAACTTGAACCTTGGGATGCACTAATGGGTCTTGATTCAATGCAACTTAACTTTATTCTTCTAGTCCTAAGGAAATGTCCACAAGACCAGAAATGCAGCCTGGAAATACTTCCATTTACAAGTTCAGATATTGCTTTCAGAGCATTTTGTCAAAATGTGCTATTCAGCAAACATAACTGCCAGTAAATTCATTCCCTAAAATATTCATGGAGAGAGGATACAAATCACAAAAGAACATGAAAACAGCCAAAGAGAAAAGCATTCTTTTTCTTTCCTTATACCATTATTTATGAAATTGTTTTTATTGTAGACTGACTGCTGTAATAACTCTGCATAAACTTTGTTTGTCATTTTTTTAAAAAGCTGATCAGTCACTTAGGCTTTTAAAGATATAATACAAAATATATGTACCTTAAGAGAGAAATACTTTTCTAAACAAATAATTGTTTACTGTTATATTTTCCCATGCTATTTTTTAAATATCTCACAAACTAAAGCATGCTGACTCCCTCCCCCTTTTATTAAACAACCTCTGTGTTCCCCACTCCAGATTCCCGTTCCCCTACATTTTGGTCCCTGGTCCACTCAGAATTGTACTTTAGGGAAGAATGCCAATAAATGTTTTACTGATAAAGGCAAGAGAAATGTGTGCATACGTATCAATGTGGCTTTTAGCTTATCCTCTTACTTTCCCTTCCTGACTAGAACAAAGATTTAAGCGGGTGTAACTATATTTCGCCTCATTCTCCCTGCTCTCAACTTATTGCTCCTCCATTGCTTTCTGGATTGGCCCAATTCAGGGCATGTCTACACCAGCCCAATATCCCAGGATCATCCTGGGATCATTCCTGTGCATCCAAATGCCACACAGGGGATCCTCGGAGCAGGCAGGGACGATCCCTTCATTTTCCCTGGGATAACCTTTAGGAGTAGAAAGGGCCTCAGACATCACAACAATCCTAATTTTAGTCCAGCAATGGCTGGAGGTTCACAGGTTCCTTGCTACCAAAAATTCAGAACATTAGAATTGGGCCTTAGCTAGAACCAAGGTTTATCCCAGGATCGTCCCGGGTCATCCTTATTTATGTAAATGACACACAGGATATCCCGGGAGCAGGCAGGGACGACCCCGGGATAAACCTTAGGTCTAGCTAAGGCCTTGGACATGGTAACAGAAATGTTCCGTTTATCTAAAATTATTTCTGGACCACCTTTAAGGGTGTCCTTAAGAATCTTTACTTTGATAATCTTAGTATATGCCTATGTTGACAATCCAAGGATACCATGTGCTCTCAGTTTAGGAGGGAGACTCAAAGGGTTAAATAAATATCTGGAAGGGAAAAGTGATTTATGATTGTTTGACTGGCACCTATGACAAGGTGACTCTTATGATAGGTGTTAGTTTGCTGTATTAGATAAAATAGAAGATTGAATATTTATGGGCAGAATGTATTTCTCTCCCCCTCTTGTTTACTGTTCTAATAATATCTACCAATTCCTCTGTATTCTCTGCATGTGTGTGTGTGTGTGTTCTGTGTGATTCACTTAATGGTCTAAGGTCTCCAAATTTGTAAAATACAATCTCCTCATTCATCATTCACCCAATACATAAATCTTTTATCTTCTCTAAGAGGAAATAAAAGTGAGCTAAAGTGTGAAACTACATAGCCACCTTTTCTCTCCACCTACTAGTATTAATAAGAACTGACAAACAGTACACCAGGCATTCACCAAGCCTGCAACAAGAGTGCAGTGATAAGCCATATAAAATATTCATTACCAGAACTTTAGATGAAGGTGATTCACAACATGAGCACCCAAGCTTTGTCAGAAATTGTGCAGAGATTGAATGCATACTTAAAGGATTTATTAAAGGAATCAGGGGGAAGAAGGGGGAAAAAACCACCTCACCTCTACTGCAGTTACCATGATTGCAAAGGTTTTATGACCATGTATTTAATATCCTTGCACTGCATCAGGGAAGTGATCCTGTCTCCTGATTTGTATACAAGAAGTTTCTCAATCATTCATGGCATGATGAAGTACAGTAGAATCATTTGTGTGCTAATGTGAGCATTTATCTTAGGATGTAATATTACAATGAATCATGGTACTGTGAGATATGATTATCTTTTGTCGTTAGATGTGATACCCAAGTGGCAGAAGTCATTTACCTGAAGTTCCTGATCAGGAAGGAGTGAATCAGAAGACCAAAAAAAAAAAAAAGTAGAAGTAAAACCATTGTACAGGCTAACATGCATATCACAGAAATGTTACATTCTGGATTTTAATAAATAATAGTATGTTGCTCTGATCATTCATTGGGCAGTATTCAATGATGCCTGTGTGCCAGCTAGACCCACTACTAGTGCAATGGGAAGGTCGTGTTTTCTAAAGTAACTGGAAATGAGCTGAAATGCTCATTTCAGGAACAAAACAGATTGGAAGAGGAGTGAAAGGCGAACTTACTCCGAGTGAATTTGTTATTAACTCGGAAACTAACAAATCTGTCCATTTGAGCTCGGATGAGAGTTCTCCTTTAATATGAAATCGTGTTCTGTGTATATGAGTTTTTTCTGCATGCGCAATATCAAGGTGCATCTTAGGACTTGTAGTTTGGAATCACAAAGTGCATCACCATGTTATGCCCTCTTTCTGACTGGTTGTTTTCATGTGCCCTGCCTGAGTGGTGATATTAGTTGATATTTATTCACCACCATCAATTGCTCAAATGAAGATGGACTCTGCAGAGTCCTAGTTTCCTCCTCCTCCCTTTCGCAGAGCCAGAGCAACTGCGGCCTTTTCTTCCTGTTTGAGTCCTCAGGCTCAGTTGAAGCAGCCGCAGGATTGTGGATGGGTGCAGGTAAGGGGGAGGAGGGGGTTACCTGGCCCTGCCGCCACCGCCACCCGTGCAGCAACGGTGGCAGAGCCAAGTAAGGGGGCCAGGGGACGGGGTCTTACCTGCATCCATCACGGCCCGTCACCGTCTTCACCAGAGCCCGTGGCTCAACCAGGAAGTGTAGGCCGCGAGCGGGGCCTACAGTTCCTGGTTGAGCCACGGGCTCTAGTGAAGCTGGCGATGGGCCGGGCTGGATGCAGGTAAAGGGGAGGAGGGAGGGGGGCCTTACCTGGCACCGCTCCCCGTTGCTGCAGAGCTCCGATTTGGAGCCAGAGCTCTGCAGCGGAGTGGAGCGGACCCTAGGCGGATCAAGGCAGGGCAGAGCGGGCCCGATCCGCAATTTGCGGATCAGGAGCGGAGCGGAGCGGGGGGTCCATGCACAGCCCTACTATATGCAGTGTTAGGTTTTTACATTTTTATTATTTTATTTTCATATTTGTTGGCTTTTACTTTTATTGTAAGCTGCCAAGTTAACCTTTTGTTATTGGATGGACTAAGCATGTAGTCAGTAAGGGTGCAATCCTATGGATGTTTAGACATTCTGGGAGTTGTAGGACTTTTTTCTGTCTAAACATGCATAGTTTTGTGCCTTCCATAAGTAATAGCACTACTGTGTATACAGTAGAAGTCTAATAAATAAATAAAAGTTGTGGATGTGATTTTTAGAATATCTTGCACTTGCCCTATTTCTAAACTTGGCCACTCTGACAACGATACAAATTGGAGGATGAGGCCATGCAGAGCAGGACAAAAAAAATTACAAAAAATGTCTGTACAACTCTCACCCCTAAAACAATATTGAATGTGCACTCTCTACAGGTCTCAATGAACTTGTGCTTATCTGGGGATAGGCTCTTCTGCAAACCAATGTACTCCCAATGTGACATCAGTTACAGTGGTTGCCTGCTGAGCCTCAGAAGAAGATCCATCCAAGACTAGGAATTCATATTGTGATTAATAGAGAAATACAACAAACAGGCTCGTTTTATTACGTCCATCGCAATTCATATCCCAGAGGTAGAAATTAGGTCTGAGCAAGTGGCTAAACATTTTGTCCCATTGTGTCACCTGCTTTTTTCAGTTTTAATTTCTACTAGTTAGCACCAAAAGTGACTCAACAGGGTCCGATGGAAGGAGGGTGAGAAAGTGCTGGAGGAAATAGCAAAAGTGTCCATCAATGTGACACAAGAACTTCTCATCACTGGTAAGAAGGAAGGGATTTATAGTAAAAGCAAAGCAAAAACATACATTTTAGTTATGCAACAAATTGCAAGAAATGAGTTGGCGGCCAAATATATTAGAGTCTTACAATAGCTGTGCAGGATGATTAAAATATGAAGCCATCTTTTTGCCATAATTTCAGGTGTTTGGGGCACTTGAGCCCTTCTACCAATTCACCTGCTAAAGAACTTTCATTTATAACTTTGGTAGAATAGCACCTTGTCTTCATTTTCGTGTGTAGAATGGCTTTCAGAGTTGCATCAATTCCTTCAAAAAATAAACTATGCCATGTGACCTTGGAAATGACCTTTCTTTTTTTAAAGGGTGGCATGCCATTAGGCTTCAGCAGAGGGAGAGATGGGGAGCAGAGACCACTCCATTGTTGGTTGGATTCATGCAGTGAAAGAGAATGAAATGGGGACAAAGGATCAGTCATGGAAAAAGAGAAAAATAAATAAATGGAGAAAGTGGCGTGCCCTTCCTGAAATTTATCTGTTTGCTACATTTATATCCCACCTTTCCTCCAAGAAGCCCAAGGTAACTTATATGGTCCTTTTCTTAGGGGTGCGTAAATCCACCAGTGCCAGGCTCAGGAAGGCTCTCACCCTGCCGCCACTGCCATCCATGAGAACCTGCTGGGTGGCGCTCATCTCTTCTGAGATTCAGCTTTTCCCAGTGAGTGCTCAGTAGCCACCCGCATGTGAACTGAAATCATGCACTTCGCCCTTCCTGCGTTAGTGGCCACCATTGATGCAGAAAGAGGGAAGTGCACAATGTTGGGGCATGTGCAGGGGACTGCTGAGCGCTTGCTTGGGGGTGGCCATGCTCGCAAGAGGAGCACCCAACTGGACCGGGCTGGGCGGGCCGACGAAGGGCCTGTTGTGTTCCCTGACCCAGTTGGGCACTGATGGCCATCCTGCTCTTCTACTCCATTATATCCTCACAACAACCCTGTGAGCTAGGTTAGGCTGAGAGTCAGTAATGGGCCTAAAGTAATCCAGCGAGTTTCATGCAGAGTGGGAGACCTGGACTAGGTCTCCTGAGTCCTAGTCCAACACTGTAACCACTACACCACACTGGCTTTCTCTTTTATCCTGGAAAATTGAAAATTTGGCAAATGCCTAATAAATACAGAGGGGAAAAGAAAGCAGAACATCATGTCACCATAGCCACAAAATTGATATATATGAGTCACATGTAACTGTGATTTGTTGACACTACATGTTCAAGTGAGGTCAGCCAACAGCAAAAATCCATCCTCTGCTGAAAAGTTTAGATTACAGCCTTTCATGTTCAGTGATCTTGTCAAGTCATTAGAACGGAAGGATGAGCTAAATTCTTGCCTTTGAGAAGTTTGTCAGGTTTATTTTTAACCAAATAAACTAAGAGAACCAATTTAATCAGGCAACCATCAGTCTTCTATTCCATTTACAGTACCTGTTAATATGTTTTACGTCAAAACAGAATTTTGTATGTAGCAGAGAAAGGAGTCACATAAAGACACAATTTCATATTGAATGAATAATAAATTATAGGTTACTTGTTTCTTTGATTTTAGAAGATGCATAATTTACAATAATAAATAATTAACATATCAAAGTATTCTAATTTAACTACTGCCTTCAGCAGTAGCACTACTTGAACACAAACATGCCTGTCTATTTTTTGCACCCAATCTCTTGCTAGAGTTTAAGTTGCAATTTGATACAGACCAGCTATTACAATTTCCAAGGGCTAATTTCTGCTTATCTTTTCAAAGTCTTAATAAAGTCTCAAAGTCTCAATTCTTATGTAGGATGTGCAAATATACTGAATCAAAGAGAAATGCCAGTATAATTACCATTATGCTATTAAAAAAATACAATTTCTACCAGGAATGTTTTACCCAAATATGATTCTTGAATGCCATTTGTGTTTACACTTTCTTATATCTTCAGCCATGCTAAAGAGTGAAATATCCAGTGCTGTTTGAATTTAATTTCAAGAGTTATAACTTTAAAATGTATATAATTTTTGTAGGGATTGCTTGCTCTCTGCAATAGGCTAGAAGTTTACCTATTCCTTCTATAACCGCCCAGAGAGCATCAGCTATGGGGCAGTATACAAATGCAAATAATAATAATAATAATAATAATAATAATAATAATAATAATATAAAAGAGTAATTTCTGTTGCAATGTCTGTGCAGCCCCAGGAACTGTATAGTCCCAGGATTACATATACCTTGTCCAGTATAGGATGCATACTGTACAAAGTTGCTAAAAGCTTTTATGCAATAGGTAGGTAGGTTTGTTTGTTTGTTGCTTTACTGAGTAGTATAATTTATTGAGTAAATTACAGACAACAGTCCCATTCACCCTATCTTGTTCTTCCAAAGTATTTAACCCAGAGACTTTTGTCCCTAAAAGGGCCACAAAATGCCCACTTAGATAAGACCTTTACACACAAGGATGCACAGAGTATGTTTCTCTTATTATTATTATTTTTTGGCGGTGGGGGCGGGGAGAGAAATCCCCTTTGCTGCCATTTCAGGTGATGATGGCACTGCTCAGCTATCCCAGTGGCATCCCTTCTTCATTTCAAAAGATGAAGCCCTTGGAAATGATGCTATGCTATGCATTTTCGTGGGGACTTCCATTCTGCCACCTTCATTACAATCCTGGAAAAAGATTAGAATTTGTCCTCCTCCAAAAGTCACCAAAGAGCCCCTAAACTTAAGCCTTTTCAGCCCATTTATTTTCCTTCTCTTTGTCCCTATCATTGTCCGGGAAAGCCACCAAAGGCTGACAAAGATAAACGACCCACACGCTGGAGGCTAAACAGCAGTTCGGTTTATTTATAGAACACAAGCAGATGGGGAAGGGAAAGTCAGAGGCTGGAGTTTAACTAGGCAAAAGCAAGGCAGCAGCCGGGGATGAGGGCTTACAGAGTAGTCAATGTCCGGTCCGAAGTCAAGGGAGTTGGCAAAGCAGGTAGTCGAGAGTCCAGTCCAGGGTCAGCGCAGCCAGCATTCAGCAAAGTCCAAACAACAGTCCAAAAGTCCAGGGGGCAATAACAGGCAAGCGTAGTCACAAACCAGTCCGCGGTCAAACAGGAGTCCAGAGAAGCAAGGCGTGGTCACGGGGTGCAGGAGTCAATGCCGGAATCAGGAACCAGGAGTCAGGGAGCAAGGCACGAGGTCACGAGATGCAGGAACCGAGGCTTTCGCCAGAAAGCTCAGATAATCTCTGACAAATCCATCTTGGCTCACGGCTGCGTATTTATCCTGAGTCAGAGTGCTGAGTCATGGTCTCTCAGCAGTTCCCTAATTGCCTGGCGTTTTTGGTAAAGGCGGCGTGACCACCGCCTTGTTTCCTTTTCAGCCCGCAGCTGGTTGAAGCCAGGTTTGTCTGCCTCGTCCTCCGCACCCTGCAGATCATCAGTGGTCTCCGCTGGCACTGAGCCCCCTGAGCTGGCAGAGGTCCCAGCTGGCATTGGCTCTTCCCTTTGGGGCTCCGCAGCAATCTCTGCCAGTTCAGCCTCCACCAACTCCTCCTCATCTCCCGATTCCATCTCTGTGCAGGGCATGACAATCATTTCCTACTCCTTCCTTTAAGTATTACAGCCTCCACCTCTCTCTCTCTCTCTCTCTCTCTCTCTCTCTCTCTCTCTCTCATTCTCTCTCCTTCTTGCACCTCTGAAGTGTTTGTGTGATCATCTGCATTGCAACACTTCTGTATTTGTGAAGGTGTGGCAACTGTTTGAAAATAATGACCTCAGATTAGAGATGGTCCATGAAGGACACATCAGTTAAAGGCAAAGTTTTGTTCAGGAAACATTTTGCTTAAATTTGGGCTTGGCCTAAATTTGAAGGGATGTGGCCTTGAACTGAAACAGAGTGAAGCTTTTCCATGGCATAATTCACCCCTTAAATACCTTAAAATGAGCAAATATATTGTGGCATAAGCTTTGGCGCGCCCCTTCCTAGAGTCGGAAGACCTAAAGATGGTAGTGCACGTGCTGGTAACTTCGCGGGTCAACTTCTGCAATGTGCTCTACATAGGGCTCCCTTTGTGCCTAGTCTGGAAACTTCAACTAGTTTTCAACAAATATTTAATTAAAAAGAAACATTTAAGAAAGCATAAGAAGAGGCAATATGGTGTAGTGGTTAAGATGCTAGACTGGGACTAGCCCCTACTCAGCCATGGGTCACATTGCGGCAGTCACTGACTCTCAGCCGAACCTACGTCACAGGGTTGTTGTGAGGATAAAATGTAAAGGAGGTGGTTCATGTACCCAACCTTGGGTTCCTTGGAGAAAAGGCAGGATATAAATGTAACAAAGAAAGGATGAAAGAAAGAAAACATAAAATGAAATTCTTGACTAGGGTCTAGAGAAACTTGCATGAGCAAAGGGCTTTGCGCATGGGTTGCTTCCCAGTTTTCTCTTCTGCCAGCAGCCCCAAATGAAGTGTTGTTCCATAGGATCTTTGAGGGCAGCTCTTCAGTAGCACAGGAGTTGTCCTCCAACCCTCCAGGGCAGGTTTTCTCTGGGCAGAGGAGGCTGCAGAGGGAAGGGAGGAGTTGGCAAAACTGGCCTTCCACTTCCACTAGCAGACTTCTGCTCATGTGATCTTAGGATCCAAGCTCCTCAACCAGGGCCAGATCTATTCCGAGCAAGATAAAACACCTTGAAAACAGTTTGAAAACTGTCTATGGAGTGTCTCCTGGGCCCCAACAGTTGTCAATACTGTTATAAGCCGTTTTAAAGCAGTGGTGTAGATCCTGCCTTGGAAATTTGTTCAAAGCAGTTAAATTGCTAGAACAGAAAGTCAAGTGCTATTCTTCTCAAGGAAGGATGTTTTACATCATGTCCTCGTGAGCCTCTGATACAGCACCAGTTCCATTGAGCTAGGCATGGCCCAGGTGAGTGCTCTGAAATGGTAATAAGCTGACTCAGCCGTTGCCAACTCTCTACCAGGAGAGTTCACAGGCCAAAAGATTATTCAAGGTTTATATAACTGACAATGCCTAAGCCAACTGTGTCTGCAAAATGAAAGAATTTTAGGCAGGGACCTGTGTTTACTAGGTGTCTAGAGGAAACCAGAATTTCACTGTGGAACTGTAGGAAATGGTTCAACGGTTCAATGCAAGTTGTGTGAACGGCTTTGGAAGGGACCACACAGTATTTTCCATAAACTGAGAAAACGTTCAGGTATTTATTTTATTATGCAGCAGACCCATCAACATATGTGATGTTAGGGTTTCAGGACAGTTATGCTTCACTTGCAGTCCCTTTATTCATGCCCAAACTCATCTGCCAAATGGTACACTTCTGAAGCTTTTCAAAGCCTTTAAAGCCTGGATTAGCCTTTAAGCAATATAAGGACGTGCTTAGCGCACCAAGGGAAGGGGGGCACCACAGAGTGCCTGTACCATAGCTGTAGCCATCTAATTTTAAGGAATTCCAGATTAAAAAATTGTTTTCAATACATTTTTGTATTTGGAGATGTGGGCTCTGCTACAAATTGCTTTATGTGCATTGTTACTCTGGAGAAATTGGATTGGGAGGGTTGTAAATTCAGGCGCATGTTTGTCCTCCATCTCCTTTTTCTTTCTTGATGCATCTCAGTCACATTGTGAACATATGGTTTTAAAAATCCCTTCCTTTAAGTTCTGCAAATGAATGCCTTACTAAATTCCTGACTAAATTACATTTCTCACTAAATTCTGCCCATTTTTAATGTAGGACAGTGCTCCTGTATCTTTAACTGTTGTGATGAAGAGGGAATTTCACCAGGTGCTGCATGCAGACAAATGACACTTGCTGAAATTCCCTTTTCTATACAACTGTTAAAGATACAGGAATCCTGTCCACCTTTTCATATGGTCACCTGAATTTAAAGGCATTGCTTGCTTGTTGAGCTACACTTGTGCAGGTTTGTGTACCAAAATAGCTTTCACTGGCTCTGCCTCCTGGGTTCTGCCCAAGCAGTCATTTAAGCCACCATCCTCCACTGAGAGCTTTGGCTGATGGGTGGTACAGAAATGTAATAAGTAAAAATAATTTAAATAATTTAAATAAAATGGCAATATAGTTTTCACACACACTTCTGTGTTCCTGGGAGCATCATGAAAATGGAAAAAATAGCCA